>NW_016107586.1:2042800-2115394 GCF_001604975.1 Cebus imitator | reverse complement strand
TTTCTTCCTTTCTTTTTCTTTCTTTCTTTCTTTTTCTTCCTTCCTTTCTTTTTCTTCCTTTCTTTTTTCTCTTTCTTTCTTCTCTCTTTCTTTCTTTCTCTTTCTTTCTTTCTCTCTCTCTTTCTTTCTTTCTCTCTCTCTCTTTCTTGCTTTCTTTCTCTACTCCCCTCCCTCCCTCCCTCCTTCCTTCCCTCCTTCCTTTCCTTTCTTTTCTTTTCTTTTTTGACAGGGCCTTGCTCTGTCACCCAGCCTGGAGTGCAGTGACACGATCTCAGGTCACTGCAGTCTCAACTTCCCGGCTCAAGCAATCCTCACACCTCAGCCTTCCATGTAGCTAAGACCACGGGTTGTACCATCACACCCAGCTAGTTTTTGTTTGTTTATTTCTTGGTAGAGATAGGGGTCTCATTATGTTGCCCAGGATGGTGTTGAACTCATGGGCTCAAGCAGTTCTCCCGCTTCAGCCTTCCAAAGTGCTGGGATTCCAGGCATGAGCCACTGCACCCTGATAAGTCATCTCTTTTCCTTTCGGCCCTTTCCTTTGGGCCTAGGCCAGGCCTTCTGCTCTTATTCCTATCCCTTTCCCCACTGACAAAATGGGATAGGCCTTGGCCTCCCAAAGTGCTGGGATCACAGGCATGAGCCATCATGCGCAGACTTTTAAGCCATCATGCCCAGCCTTTTAAGAATACAAATCTGTTAAAAAATCTGTTAAAAAGATTTATTTAATCCAGAGTAGCTATGGGTTGTTAAGTGTTTTTCTTAATCAATGAACAAAGAAGTAGGAGGTTTGTGAAAATTGACTTAGGGGTTAGGAACTTCATCATGTATAAAAATCTTCATATTAATCATAATAGCAGTAGAAATACTAATTTGCTGGGTGCATCCACTTTGTGGCAGCATTTCGTGAAGCACCTTACAAGTATTATGTCAAATAATTCTTATAATGATCCTGTAACTGACATAAGAAGTAAAAATGTTCCTCTTTTTACAATCAAAGGAAATGAAGCCCAGAGTGATTAAATGGTTTTCCTGGCTGGGCAAGGTGGCTCATGCCTGTAATCCCAGCACTGTGGGTGGCTGAGACAGGAGGATCACTTGAGCCCAGGAGTTCGAGACCAGCCTGAATAACATAGCGAGATGCATATTTACAGGTAATAACTTTTGAAAATTAGCCATGTCATGGCCCATGCCTGTACTCCCAGCTACTTGGGAGGCTGAGGTGGGAGGATCACTATGCCCGTAAGGTGGAGGCTGCAGTGAGCTATGATTGTAAGACTGCACTCCAGCTTGTGAGACAGTGAGATACTAGAGTGAGACCCTATCTCAAAAACAAAAACAAAAAAAAAGCACATTTTTTCAAGGTCTCATGGTTGGGCAGGGATGGGGCAGATGGGCTGTGAGGTTTTTGAATGGCTCTAAAATACTGGGCAAGGTGGATGGGTGGGGAACCATCACTTATATACTGAGTACCCACTAGGCTTAGGTGCTGTGCCAAGTGTTTTCCCTTACTTGAACTCCTTTACTAACCTACCAATACCATCCTGCCTTTCCCCTCTAAAGGAGCACAGCCTGGCTGGGTTCCAAGGTGGCATTTGGGAATTTACAGGTCTTTCCTGGGAGCCTGCTTTTCTTTAGATCCTGCCCTTGCAGTCCTTCCCAGCTACAGCTCAGAGTCCCAAGGGAGAAGCCTGGCCGCTGACTGGTTTCCTTCAGCTCAGACAGAGGGCGAGAAGGTACAGAGGCATCCCTGAGGGGCCCAGTGGATACTTGCTCAGCCCCTATGATCCCATCCAGATGTGAGGAGCACAGCTGGCTAATTAAGCTGAAAGTAGCCTTAAGAAGTCCAGGGAGGAAATCAAGACATCTGTTCCCCTCAGATCCTCACTTGGCTCCTTTGTGTTGCTTCTTGGTAAGAATGGGGCCTGCTCCTCCCAGCTAAAGGCCAGTGGTTGGGTGGGGGCGGGGGAGATGAAGGGGAGGGGAAGGCAGTTAGGAGGAGCTGCCCAAGAAGCATTGTTTTCCTTCTCCTTTTTACGTGGGCGCCTCCAGGCTGCACATTTTACATTTGGTGGAACCAGCCCCATTTCTATTTGGGAAAGCTTGCAGTCCTGATTTTCTTTTCATCAATTGACAGAATTTCCCCTAACCCTCCCGCTACACTGATTTTTTTTTTTTTTTTTTTTTTTAATCCTGTAATGTGAGCTTCTTCCACTGCCCCATCCACAAGAGAAAAAAGGCCATGATCCGGATTACAAAGGGGGATACATAAAACAAAATTTTAACGAAAGCCCTACATTTGACCTCATGTGCCTGGGTGACTCAGCCCAGTGCAATGCAGATGCAAGCGCCACTTAGCTCTCCCCAGATGCAAGGGTTGGAAAAACCAAGGGAAGCTCAAAATCATTTCTTTTCTTCTCTGGTTTATAGTGAAGCCAGAGATTGGACGCACATATTCACTACCACCCAGTGTGCCCCTAATCTCCTCTGTCACCCAGATGGGAACAGGAAAAAGATGTAAGAGGAAGGCAACAGTTGGTCATATATTGAGTAATTATTAGCTGCCATTCAGTGAGTAGTCAGTTCTACATCTTCTTGTTTTTATTATTGTTTATAATAAAAGCTAATATTTATGGAGTGCTTACATTTGCCAGAAATTGTTCTAAGTACCTTTTTATTCTCACCTGTTCTTATATCATCTGCAATTCAAAGGGTAACTGACTTCAAGGTCACATCCTCCAACTCAGGTCTCTGATCCCAGGCCTATGTTGTGATCATAGTGCTAGGCTGTGTTTCCTCTTCTACATATTTTAAGCAAGTTAGTTGTCATAACCTTCGTAATAATGGCGAATTACTCCGATCTTCATTTATAGGCTAGGAAACTAAGTTAGGCTCAAGAAGGGGAAGTAAAGTTAAGGTGAAGTAAATTAAGCAGCAGGGTAAGCCCCAGCTACTGCTGCTGCTGGGGCTGCTACTGTTATTATTAGAGTCGAAAAGTTTTCGGCATCTGGCTAGGCGCAGTGGCTCAGGTCTGTAATCCCAGCACTTTTGGGAGGCCAAGGTGGTCAGATCACTTGAGGTGAGGAGTTCGAGACCAGCCTGGCCAAGATGGTGAAACTCCATCTCTGCTAAAATTACAAAAACTAGCTCAGCATGGTGGTGCGCATCTGTGATCGCAGCTACTGAGAATTGCTTGGATCTGGGAGGTGGAGATTGCAGTGAGCTGACATCCAGGCACTGCACTCCAGCCTGAGTGACAGAGCAAAGCCCTGTCTCAAAACAAAACAAAACAGCATCCATTCTCTGACTCCTTGAAGCATAGCCTTTTGACTGTTTGCTCCCTGTCGAATGGGTGAATTCCAAAACAGACTACTTTTTTGCCCCTCCGTGTGGCTGTAACCTTCGGGCAGGGCTGCCTGGGTTAGAAGACTCTGGTTGCTCCAAGGAGGTCTCTTGCCAGTGTCTACCCCCATCCCCCTGGGAGAGTCTCCTTACTGGGCAGCCTGCAGCCCTAACTTTTCACTGCCTCCCATCGATCTTTCAATTTGGAAGCTATGTAAGAAACTCAGTGAAATAAAGAGATGCCAGTGAAATAAAAACTTACCCAAGCTTTATATATTTTAATCTTCAGAAATACTTGGAAACCACTATAATTTAATGTTTCCTCCAAAGTCCAGAAAGTGTGCAAATGTATTTATTAAATCTAAATCAGTTTTTCACACCTGGTAGGCTTCTGTGATGTCCCGAGTCACAACACATCAAAAGGAAAGTATATTATAAGAAATGAAAAATTAAGAAATATTTTATTCCCTGCATAATCCAGTATCCACTACACCTGAGGGAAGGGAAGGGATGATTTTTGTTTCCTTTTTGCAGGGTTTCCTGATGTGCAGTTGTGGGGGAGGGTCAGCTTACACCCCTCCCGGTGTGTGGCTCTTGAGACATTGAGGGTGACTGGATCCTCTCTGGGCCTGTCCAGGGTCTTTTTCTGGACAATGACCTCTCTTTACCTGTGAGGGTACCGTCATTGCTCTCAGGAAAACCTGGGAAATAATTGAGAAGCCTGGATGCCCTCCTTCTAGATTTGAAAAAAAAATTCTTTAAAGTTTGTTAATTGACAAAAATCATATATATTTATGGTGGACAACATGAAGTACTGACATGTATATGCATTGTGGAATGGCTAAATCAAGCTAATTAGAATATGTAGTAGCTCACATACTTCTCTTTTTGTGTGGTCAGAACTCTAAAAATCTACTTTGTGATTTTCAAGTATACAATACATTGTTATGAACTGTAGTTACCATGCTGTGTAATAGATCTCTTGAACTTAATCTTCCTATATAACTAAAATGTTATATCCCTTGGTCAGCATCTCCCCAACTCCACCCTATCCCTCAGCCCCTAGTAACTATCATTCAACTTTCTAAAATTTCGCAAGTGAGACTTTGTGGTTTGTCTTTCTGTGTCTGGCTTATTTCACTTAACGTGATGTCTTCCGTGTTCATCCATGTTCCTGCAAATGACAGGTCCTTCTTTTTTAGGGCTGAATATTATTCCATTGTGTACAGATACCACATTTTCTTTTTCCTCTCCATACATTGGTGGATGTTTAGGTTGATTCCATGCCTTGGCTATTGTAAATAGTGCCCTGGTAGACATGGGAGCGTAGACATCCCTTTGCCATATTGACTTCATTTCCCTCGGCTGTAGGCCTAGTAGTGGGTGCCCTGGATTGTATAAACAAGGATTTTAAGTTCTGCCAGTTGCCCTCTCAAATGGGGTTTTGGAATCAGACATACTTAGTTTATACTTCCTGCTCAGTCATGAGTGGGTGAGCAAGTCATTAAGCTATTTCTTTTTTTTTTTTTTTTTGAGACAGAGTTTCACTCTTGTTGCCCAGGATGGAGTGCAATGGTACCGGCTTGGCTCACCACAACCTCCACCTCCCAGGTTTAAGTGATTCTCCTGCCTCAGCCTCCCGAGTAGCTGGGATTACGGGCATGCACCACCATGCCTGGCTAATTTTGTATTTTTTAGTAGAGATGGGGTTTTTCCATATTGATCACACAGGTCTCCAACTCCTCACCTCAGGCGATCCACCTGCCTGGGCCTCCTAAAGTGCTGGGATTACAGACATGAACCACCATACCTGGCCTTTTCTTTACTTTTTTGAGATTCTGAAATCTAATCCTTAGAGTTGCTAGATGAGAATAAAGAGTAAAGATGTATTCTGCTTTCCAAATGGCATATTCCTAACTTAAGACAACATTGACCACGTGCCTAAGGCAGGTCTTGGAGCATAACCCTAACCCTAAAGCTTTCTGCTCTATTTTAAACATTCCTGCCATTTGCATTTTATTCTATACCATATGCCTATCCTTGTTTCCATATAAATAATGTTCTCTGCCTCCTACCTCTTTGGCTAGAGAATTGACATTCCAGGATGTCTGTGTATTGTGTGCACCCTGTAATGCCCTAGAGCCCTTGGCATTAGCTACCTGTCACCACCACTCAGTCCCCGAAGCATGGGTATCTGAGAAAGTATCAGCACAGTGCCTGGTGCTTGGTAAGGCTCATTTAATCCTGATTCAAAATAATCTCTGGAATAAAGGCTGAAGAGGTCACTGGACAAAAGTTTCTTTGGAGGACACCTGTTTGCCCTTCCCTGTCCCCGGACCTGCTGCTCCTCTACTTTTACGTGGTTCCGGCTCCCCTTGAGGGACCAGGCACTTGCTACTTATTGAGTTTGTCAGCATTTCCCCCATGGATCTCAGACTGACTAATTAGCCTTTCCTATCTGATTGCTGAAGCCACAGGGCACTGCCAGGCCAGCACTTTTCCACATGGCATCTGCTGAGACAAGCAGGGCTGGGTCTTTAATCCCATCCCTGTCAACTCTGTGGTCTGTGGGTTCCTGCTGGATGGGTGTGTGTGGGTTCACATGCAGGGTACATGCCTGTGTGAACTTGAGGGATATGGGGTGTGAGCTCTGTTCAAGGAGTTAGCAGTTCTTCCTCAGATGGTCAGAGCTGGTCAGAATACTTAGAAAGACTGAAGCCAAAGATTCTTATCAATGTTGAATATAATTTAGCAGATGTGGCTGGAGAGCTGAAATGATTGCCCTGATTCTGATGCAAAAAAATAAGTTTTAATGTCTAACTTGGCCTTTTGGTTTGAAAGAATCAGGATAACTTTTTAAAAGGCCAGGCTGGGCAGAAGATTGTTCTTTATCTCTTTCTTGCATGCATTTAACATAAGTTTTTCCAAGCTGTGGCAGCATAAGGTTAAAAATGGATCATGCTAGCCGGGTGCAGTGTCTCATGCCTGTAATCTCAACAGTTTGGGAGGCTGAGGCAGGCAGATCACGAGGTCAGGAGTTCAAGACCAGCCTGACCAACATGGTGAAACCCGATCTCTACTAAAAATACAAAAAAAAAAATTAGCCAGGTGTGGTGGTGCATGCCTGTAATCCCAGCTACTCAGGAGGCTGAGGCAGTAGAATTGCTTGAACCCAGGAGGCAGAGGTTGCAGTGAGCTGATATCGCAACACTGCTCTCTAGCCTGGGCAATAGAGCAAGACTCTTGTCTCAAAAGAAACAAACAAACAAAAAACAATGGGTCATGCCATCAGTCATCTCCTGTTTCCCTATCTCGCAACCCCTCCTGTTCCTGCAGGGCCGCAATCCTTGCCCAAAGCCCCCCAAGTGTTCTTGGGCATACTCAGAGAGTATGCTGTATGAGCTTACAAGCAAGCCTGGTCGGTTGCTGCAGGTTTCTGCCAGGCACTGCTGCCCTGGCCTGCCACTGGGCCATCTGTGTATTTCTGCCTCTGCTGGATATCACCACATCTGCAGGGCACTGCTTCTTCCCCATACTCCACTGCCATCTCCCACGGGAGATCTCCCTCCAAGAATGCCAGCCCTCCCACTGGGGCATCATGAGTGCCCATGAACTTTCCAGGCACCAGGCATGGTGGTCTGTGGCAATGTTGGCGGGGGAATGACTGTCTCCAGTGTGTGTGTCCCCAAAGCAGTACTGGCTGTAGCTGCTGCCCGAGGTAGTATTCAGATGTAGAGCTCTGTCAGCTTCCACTTCAGGTCCTCTCTCTCTGGGGTATCAGGGTAGTGTGAGGTTAGACCTGAGTAATGAGTTCAAACTGACTTGGGTTTGAAGCCTGAATCTCCCGATCAGTAGCGTCTGTGCTAGGGAAAGTTGTTCAAAACCTTCATTTGTGAAATAGCACAAAAACAGTAGTACCTAACTCAGGGTTGCACGGAGGCAAAATGAGCTGATGCCTACAAAACTCCGTGTACTTGGTAAATGCCCTGTAATGTTGGCTGATAGTAATTAGCTAATAGAGTCCAATGATACAGCACAGAGGCTGGGTAAGGACAGGGACAAGTGACAGATTCCACACTATCAGCAGAATCGCAATTCCCCTCTCACCCTGAGGACTTGCTTTTGGGTCAAGTTTTCCCATATATATATATATTTTTTTCCTTCTTCTCTTAGGAATTCTCTTAGGAATTTCTCTCTCTGTCACCCAGAGAGAAAGGAGACCCCCCAGGCCTTATAATAATCTCCTAAAGGGAGTCACCAGTTCTTCAGACATATCTAAGTCCCAAAGCTGATACAGCTTAGGCTCAAGATGGGAACGGCTCCCTCTTGTTCCCCATTCATCTGACTCTATCTCTCTGTCCATCTATACATCTAAGCATAGTAACATTTTTTGGTATATGTGTGTGTGTCTGTGTCTTTGTGTGTGTATGTGCATAATTATGGCTTCTTTGATGTTTACTTAAAATGCCCCCTGTGAGCAGAGACATATAGTCGGCTCTATTAGAGAATGCAGAGGAAGGATTTTGTTTTTTGTACTCAAAAAAAATGTATCTGAATGGGGCATCAGGAAACTGGACTTGCCTCTTGTCTTGGAGGGCTGAGTTGGATAACACAGGGATGATCTTTCCTATGTTGGAGGAGAGAGGTTTTCTGAACAATTTGTGAAAGTCACTATGAATATACTGATGCTCCCTGAAACCAAGAATCCCCAAAGACGCATTACTGGCTCCAACTTTGTTGGCAATGGGTACACATTTCATTTCCTTCCATCCTTTAGCTCCTGTGCACTATGCAGAACTTTCTACCATTCAATTGACCCTGCTGTGTTTTTGGAGGAAGCTGGCTCAGGTTAACAATAAGCCCGGACATAATAGGACTTGGTTTCGGGTGTAGAAATTGGGCGTCTTCTGGGGATACCTGGTACGTTGAAGCGTTCAGCAGCACCAGGGTGTCAGGGGTATGAACACTCTTTTGAATCTCCTCCTGTAGCTTATACTCACACCACCCATGTCTGAAGCCCCGGAGCCGTTCTGCTTGCCGAGCTGACGGTTTGCAGCGTGGTGGAATGGCAGGAGGCTCCAGAGAAGGGATCATTTCTCCTAAAATACAGCTTCAGCCACTTTTCCACACCTGATTCATGATGTATTGATGCTTGACACTCTCGAAGGCATTCCTAGATTAGCTAGGCCATGGTATATACGCAGTTCCTTTGACACCACCTGTAATTCTATGTCTTATCTCCTACTGAAGGAAGCGTGTGGATAGGCCCCATGAAGGAGCCTTGCAAAAAGCCTATAAAGGGTTTGAAATCTTTGGCAATGGCCACATGGTAGATTTTTCCTTTCTAAAGGATCCAGAGGATACTAAGGGATTATGACCATTGTTCTTAAACAAGGTAGGCGAAGGCTACTGCTATATAAGTTACATGCATATCTGCTTTGAGAGAGAATAGGGAACTTATGCACATCCCATATCCCATGCTTGAGGTCTCACTGTTCAGGCATATTTTCTTACACACACACACACACACACACACACACACCCTTTAAATAGGTTAAGAAAAAATAGTTACTGTGCGTTTTTTAAAACAAAGCAGAGAGTATTGTAATGTAACTCCACCATTTGTCAGGGAGAAATTGATTTTTGCTAGAAGCCCACAGTCTTTTCCCAGTGTCCCCAAATTGAATGATTACTGGAGTTGGGCAGATGACCTATGTGTGTTTCAGACTGTGGTAAGACATTAGGGAATGGTACACATTCCACATCCCAAACCCCAGTCCAAACCAAATCTCAAAAAACTGCTCACTAAGCATTTATGGCTTTTTCTAAGCAGCAAAGCACCCTTAGACTCCCCCTTGCCCCACTGCAGGGTGTCCGTGGCCTTATCTGCCGTGATCTCTCCCTCCTCTTCTCCCCTAGTGCTGGGTGTCTGCAGCGTTCTCCTGCTTCTTTCACCATTTTATACTGCATGGTTCCCTCACTGTTCAACTAGGCTTTGAGCTCTTCAAATGGTGGGGTAGGCACATATGGACTTAAGTTTCAGCTCCACCAATTTCTGGCTATATGGCCTGGCTGTTTAAATTCTTAGAACATCAGTTTTCTGATTTGTAACACTGCAATAATAATAATGCCTCTTCAGAAGTTGTTTACAGATACGGTAATAGCATAAGGTGCTTAGCACAGTGTCTAGCATATGTTCGATGCATGCTAGTTGTTATCATTGTCATTATTTATCATTTATTCATCCATTCATCAGTACTCTGGCCGTACTTCCCTACCCGCTGACACAGAGCAGGAGCACAGCATGCCTTAGCTGAATGAATCATGTCAAGGGGAACACATTCCTCCTTAGGTCATGGGACATGCCAGGAGGAGTCAGCACTTACTTTGTTTGGGTGCAGGCAGGATCCAGGCTTGGGGAATAGAAGAGGGAGCTGTGTTTTGGGGTGCAGGCATCAGGTAGGGCTAACTAGTTGGGAGCCAGGCTTACCTGGGTCCTTGGCCTCATTCTGAGTTCTGCCTTGGCTACTGTCCAGATCACAGCATACCCCTCAGATCCTTGCACATAGTAGAAGGAGTCAGGGAACCCCTGCAGAGGTCTGTGCCTGCAGGGAATGTTTCCATACAACCCCTGGCCTTGGGCATTGGAAGGCAGAGGCTGTGGCCATTTAAATGCCTTAAGCATTTCCAACTCCTTGCATCTTCCCTGTGGGAGCCCCAGGGTGGGTGTCGCTGCTGACCGGCTCCTCCTCCTCCCTCGAGTCTCTGGAACTCCTGCCCTCACCCACAATGCTCAGTCCTGCTGCAGTCCCAAACTCCTCCAGAGCAACCTTTCCTCACAGCTCAGCACCTTCGCCTTCAGCCCTCCTTTCCCTTCTTTCTCCGATAATGATTTTTGTAGTTAATGAGGTTTCCCCTCCCAGTTGTCTAATTACATGACTCTGGGGTCAAATTTAGTAACCACCCAGCTCTCTATTTATACATCACTGGGCTTCTCTGCTCTTCTTCCTGAAGTTCTTCTGTGACCCTGTTATTTCTCACCGCTGCAGCAAACAAAGTATGTCTTGGAGAAGACGGTTGTTTCTCCAAAAAGGACTCTCAGTATGTGAAGAGACACTGCTGTTGAATGCGAATAATTAGCAGAAACATTGTTGGGATGCTTGGCCTTAAGACCAAGTGTTTGAAAGCTCAGTTAATGCTTGTCTGGAATTACTAATGTTCTTACAGGTTTTCTCAATATTAAAATGGAACCACATAATGATGCCCAAAAGGGATTGCCCTTCCTTGTCAATCATGCTGATCACAGAACATCTCAATCAACTTATGAAGTCCTTCTTGAACATTTGTTGAACCCAGTAGTGTACTGGGAGCTCTAGGGAAATGGCTAGGGGATCTTTCAAGGAAGAGATGTTCAAGGCTTACCCTAGGATCCCTGAGCATCAGAAGCTATCTGTTTGAGTCTAATATGCAGCCAGGGTGGAAAATAACTCCAGGGCAGGAGTTCCTCACCCTGCAGAAATTTGGAAGTGTATGCAGACAGTACCTGTTGAGTATCTGCACAGTGCTGGGCACTCTTGTGGCTATTAGCTCACCTTTCTAGTTCTATTACCTTGACCAAGTTTCTTATACTCCATAAGCCCTGGAACAGACCCAACTCAGAGTCAGAAGGTCACACAGCCAGGGGGCGGCAAAGCCTAAATCTCTCTGACTACAGAACCCATGCCTTTTCCACCCCATCAAGATATTTATGTCAGGAAAAGACACCAGGCCATACATAATTAAATGTCAAATCCTTGGTTCTGATTCTGTAGGCATGTAGCTGAGATGGGGGGAGATCCGTGGAGTTTGGATAATTCAGCCAAGGTTTTGCTGAGGTGGTGAGACTGAAGTGGGACTTGACAGATCCCTGTGATGAGCTTGGAAAACATAAGCAGATAATGTCTCTTCCATTGCTGGACAAAATAAGAGCATTTGGCAGGTTTGGCTTATGCTTTCATTGTAAACAGTGTCGTGTGTGTGTGTGTAGAGCGGTGGTATAAGGAAGGTGGTGGTGGATGCAGCTGGCAGTTCACTTCCCAGGCTGGACTTCCTGGAGTTTGTGCTTCCCTAGGGGGCCATTGCATCCTCAGCTTTGTAGGTTTAGAACTTCAGTTTTTTCAGTTGGCCAGGCACTGTGGTTCTGGGGAATGGATTTGTTGTGGCTAAACAGGACTCTGCTCTCAGGGGAATGAGGCATGCAGCCGGAAGTGTTTATTATTAGAATCAGACCACCCATTCAACTGGGCAGGAGATACTCAAAACACTGTTTCTCCATGGATTCTCTTTCTGTACTCCACACAATGCCCAATGTTTTATGACAACTTTATCAAGATAACATATAGTCAATCAGATACAACTTATCTGTTCAATACACTTTTACCTCTTTGATGGGAATTCACTTTTTATTGCAGTTATTTATATAATACGTATTATATATTGCATTTATATACATGTCTATATATCATACAGTTCACCATTTTAACCATTTCTAAGTGTACAGTTCAGTGTCATGAAATACATTCACATTGTTCTGAAACCATTACCACCATCCATTCCCAGAATTTCTTAATCTTTTCAAGTATAAACTATGTAGCCATTAAACATGAACTCCCCATTTCCCCTGACCCCAGCCCCTTGTATCCCTAATGGGGCTTTTAAGACACTGTGTAGGATAAAACTCCTCACGTGTATGTAAGTCTTACCTGGGGATCATGTTTAAAGAAGGACTCCTAGATCTCCCCTTTAGAGATTCTGATTCCACATGTCTGGAGCGTCTGGGAGCCTGTTTCTGCGATTCTGATGCAGGTGGTCCAGGAACCTTAGAGGGAGAAGTTCACACTATCCTAGTACACCAACAGTCCACCAGCCCCACAAGCCCACTTCTACCTAAAAGTCCTCCTTGCTGATGAATAGCAATGAGTGCTCCCTGGCCAAAGGTTTCAGAAGATGTGTGATTCCTCTCCCTTCTCCCTCAACTCTCTGGCTCATTTCCAGGCATGCCAGGAACACCAATTTCTGAGCCTGTGAAATATTTATCCTCTCCTCTCTGCATCCTTTACAATCACTCTGCAGCAAGGCTGTTTTTCTTTGACAGCCCCTTGAGGGCTATAGTAGAGGCTGTTTGAAATGATTTATGTATTTCCATTGACTAAAAACTGGGACAATTCCAGAAAATTTGGGCTTTCTGTGTGCATGCGTGTCTGTCTATATAGATATTCATATTTACATTTCTACTGTGTGACATCCATGGTTCTCAAAGTGTGGTCCCTGGGCCAGCATCATCAGTACCCTCTGGAAGCTTGTTAGAAATGCAAATTCATGTCCTCTTGCTTGGCCCATGGAAACTGTGAAGGTGGGACCCCGCAATCTATGGTTTAACAAGCACTCCAGGTGATTCTGATGCATGTTTGTGTTTGTGAACTGCTGCTTTAAATAGTGTCTAATTTAACCCCTCCTAAAAGCGCTGAGAAAACTCTCATTAAGGAGAAGATAAACAAATCCAGAAAGGCTAAAGAGAAGAGTTACCTAGGTCTTCTCTAAAGTCCCAGCCTGGACTGATGCGGGGGTCCCTGGGCATGGCTGGCAGGTAGCACTCTCTCACACTTCCCCCTATTTCTAGCAGCCAGTTGCCACCTAGAAAGAAAGGCTCCTCCTCCAGGCCTTTGCAAACAAGGAAAGGAGAAAGAGGCCCAGAAGAGCATGTAAATGGGTGTGGCCCAGAGAGCATTCAAGGGGGCGTAACCCATGGTTTGGCATTAGGTGTTTGACGAAACAGGCAGCCGGGTAGCATCTTTCCGCACTGCTTGCCTTTGTCCCACATACGGCTAGCTCGCCCACCCCCAGAGGGGACTCTGGCTTCCTTCAGCATCAGCAGCTGGCTGTGCTCAGCAGGAGGTGGCAGCCAAGGTTCCTTTTGGGAAGTGTCATTAGTCAGGGTGGGTGTGCTTCATGTGTGGTGGGGTGGACAGGAGTGCAGAAGGCCAGATGTTGGTGCTGGGACTGAGAAGGAATTGGCACCAGTGCCATTTGGTCTCAGCTGTTGCATCCTGTGACCTCAGGGAGCTGCAGTGTTTGCTGCTTGTAAGCCAGCTGTTTATGGTGCTTCTAAACAAAGATAAAATCTCTCACTAGCTATTGTTTTGATCCTTTAAAGTTCACTTTGATCAGTGTAAAGTTTGTTAATGGAAAATCAGTGTGCCTTTATGACTCTCGTTCTGGCCAAGAGGCTGCTGGGCATTCGATTATTGTCTTACATTTTTCTTCTGGTCCTGCCTGAGGTTTGGAAGAGCTAGTAGTGAATTCATTCGACCAGTGTTAGGGAGCTCCTGCTCTGTGCTGGGCAAGGAACTGGGTGCAGGGGATACAGAAATGAGCAGACTGCCACTGCCTTCACAGAGGTTCCCTTCTAGAGGTAGGGGACGGATTTTTTTTTTTTTTTGGTTATTTGTGATAGATGATATGAGGAAAATGAAACAGAATAATATGGTATCAGGTATCTATTGCTGCATAATAAACCACTCTAAAACTCAGTGGCTTAAATAATAACTATTCTATTTGTTCACAATTGTACAATCACGGCTGGGCTCAGCAGGGCTGTTCTTACTAGTCTTGCTGATGGTCACCTCTGTGACTGTATTCTGCTGGCAGGTCAGCAGGTGTTATCTGGGGTCATCACTGATCAGTGGGGCTTCTCTCTTTCTCTCTCCATGTTGTGGCAAGCCTCTCTTCTATGTGGTGTGTTCACAAAGTCTCTTTAGGTGAGGACTCTTCAGCTGGACTTCCTGCATTGGGCCTCTAGCCTCCCACAAGCACAGCCATGGAAGCTACTAGGCCTTCTTAACGCACAGCATCACCTCTGCTACAGTCTATGGTTAACACAAGTCACAGGACCATCCCAGATTCAAGGGGACAGGACTATGTAAGATATGAATACTGGAGGCATTGTGTATTGGGGGCCACCAATTAAAATACTGTTCCAGGTATGGTAGTTACGATAGTCAGACTAATGGGGTGGGCTGGTTGAGGAAGGTTTGCTGAGGTCTGACTGGCAGTACAGAGCCAGCCAGGTGATAATGAGGGGATGAGGAGGGGAGTGTGGTGACCTAGTTCAGGACAGTGTGACTTTCTCTACTAGAATGCCCTGCTTACCTTCTGCTTCCAAAGGGAAGCTGGATGAAGACCCCCGATTTGACAGGAGTGAGAAAAACAGAAGGAGGAAACTGGAGAGAGGAAAACAAGGTACATCAGGGTGAAGGAGCCAGCCATTAGTCAACAGAGGGACCAGGAGAACCAGGATTGAAGGAATGGCCTGGGACATTTCCCCAGACTGCTTCATGAGCACCTCTGAAAAACAGCAGGATGCCCAGCCACTGGCCCTTTGCAGGTAGTGAGTGCAACCTGGGGCTTCAGCTCTAAAGAAGTTCTTTGTGTCCTCTGGGTGGCACCACTGTTGTTACTTGCTTTTTAAAAAAATTTAAAAAAAAATTTTTTTTTAGAGACAGAGTTTTACTCTGTCACCCAGGCTGGAGGCAGTGGCATGATCATAGCCCACTGCAGCCTCAACCTCCTGGGCTCAAGTGATCCTTCTGCCTCAGCCTCCCCAGTAGATGGGGGTACAGGAGCATGCCATCATGCCCAGTTAATTAAAAAAGTTTTTTTTTTTGGTAGAGATGGGATGTAACTTTATTGTCCAGGCTAGTCTTAAACTCCCGGCCTGCTTTGCTTCTTGAGAGAGGTAGCTATGAAGAAGGTTCTGAGATTGTTCTTAAATGTAAAGCTTCTGAAAACAGCCCTTGGGGTAATGTGTTTGTTGGGAATCATACAGATAGAATCAAGAAGGCTTGAATCACTTCTTTCTTAGAATATGGCTCATTGACCAAATGTCTCAGAGTCACCCAGAAGCATGGTAAAATGCAGAATCCCAGGCCCAGTCTCTGATGGATTAATCAGTCTGTAGGACACAAACCCCAGGAATGAACATTATAACTGCTCTTCAAGTGATCCATGTGCTCCTGAAAGCTCCTTAAACCTTCTGTGGCCCCAGATGGAGTTATATTTGGAAATGAAGTTATGTTTAGAAACAAAATGTGGAATCATCCTTTGGGGCCCAGTTCAAGTATCACTTCTTCCAAGAAGTCTTCCTGACTGTTCACACATGTACTGGAGGATTTAGCATACGTTGTTACACATCTGTTGCTCAGCAATGAGAGCTGCTGACAATGGGAATACATTGTATTTTGATTTCTGTGCAAATGAATAAATTAATAGAAGGAACCCCAAGTAACATCCTATAGGATCCCCTTGTTTAGGAATGAAGAACCTAGCACCCATGTGGCAAAGTGACCAGCTCAAGGCCACACGGATAACAGTGCAGAGCCAGGACTGGTATCCAGGCTGCTTCTGGGTTCCTTGTCCAGTGCTAATTTCTCTCGCACAGGAAAATGTCCTTGTTCAGGTGACTGGTAAATCAGTTTCATTTAGAAATTAAATCCTGACAGTTTTCCAGCTCTTCTCCCAACCTCACTGAACAGTGTGAAAGGAAAGTCATATCCTATCCAGACCTCTGACATCCTCCTTTGCTACCCCCACTTGAGCCTGAGCTGGGGACAAGGGCAAGATTTTGCTAGGAGGTCTCTGAAGTGTCCTCAGGCCTGGCCTCCAGCTTCAGGTGGGGTGCGTGTTTATTCTGTCCTCTGCTTTCCTTCAGTTTGCAGCCTGCCAAGCCCATTTGGTGAGCGTCCACCCAGCTTCCTCTGAATTAATATAAATAGCTGCTGAGGGTGCCTCCCACTTCATTGTGAGCCACTAAGGGGCTCAGGGTGCAATTTGCATATTGCTAATTACAGTTGATTCCAACTTCGGAGAAAATCATTGATCCGTTTATAATTTACAGTAATTTGCAAAGCAATTACCTTCTGGCATCTTCTTTCTTGCTAAAAATGTGTCATTATTTTTCTCTGCGTTTCTTTTGGAAGAAAAATGATCGGGGCATTATTACTACGAAGGACCAACTTCTCTGAATGCCTGGAAGAGGTAAATACATAAAATCCTGCAGGGCTGGAACTATGACCTAAAACTCTTTAAATCATACTCAGTGCCTGAACATAGTAGGTGTGGAATCCATCTTTGGCTGAAAAAAGAAATTGGAAACATCCTTGCATGGAATGTGCGATTGATAAAGACCCTGTGGCACCTTTCTTCTCTTGTGTGGCTTAGGGGTGGCCTGCGGGTAGAGCCTCTTGAAGCTGGTTGTCCAGGCTGGAATCCTCAACCTTCCTCTTGCTTGCTTTGTGACTTTAAACAAAGATGCCCTTTTATACCTCACACATAAAGTGGAAGGGCAAGCTGTGCCTGCTTCCCTAGGTGGGCTATGAAAATCAAATGAGATGATGTAGGTAATATGAGGTAAATGTTAAGTTATTGTTAGTGATTACCTTGCACTGATTCTTGGCATTGTTTGTTATGATTCAATAGGCAGATTGTCAATTTCCAGCCAGATGCCACTAAGCAGTGAATGAGGGATCTCTGCTGTGGACTGCGTAGACATAGAGAGGTGGGTGGTGCTGATGGTGGACCAGCCCCCTGTTAACCTGCTGAAAGGAGTCCTATGAGCAGCAGGAAAACAGAGCAGTCACAATTGGCCCAGAAGGCATTCATATAGGTCACAGGAAAGTCCTTGACTTTCGAGAGTTAAAACTCCTGAGTTTGAGTCACGGCTGTGCATCCACTGTGTGATCTTGGGCAAGTCACTCCACATCTCTGAGCCTCACAGGGAAGAAAATAGGGCTGGGATTAGATGAGGAGAGTAAGGCACTCACCTCGGGAGGCACCAAAATAAAAATCGATGTATCTCATTCCCTAGGTGGGAAGCCCTCCTTCTTGTTGATTTAGACCCGGCCCTGAATGAGTGGGCAGCAGTGAATATAACCCTCACTTGGGCTTCCCCATCTGGAGGTGCCCTTTTAGAGAAGTGGTTCTCAGTGTGGCTCCTACCTGCAACAGCAGTGTCATCCCCTGAGAACTTATAAAAATGTCAGTTTGCAGATCCTACTGTAGATCTACTGAGTGAGGAGGTGAAGCCCAGCAAATTACCAGTGAGAACCACTTCTTGGGGGATGAGGCCATCTCTCTTCAGTTCAGGACCACATCTCTGTAGCCTTCTCATCCTTTTGGTGTGTAATAAAAGTGTTAACTTTTTAAAGGTTAGCAAATGACTTTTCCTACATCCTTCTGTCTCTTTCTCGCTGCTTTCCTCCCCAACCCTGGCCCCCATATTAGTATGCAGATTTTAAATAACCTGGAAATAGAGCTTTTTCCTTCTAGCTAAGGGCCACAGAGGGAGAAAGTATAATGCAAAGGGACCATCTCTGTTTCTCCAAGTTTAATGCCCTGCTCAATTGTCTTTAATTTTCTTGTCATAACAGACAGGTAGGTGCAATATCTCATTCTCCCACCACCAGCACTGCCTTCAGAGTCCCGGTCTGCTAAGCCTGTGCTGCAGTTAAAGACACTTTAGCGGACGCCCTTTTGTTTCTTTTCTTTTAGAAAGCCAAGTGAAGAATGAACATGTTGTTTTGTCTCTTTTCCATTTAAGTAAATCTCTTCCTTTCATTTCTGAAAAGCTCTTCGCTTCAGTGGGTTTTCATACTTACATTAATCCCATCAGCTTTCTACTCATGCATCTTTGGAAGAGACATTAGAAAATAATCTCTCTGCCTCTTTCACTCTGCCTGAACTCCCCCCACCCTGCCCCCCATCTGGTCCAGCTAAATGCTATTTCTTCGTAAAAACCCAACCATCCTTTGGTCACACACATAGCAGGGAGAATGTTTGGCTGTTAAAATGTAATTGGTTAATTTGTATTATGCAGGTTTCATTTCTTTCTCTGTTGACAAAGACTGCTTTGTCCATGAACAGAGCTGCTCGGTAGGACATCCTGTGATGATGGAAAGGTTCTGTAACTACCGATCCAACACGGCAGCCACTAGCCACAAGTTGTGCACTTGAAATATGGCTCGTCCATCCGATGAACTGAATTTTAAATTTTATTTAATTTCAATGCATTTAAATGTAAGATTTAAAAAGCCAAATGCGGCTGGCTAACGGCCATAGTTGTGGACAGTGAAAGTCTATGAACAAGATCACTCCTGGGGAGAAGGAAATGACTCCCAAATGTTGCTTTGCAGAATCTCTGGACACCTGGGATGGGTTTGTGTGCCTCTGTGGTGGGAGTGGGGAGGGGGTGGTTGGCTTCTCTGAAGCTTCCCCAAGCTGCTCTAAACCCCATTTTCCAACCCCCCATCCCCACCCCACTCTCAGCTCATCTGGCCATTGGGTGCCCAGACACATCTGGAGGGAGGGGTAGGTCCCACAGAGGTGGACATGCTGAGCCACAGGGGGAAGCTCTAGGGCTGGCAGCTCAAATTCCTGGGATGAGGAGATATTTGAGCTTTTTTCTTAGCTGCCTGGGGTCTGAGGGTTACTAATCTGGAGCACAGGCCTGTTGAAGAGCTGCATGAAAACGAATGAATCAAAGGTAATTTGCCCTCCAGGCATGAGATTCTGACATAACCAGGAGAGGTGGTATCAGAAGACAGGATCCAACCAGGAAAACATACAGCACTGGGAGATTTTACAGCACTGGGAGTTTTTACAGCACTGCATATTTAAAGCAATATGATGGAAAAGCTTCAAGCTGAAAGGGACAATGAGGCAACCCAGTGATTAGCAACAGCAGGAAGTAGTTGTCACCCCTGGCTAGGCTGGAGATTCAGGGGAAGAGATAGTGTTACTAGAGCATAGGGGTGGAGGGGCTGAGGTGTCACCTGGACCCATGGGGCTGGAGCCAGTTAGGAGAAGCATCTGTTGCCACAGACACTGCCTCAGACAGGGAAGGGGGAGGAGGACAAACACCTTGGCTTCTCCCGCCTTCCAATCTCCTATTCACACCTTGCATTGGTCCAAGCCAGACAGAAGTCAGCTGACATAGGAGCCTGGGAAAGGCTGCCTCTGAGGTCCTCTCCTGTGATGGAGCAGAGCAGGGCAGAGGTGGGGACTGGCCGTGTGTGTGTGTGTGTGTGTGTGTGTGTGTGTGTGTGTGTGTAAAATGTGGGCCTCTATTGTTGCCCTACCACAACGTTACAGAAGATAGAAACCTTATCTCATCTATCTATGCTCCCTAGTCTTCCTCCGCTTCCAACAGCTGCCCCCCTCCCGCCACCCCAACAGCAACCATGCGCAGTTCAGAACTCTGCCCTTCTGGGGGTGTCAGTGGTGTTGATGGACTACACCTCTTAGAAAGGATGCTGTAGGGTGAAGTTAAACACTGATGGGGGTGACAGTTCGAATGGAATTGTTTTTAATTGTGGAAAAATATACATAATATTTACTGTTTTAACCATCTTAAAGTGTATGGTTCAGGGATATTAAGAACCTTCACACTGTGGTGTAACCAATCTCCATGCCTGTTTTCATCTTGCAAAACTGAAACCTGCCACCCATTAAACATGAACACCCCATTCTCCCATCCCCCAGCTCCTAGAAACCACCATTCTTCTTTCTGTCTCTATGAATCTGACTACTCTAGGTACCTCTGAACTGAATTAGTTTTGAAGTAGCTGCCGAAACTAAAGATTCTGTGATTCAATCTTTATAGACTTCAGAGAATGTCCCTGTAATTTAAAACAAAACAAAAAAGAGCATCTGGGTAGAGTTACTGTGCATGGATGTTTCCCTTTGGAAATGAAGGGAAAGAAGTTCAGAAAAGGCCTGCCATGGAGGGGGTGAGCTCCTGCTGGGTGGGCTTCCTCACCTCCCAGATGCCCCAAGCCTTTATTCCGTGGGATTTAAGTCTGTTAGTTGCTGCCTTTTCCACTGACCTGGACAAAAGAATATCAGAGATGCTCCAGTGGTTCCCTGGAGTTCCAGATGTAGGCTCTCTTGCCCCATTGTGGAAGCTTGTTTCCCTTTGGACACACTGCCTCCTCCTGAGTCAATCACCTCTGCAGATCACACATCACATTTCCCCTAGTATTAGCATCTTATGTTACTATGGCACGTTTATCCTCATCAGCGAACCAATATTTACATAGTAACTGAAACCCATACTTTACTTAGACTTCCTTAGTTTTTACCTAACATCTTTTCTATTCTAGGATTCTGTGCAGGATCCCACATTGCTTTTCCTAGTCATGTCTCCTGAGGCTCCTTGGCTGTGGCAGTTGCTCAGACTTTTGTTTTTAACGACCTTTACCGTTTTCAGGAATACTACTCAGATATTTTGTAGAATGTCTCTCAATTGGAATTATATATATATTTTTTCTCAAGATTTGACTGGGGTTATGGGATTTGGGGAGGAAGACCACAGAGGCAAAAAGGAAGGTGATGGCATTGAGGGTACCGATCACCAACAAGACTCAGTATTGAAGGGGACTGTGAGCGCCTGGCCTACATAGGGTTTGTCAGATTTGTGCATTATAGAGTCATGCTTTTCCCCCTTTCATGCTGTGATCTTTGGATGGAAGTCACTATGTACAGCCCACACTTAAGGAGTGGGGAATTATGTCCTCCTTCCTTGGGGGCAGAGTATCATCGTTAATCATTCTTCAGCAGAGGAGAGTTGTTTCCCTTTCCTCACTTATTTATTCAATTCTTTATATCAGTATGGACTCACGGGTATTTATTTTACTTTATTTTGTTGAAACCATAACTCCCCTTTATTAACATTTTTTCTCCTGCCGTTGGAGCTGTACAACATACTGCTATTAGCTGGGCACTGAGGAAAGTTGTGAAGATTCAAGAGGCTTGGGCCTGGATCCTGCATGTGTCTTAACGACCAGCTCCTCCTGGAAACAAGATCTACAAGGCAGACTCTGTGCCCACTTATCTAACGAGCTGCAAGGACGGGAGCTGGAGAGGAGCATCAGTTCAGCCTTTGGTTTAGCAGGCTGGCCTTACTTCATGGCTGGAAATGAGCACATCTGAGAGCATGGCCCTGGCCTATTTTAAAGGCAGGCCTTTCTGTGACCAGGAGCAGGAAGTGGACAAGAACGCACTGTGTCAGGGAGCTGGAAAGAAGAAGGATTACCCTGAAGCTAATGACACTTAGCCTCCACGGCTCCTTACTTGCATGGGTTACTTTCCGCCTTGAACTTCACTTTGTAACTTTGCATTTGTTTTCTGAATGAGCACTTCTCAATCACGTAAGCTTTAGGGCTACAACCTGGATCCATCCTGCTTATTAAGTGAAAGAGGAAGAGAAGAAGTGGAGCGTGGCCTTGTGCCTTTAATACAGTGCCAGTAACTGGCCAAGAATGAAACACAGCCCAAAGGATGTTGTAGAATGTGACCTGACCTCCTTGTCTGTTGGGGAGAACCTAGTAAGAGATGCCTTTTCTGATGGGCCGAGGTCAAAATTGGGAAGAGACAGTTCCATCTTTTCAATGGAGTAAATAGGAGGTTGTAGACATCAGAGGCGGAAAGTGATCAATAAAAGCTGAGAAATCAGGGAAGGCTTCCCAGAGGATGGGACTTGAGTTGGATTGAATTGAGGCTGTGGAAGTGGGAGGAAGCTCTAGTGAGACTGTCCTGGCATTTTCTTAAAAACAGAGCCTGTTCCCTTCCCTCCCCTCCCCTCCCCTTCCCTTCCTTTCCTTTCATTTCCTTTCCTCTTTTTGAGACGGAGTCTTGCTCTGTCGCCCAGGCTGGAGTGCAGTGACACGATCTTGGCTCACTGCCACCTCTGCCTCCTGGGTTCAAGTGATTCTCCTGCCTCAGCCTCCCGAGTTGGGATTACAGGTGCCTGCCACCAGACCTGGCTAATTTTTTTTTTTTTTTTTAGTAGAGATGGGGTTTCACCATGTTGGCCAGCCTGGTCTTGAACTCCTGACCTCAAGTGATCTGTCCACCTTGGCCTCCTAAAGTGTTGAGATTACAGGCGTGAGCCACTGCACCTGGCTCAGAGCCTGTTTTCTTACATGGGCTTGGTAACGCGTCCCTGGGAATGTGACGATATTGAATTGACTCTGATTGAGCTTTTCTGAAATGTTTGTATCTCTGGGCGGAAGTCACTGGTTGGGGCTTGATGCAGGCTGCACCAGGCATGGCATGACCTGCTTGGGGGTTCAGAGGGAGCTCATGGGGACAGGCTGCTGAGAGCCTCCCAGGCAGTGGCGTTAATTAGGAGGCTGATAGCACCAGCAGAAATGTTTGAGACATGACACTGAGTTGTTTTTATATTATTTACTTACATATCATAAGCAAGTGAGAAAACTAATCAGCTTGCTCCTGGAGCCCTTGGGTGTAGCTTGACTGGAATCACTGAGCCCGTGGGGGAGAAAAGAAGGTAAAAACTCAGGGTAAGTGCATGGAGACTAAGGGACCAGAGAAATCTCTTCAGGACAAGGTCATTCTATCCATCTATCTGTGTACCCATGCACCCATGCATCCATCCATGCATTCGTCCATCCATCCATCCATCCATCCATCCATCCATTACCTGTTTGCATAGGGCAGTAGTCAGGCCACATCTCTGTGCACATTGAGCCGGTCCTTACCTGGCCTGTCCAGCAGACCAAGTTCTCTAGCCCTCAGTCCCCTTCTGCATCCGTGATCAGGTGGTGAAGCACTCTCGCTTGAGTTCCCCCTGCTGTCCCCTCATGCCACCCCTTTGCCAGATCTTAGAGGGGATCAACAATAAGCATAAAGACAGCCTCGTCCTTGAGAAACTGCACATTTAGTTGAGGAGAGAGCAGATCCACTCTAAAAGCAGTATGATACAGTACATGAAAATATTTGATGGCACGCTTAAATGTCTGTAGACACTAAGAAGTACTAGGGGGCCACAGGAAGTAGAGGGGTGGTCAGCTAATACTTCAAGAGAGAGGTGAGCTTTGAATGGGCTTCACAAATTGAAATGAGTGAGACATAAGAAGGGAGAGAAATTATTTGAGTTGTGTATCTGCTATGATGGTTAGCACTCCCATTTTGCAGATGAGGAGACAGAGGCACCCTGAGAGGTTAAATAATATGCCTAATGCCACACAGCAGGAGCAGATCTGGCTTTGAGCTCGCATACTCTGACTCCAAAACGCATGCTCTTTGTACTCCTCTGCCTCTCTGGCTGAGGGTGGCTGAGAGGGCATTGCCACTACCCTGTGCAAATCCCTTCCGATGCTCACCGGGAAGCCTGGCTGCCGTGCACCAGGTGCTGGATAAACGTTTGTTCCACTATGAAATGACTTTCCATTTCTGAGTTGTTTTTGATTCCACCAGTCTCAAATACCCACTGCCTAACACACATCCTTTTCCATTGGAGGAGAAAATGGGGGTAGCGTTAGTTATCATTTTTATTGCTACCTGAGAATAAGTAAGACCTCTTAAAGTATAAGATTGTTTCTGATCACAGCTGAGTCCACTGTGGACTCCATGAAAGCTCTCCCAGGATGTCTGCCAGGATGCAGGTGCCCCGGTTTCACAGGTAGTTAAACTGAACTTTCCAGGGGTTATTTTACTGGCTACTGCCAGGAGCCCAGGTTTTCTTTTCTTTTTTCCCTTCTGGCCAAATCTCAGGAGAACTGAGGGCTGTAAGGAGTTTCTCATGGTCTCTGGACCAAAGTCTATAAAACAACCTTGCCAAGCAATGTTTCCCTGGGGCCAGGGACCCATGGGAACCTTTCCTTGCTTTCTTTGGCCCCCATGGCAAGCCCAGTCTGACCTCAGAAGGGAGCGCACGCCACTGCTGTGTGCATGACTTAAAATAATGAGGCAGTTGTCTTAGCAAGAGGAGACAAATAAATCACTAAGCAGGGTTTTTCACAGGTCAGCAGGTTTGGGACTCAGATACATTAATATGGAAAATTACTTTTCCTTCTGAGTGGGGACTGGAGGGTGGGTGGGGGAGCCAGAGCTACGCTTCCTGGTCTGAGATGTGTGGTTCAGTTTGCTTCTGTGGGACAAGTGGGGACTTGAGGGCTGGTCTCTACAGCCCCTCTTGACCTGGAAGTCCATCACACACCTGCCTTGGAGACCTCCTACCCCTCCTCGCTGCCTCTGGGAGGGGGCTTCCCTCTCCCCAGACTTCCCCCTCTTCCCTCTGCTCCTTCCAGACATGCCCCCATCTCTCTGCCTTTGCTGGGCTGTTCCCTCCTCTTCTCTCCACGCTGGCAGCCCCAGGGCTATCTCCTCTGTGAGCTTCTCCCACTCCCCCTTTCTCCTCACCTGGACCCTCTTGGGTGCTGCTTTTTTTTTTTTTTTTTTTTTTTTTCGGCTGCCCGGTCTCCCCACTGGGTCTGACTTCCTTGAGGACAGGGACTGATTCTGGTGGCCAATACCAGGGACTTGGGGGTCAGGAAGACCTGCACTGCGTGCTCATGACAGCTCTTCTCATGGTCTGCCTTGCAGAGGGAGCCTGTGAAACAGAGGTAGGGCCTTGGATTCCAGATTTGGACACGTCCTGGATTTAAATCCTGGCTCTGCCGCTTCCTGCTTTGGGAACTTGCGGAGGGTGCAGACCTCTCTAAGGCTCCTTTTCCATTGATATAATGGGAGCAGCTAGTCTCTACTTCATGGGGAGCTGTGAGAATGAAGGGCCGTGATGCTGGAAAGTACCTCACACAGCAGCTGGCCCGGAGTGGGAGGCTGGAGAAGAAATGTCAGCAGGTGACCTGATCGCTGCCTGTGCCTCCTGCGTGCCGTTGGGTCTGGCACTGTGCTGGTGAAACCAATCAGTTCAACTGACTCAATGCCCCCAGGCCTGTGTGAAGGAATCCCCACACTCAGAAGAGCTAAGGCTTGGTTCTTTCAAGACCACCTGCAAGTGAAGCATGTCCGTGTAGGGCAGGGCCAGCAGGCTTCGCAGGCAGCTGCTTTTTGTTTCCAAATTCTCCTTCATGAAAGATTCCCGCACTCCCATGTGTGTTGCAGGTCTGTTCACAAGAGCTAAGATTTGGAAGCACTGGGATTACAGGCATGAGCCACCATGCCTGGTCAATTTCTCAGCTTTCTGAAAGAACGGAGACACTCATACCACATTGTAGCCAGAGGATGACAGCACTCATTTACTGAGCATCTGCCAGGACCATGCTTGCTTCTGAGTGACTGTAAGTATCCTCACTAGCAACTCCATGCTGTGAGTTCTGTCATCGTTCCTGTTTTTCAGGTGAGGAAACTGAGGCATGGAGAGGGAAGCCACTTGCCTAGCATACATGCTAGCAAACGGTAGAGTCACGACGTAAACCTGGGCAGCCTGACCCTAGGTGACAGCATTGCACCACTTTGCTCTCAGGATGGTTAACCATGCCCTTGTTTTAAAGAAAAGAACATCACAGTTCAGAGAGGCAAAGAGACCTGCCTAAGGACACACAGCTCATGAAGAGCAGGCTGGGTGAAGACCCTGGTCACCAGGTCCTAGCTGGGTCTGTTCTGTTTCAGACTCAGAATGGTCCCCCTGCTCCCCGCACCAGCCCATCAGTCCCCAGGGACAGAAGCTGGAACAGGTCGAGCTCATTGGCTCAGGGCCCGAAGCAGACCTGCCATGAGACCAGGAGACTCTGATCCTGGCAACCGTCACTGCTGCTGCCGCTGCTGCTGAAGATTGAAGAGGATGGGATGTGGGGCCGGCTCCGAGCCTGGGCGTCCTGCCAGAGATGCCAACACGAAGTTGCATTTTGTCATCTGCTCCCTTTGCCTGATTTAATACAACCTTAAATAATAATGGGGCAGGGGGAAGGGGGGTGAGGGAGAAACAACGCAGCCAAAACTCTATGTAACAATCTCATCAAACCTGGGGTTTTCCCTTCACTTTTTGAGAAGCAACTTCTCCTCTGATGCAAACATTTTTTTAAATGATGATTCTGGGCTGAGCGGCACCAGGAGCCGCCGCTTGGTGCTTTTCTCCATCTCCCTCTGGTCCTCAGATGGAGGCAGAACGGGGCCCGTAACCATGGCAATTCTCTAATGTTCTTTCATAAACCATAAACGTAGGGGAAGTCTTCATTACAGCTTCTTCAAGGAGAAAACAAAGCTTTCCCTGAATGGGGCAGGGCAGGGTGGCAGGGAGAGGGGAGGAGAGGGGAAGAAGGGAGACTTGAGGCTTTTTGTTTTTTTTTGCCATAAACACGAACTGTGTCGCAATTGGTTCAGTCCAGAGTGTGGCTCCCCAGGGAAAGGAACTGGAACAGGCTGAGCTCGTCCACTCGGGGTCCGAAGCAGACCTGCCGTGAGACCAGGAGACTCTGACCCTGGCAGCCATCACTGCCGCCGCTGCTGCTGCTGAAGATTTAAGCAAGACGTAGCCCACGACCAGGCACAAAGTGGGTGCTCCTGAAGTATTAGTTGAAAGCAAGAAGGAAGACAAGCAGGGAGGGAGCGGTGTGGAGAGGAGAGGATTTGGAATCACACAGAGTAACTGTGAGTGGCCAGATCAGCCCACGTTTTGAAAGGGTTTAATGTTCTGCTGACCTGTCAAACAGACCCCTTGGAAGAACAAGATGATGTACAGATTGTCCTACCTGAAGACTGCAGGGGATGGGGGAGTGTCTTATCTCTCCAGTCTCCAAATCGTCAGCATGAAGAAGTATTTGTTGAATAAACTGAATAAACGAATGAAGGGATGAGTGGATCCAATTTTTAAACATCTTGGGAGGGGGTCATTATTATATTGAGAATATAAAGATAATGAAAATGATGACTTTATTCCAAAATTGCACTTAGGAAAACACATTTTATGTGTCATTTCAGGATGTTTACAAACACGATGGTCATCCCTAGAATTCGCATTGAGGATTTCCGTGCCATGTTCACTTCTAAATGTCTTTGGGAAAGATACTTCCAGTGCCTGCTATGCTGCCTTGGTTTCCCCAATGTAAGTGGGAATAAATGGGTCTGAAGAGGTGATCTTGCTCCTAATTTCCAAGTTCTGGGAAGATAAGTAGGGTTTTCTTTTGAATCCTTTGGAGCCTGGGAGCTTCAAGAGAAACTCAACTCCAGGCACTTGCACAGACAGAGAATTCAGATTCTCCTCCAGGGAGCGGGGCAGAGCATGGCCCCTGGCTCTGAGCCTCTCAGCTTTTCTGTTGTCTGAGGCTGTCTTTGCTTTGTGTGGTTTTACTGTTACTACTGGTCCTGTGGGTTTCTGACAATTACAAACCATGTGCCTCACCACATATGCAAGCGTTTCTCATTTGTTCTGAGTGTTTTAAGGACTGCCCAGTCTGGGTGCAGAGAGCTATGTCTTATTCATCTTTGTGTGTCCAGGTCCTCACAGGGTTTAGGGACCTGATATAGGCTTGGATTAGGTGACCTTTCAAATCCTCTTCAGCACTTTCATGCACGGAACCCAGTATCCTCTGTACTCTTATTATCCAGGTTTCTTAAAGGAGGTTACAATATAAAAGAACCCATCATCAGCCATCATCATTGATCTTGGCTAGCTTCCTTTTGGCTGGTGACCTAAGAATTCCTTTCTTTTTTACCTATCAAAATCATTCTTGTACATAAGCTGTCCCCTCCCTGCAAAGTATTCCTTGACTATCATACAAAATATGTCACTCCCTTCCCTCTTCCCACAACCTTTGCTTCACATTCAAATGTCACCATTTTATGGATCCATTTGTTTTCTTTATTGGATTGTAAATTCCTTGAGAGTGAAGACTGGATCTAATTCAACATGGTATCCCATGGTTCCTTGCATATAGTGAAAATGCAGCAAATGTGAGACTTGGTGAGTACAGCAGATAGTTCACTTGCTGCAGGGGATGGGTTTTTCTCTCTCTACCCGTGCCCTTTGACTTTGAGTTTGGCCATTGGACTTGCTTTGGCCAATGGGATTCTCACAGACACGATGCAAGTAGAGGCTTAGAATATGTGTGTGGACTTGACTTGTCCTCTGTGCTGTCACTGTCTCCTGATTTAAGGAGGAGGATAAGAAGCACATGGACCAGACCTGCCCCAGCAAATCCGCAAGCCCGTGAGTGACAAATAAATGCGTATTATTGGACGTCACTGAGATTTGGAGGTTTGTTTGTGAATGCAGCAACTGCTGCTTAATACAACTGTTAACCTAAAATGTAGGCTGAAAACATAGGAGACCTTGTGCTGTTCATTGTCTTTAAGGGTTGCAGTGGACATTTTAGAAAGAATGAAACATCAAGGAGTAACTTGAAGAAGTGGTTGGATATTCCTCAAATGGAAGACTGAAGGAAGGAAAAAAAAATTTCCCCTAAATCTTTCCTATAAGCCAAGCTTGTTGCTTGCTGTTAAAACCTGACGGACGGTGACTCTTGTGAGGGAAGAATGAAATTGGGTTTCTTTGAAACACAGCACGTTTTCCCCATAGTTACAAATGGTGTTGTTGTTGTTGCTGGTTTCCCATTGCTGACTTCTGTGAGGAACTCTGCAGCCTAAAATAATGTCTGTGTGTGCATGTGAGGGTGTATGGATTTCAGACAAAGAGTCGGACTTAGATGCCTTTTAGAAAATTGGCCCTTTCCATCATTCTGTCATGGGGTTCCCATGACGGCTCACTGCATTACTGCTGGCATAAGGGATGAGACACAAGAGGTGAGGGAGCCTAACTGGGCCTCCACCCTCACCTGTGGCTTGAGAGTTTTCATACAGTGCACTCTCTTCAAGACCTGGAGGTGCCAGACATGATCGTGGCCAGGCAAGAGGGTGGGCAGTCCTTCTTCGGGCCAAACTTCTCACCCACTTCTAATGCACAGCAGTTCCCAAGGAACTAGAGCCAGTGCTGGGGACAGAAACTGGGGCCTGAAAGCCATCTTGCAGGGTCTTGTGGTGACCACAGCTGAGATGGTAGTTTTACTTAGCATCTACTATGTGCCAGGCTCTGCTAGGGACAAAAGCAGCCCCCTCGTCCCCTGCTCTCAAGGAGATTATGCCTCTGGGGGAAGATGGATATGGATAAGTAGTCACACAAATTAATGTAAATTTGTAAGCGTGACAGGTGATCCACAGGTCTCTAAGCAAATAAGAGAGGCATTGCTTTGGGACAGCAAGGCAGGAAGATGATTTCTGATGCCTCACCTTGCCACTCAAAGCCTTTGTCTGCCTGGCCTGCAGTCTGCCAGGCCCCCTCATGCCCCCAGTGACCTGTAGGAGCATGCCCAGTGGCCTGTTCCTTAGCCCCACGTCACTTCATTCCTCTGTGGTTCTCAGCCATCAATAATACATGAAGCTGAGTGCAGTGGCTCGTGTCTGTAATTTCAGCACTTTGAGAGGTTGAGGTGGGCGGATCACCTGAGGTCAGGAGTTTGAGACCAGTCTAGTTAACATGGTGAAACCCTGTCTCTACTAAAAATACAAAAAAATTAGCCGGGCATGGTGGCACATGCCTGTAGTCACAGCTACTTGGGAGGCTGAGGTAGGAGAATTGCTTGAACTTTGAAGGCGGAGGTTGCAGTGAGCCGAGATCGTACCACTGCACTCCAGCCTGGGCGACAGAGTGAGACTCCTCCCAAGAAGAAAATATATATACATATATATGTATACATATGTATATGTATGCAGATCATATGCTCATATATGTGAGTAAATAAATGTATGTAAATATGTTTACATATATATGTAAATATATATGTAAAGAAAAGTGCTCATATATATATGTACCTACATACATATATACATATATATATATATGAGCATTTTTTTCTCTTGTACAGAACATGTAAGTTTTGCCCTTTAAGTTATAATAGACCTGGTGCTCTGATGAGTGAAAGCTTGCATTTCCTGTGGTCTGATCTGGGCTATTGCTCAGTTTCTCTTATTTCTGCCCCACCCAATCTGTTGTTGGGAAGTGCGGGGGCCTCTCTTAAAAGCATTGAGGTGCAGGAGTTCCCAGATCTGCATGGTTCCCAGTGAGATCATCTGCCCATGCAGCCCCTGCTCATTCGCTGGCACTTGAGGAAGAGGGCAGAGGCAGTGCAGCTCCCAGACGGGAGTCCAGGAGAGATCCTGACTTGGCCTCCCTTACGCTCTTCCTATTGGGGCACGCTGTGTTTCTACCAGGCCCTTGTCTACGCCTGGCCCAGCTGGCCTATCCCCAGCCTTTGAAGTGGGGTCATTTCACTTCTGCCATGGTGCAGCCCCACTGAAGGCCACGTGATACTTGATGTAGTGTCTGTACCCCATGTAAACTAAGAGGCTGGGGAAGACGGCACACATTGGGCTCCTCCAGCTTTGAGGGGATGAGCCCATGTTACAGGGCACCCTGCATAGTGGTCTCCTATCAGATCCCCAAACACAGCCACACTCTATCCTCAGCATTGCTTTGCAGGTACATAACATGGTGCACATCAAATCTCTTCAGCTTGTCTTCCTGCCTGTAATCTCTGTCCTTCTCATCCATCCTTTGCACTGTTGACACTTTCATTATCTTAAAACAAAGCTCTGATTATGACATCCCTGCTCAAAAACTTTCAGTGCCTCCCTCTTTCTGCCCCAATAAAGCTGAACTCATCAACATGGCAGGCAGCAAGGCATTCCTTCCTGACAATGGATGAATGGATTAAAAAAAAACGTTTGGTATATATAGACAATGAAATATTAGTCACTTTTACAAAAGATCTGACACATGCTACGATGGATGAACCTCGAAGACATTATGCTAAGTGAAATAAGCCAGACACAGACTGTATGATTCCACTTATGTGAGGTACCTAGGGTAGTCAGACTCAAAGAGACAGAAAGCAGAATGGTGGCTGCCAGGAGTGTGGGAGGAGGAAATGGGGAGTGATTGTTTAATGGGTATCAGAGCTTCTGTTTGGGATGATGAAAACCTTCTGGTGATGAATAGAAATAATGGTTGCACAGCAATGTGAGTATACTTAATGCCGTGAACTGCACACTTAGTAATGGATAAAATGGCAAAATTTGCATTATATATATTTTACCACAATAAAAAAATTGAAGACGATAATGACAACAGCAACAACAAAAAGAATCAACAAGTATGTATAATGGTCTGTATGCAAATTGGCTCCCAGCTCAAATGGCTTTGGTTGGGAGTGCTGAGGCGAGAGAGGGGAGGACCAGCAGAAATGTTATGAGCTATTTGGATTCTGCCTAAGGAGGAAGTGGTGAGGGGTCTTCTGGAGTCAGTGACCCCTTGGTTGGAGGTCACCTATCTGAGCCCCCAGGCTCGGCGTCATTGCTGGGGCAGCATCTTCATTTTTTTTAAATCCACGGAGAAGGAGGTCAGGAGGCATTGGCATGCCATTTGTTTTGCAGGTCTGCATCAGGAACTGCCTTCAGCTGTGAGTTTCAGATGCTTATAAATTAGTGGCTATCCTGGTTATTCTCCACTTATCCCTCTAGAGCCATCCTCTTTCCTCTCTGCCCTGCTCGGAGTCCCCAGTGGCTAACTTCTAAGGACCACTCAGCTCCTTTATCCTCTGTCTTCCAGGTCAGTATGTCCAACAGGAGGGGCTGGCAGGTGCTAGGAGGGCAAGAGGTAAGTGAGGTCAGGGAGCATCTTCCTGCAGGCTCAGCAGGGGCTCTGGTCCTCTACTGCAGTCACGTCTGAATATCTGGCTGCAGATGGGAAGAAGGGAAGGAAAAGGAGAACCTCCCCCCTCCCCGCACCTTTTTAATAGAAGATTTACTGGAAGTTTCTCATGAAACTTCTGCTTACATTTATTGTGGACAGAACCTGGTTTCCTAGGGAGGCCAGGACACATCATAGTCTTTATTCCTGAAGAGAGTGTGTCAGAAGAAAGCTCAGGGCTCTCTTTTCTTCTCCTTCTCCTCCTTCTCCTTCTCCATCTCCTTCTCCTTCTTCTTCTTTTTCTTGAGATGGAGTTTCGCTCTAAAACTCAGAAAGTCTTCCCAGGTTTCCATCCACCAACAGGTCTTGCAAGGGGTCCGATGTAAACATCTCGGGAAGAGAAATGATTTGTAAAGCCCTAAAGCGCTGAAGTGAACCAAAAGAGCTATCCTGTTTCACAGCTGTGAGTGGGGGCAAGAAGAGGGCTTACTGGTGATGCAGCCCAGGGAGTAACCCCTCCTCTGTGTGCACATGGACAGAAGCTGCGGGGTGCAGCAGTAGAAAGGCCAGGTTCTGGCATCTCCTGAGTTTGCATCCTTGCTCTGTCACTTCTAGGCATATGACCTTCGGCATATTTCTTACCATCTGTAAACCTCTGCACTTTCAACTGTAAAATGGGGATGACACCACGTCCTAGCTCACAAGAGTGCAATGGAATTAAACAAGGGAATGCACACAGCCTGTTCAGCCCAGTGTCAGGCACACAACGTGGGTCTACAGACATTGGTGCTTATCTTAACCAGCATTTCCAAGTGATAGAGTTGATAGATGACTTAGTGCCAGGGAGTTACAGTCATTTCTGCGGAGCGAGGAAGCACCCCAGGAGCGAAGGAGAGGGTGAGTTGGAGGAGGGGTGGGGTGCTATGACAAGCAGGTACAGAGCTTCAGCTCTGTTGCTCCTGAATTATTCATAGAAACAGTCTTTGAATAATCGGAGGCCATTTTTCATTATCATTATTTCCCGGAGAAATGACTCCATTGCTAAAATCTGAGGTGGGGGAAGTACATTCTATTTATGTTAGATTGCGTCTTAAAAACTGCTCAGGTATGGTCCAAAACTAGCACCTTGTTTTGGGAGGTGTGACTGCAAGGGCAGAGTAATCCCGCCTTGTTGATTACTTCCCAAAGTGAAAGAGGGGAAGAGTGAGGGAGGGAGGGAAGATCGAGAATCAGGGAGAGAAAAGAGAATGGGTGGTGGGCAGGAGTGGGTCTGGGGAGGGCTCTAGAAGGCTGACAGATGTGGAGTCAGCCTGGCTGGAGGAGTAGGTTCTGAGTACTCTCTGTGTCTGGAGGTTCTCTAAGGAGACTGTCTCCCCTGACAGCCCCACCCTAACATTTTGTCCTCATTAAAATACAAGGTAGTTAAAAAAGGCAGACCCTACTCTACCAAGGGAGTGGGTTACGTTGGGCAAACCCTGGGTTACCTTTGGCAAGATCTGTTCCTGCCTCCATGCCTCAGTTTCCCTTTATGATAAATGAGGCTGGGAAACGTCTTTTGTAGAATTGTTGTGAAGGTTGACTGAGATAATACATGTGATTTGCCCAGCACCGTGCAAGACTTAGAGGAGACTTTTAAAAGCTGTTAGAAAACCTGTCCTCCCACCCCCTCACTCCCCCTTGGAGGCCCAGTCCTAGGGGTTAAACATGGCCGCTTTTCAAAATGCAGAGGCAAATGCTTCTGGTAAGGGGTCCTGCCTTTCATTATCACAACTTGGCTGTCTCTGTTTCCATGAATTTGACTTTTTTAGATCCCACATATAAGTAAGATCATGCAGTAAGGCTGGGATGGGAGGGTTAGGGAGATGATGGTCAGAGGACACAAAATTCCAGTGAGACAGAAAGAAGAATACATTCAAGAGACCTATTGTACATCATGGTGACTGCAGTTAATAACAATGTAAAGCATACTTGAAAATGACAAAAGAGTAAATTTTAAATATTCTCACCACAAAAAAGAATTAGCATGTGGGGTCATGCGTATGTTTAACTTGATTTGGCCCTTCCACAGTGTAGACCAATTTCAAAACATCATTTTGTACAGAATGCATAGATATGATTTTTGTCAGTTTAAAAAACCCTAAGCGAGCTGGCTCTGTCTGGGGCAGGAGGAGCCCCAGGTTCTTATGTGTGTTGTGGGTAGGCAACAGAGGAAGCAAGGGTGAGGACAGGGTGGTGCTGAGGAGAGGTGGGAGAGGGCCTTATAAGGAGGCAGGGACAAATGCGCCACTTGGCACTTGCCAAAGGCCAGTCTAGAGACATACACGCACCCTCAGGCGTGCACACACACATGCGTGTGTGACCGATCTAGGTGTTTTATGAAGCCTCCTGGGACCATTTCCACTTGCTTCCTGGATTAGCCTAGCTGACCCAATCAGAGTGGATGCATTTATATCTGGAAGATGCGATGTAAGCAGAGGTTCACCTGTCAGTTTCTGGGAAACTTTCTTAAGACAAGTGGCAGATGCGCTTGGCTGTGATTTAATTGTCATCTGGGATGTTCGTGGGCATTACTTCCGTCTCTCCAGTGAGGTAGAGGCTCTCTTAAGTCAGGAAATACTTATTCTGTGTCATGCCCCACCCTCCTACCCAGGGTCAGGCACAGGGCTCTGGATATCATCAGTCTGAAATAATCCACAGGCCATGGCTTGATCGAGTGCTGTAAGCAGTTGTCACCGTGTAATGTTTTGAAATTGGCTAAGAATTCATTCAGGGCACTGACTGAGTGAAGACAGCCCCAGCGTTGAGGAAATAATAAGGATTAAATTTGACAAGGGAAGAAATAAGGGGCTCACACTTACCGACTCCCAGAAGGAGACTTACTGGGCTCATCTCCCCTTTCTTAGCTGGTTCTCCCCATTCTATTCCATGTGATAGCTTCATTTCTAGGTTCTCTGGACCTTTTTCCACTTCTGCTCAACTCTCTCCATCCAGGAAGCTGGTGAGAAAGGTGCCTAAATATTAGTAACACTTGTTGTCAGTGGTTACTTAATGTCTTTTCTTCCAGAGGTCTGTGTAGGGCAGTGCCTTAACCCAGAAGGATGGGCATGGGGGAGTCTTCAGCCCTGTCCAGAGTTCCTGCTCTGAGAAAATCACTCAAGAGCTGTGTCTTCACAGCCCTTCCTATTAAATGTCATCCTCATGGCCTACAATTTTAGAGTTATTTGAGTTAATATTCATGAAGACTGGTTTTTCTCTACTAGATTCAAGTTCTATGGGAGCAGAGCTATGCCTACATTGGCTTGTCACTTGGCCCAGTGCCTGGCACAGAATAAGTGCTAAGCAAAGGTTTGTTGACTACATGAGTGAAATAGGTGCATTGATGAGAAGAAACTGCTTTAGTGCTCTGTGTAGCGAGGGTCCATGATACCCAGAAAAGCAGCCTTTGCCAGCCTCCAAGAAGGTAGAAGGTTTATTCTGTCTCCTCTCTCTAGCTGAGGTGTCTAATGTGCTTAGCCTCTGTGTGTTTGTGTGTGTGTGTGTGTGTGTGTGTGTGTGTGTGTATGTTTGTTTAAGGAGAGGCCAATAGGAAAAGCAGTTAAAATATTAATACAAGAGGACAGGACTATGCAGTTTATTCTTCTCCTTGATTCATTTATCAACTAATAAGCATGTGCCATATGCCAGCAATGTATTGGGCAATGAGAGTGATTCAGGTATGAACAAGACATTCTCCTGTCCTGAAGGAACCCATAGCATAGTAGCAGGAAAATGTAATTGCAGTAACAACTACCCTAACAGTTATAGTACCAATGGTAATTTTTGAACAGCCCGTATACGCCAGATCTTGCCACGCATACTTTAAGATATTGGCCTATTTTCCTCAACAACTCTTTGAGGAAGAAATACTATTCCTACTTCATGAATTAAGAAATCAAGGCACAGAGAGGTTAAGTCACTTCCCAGGGTCACCCAGCAAAGCTCTAGACTCTATGCTGTGTGCTTGTAATACAAAATAGAACAGGTTGAGTGTTTACTAATGTACAGACAGTGTCCCAGGAGTTCAGAGAAAGAATTTTCATGTGAGTTTGGGAGGGTGGGTGGTTTGATGGGAGTATCAGAGGGGGCAAAGGCATAGCAATAAGAAAGGGTAGGAGATATTTAGGGGAATAGGGAGCAGTTCAGTTTGGCTGGATGCAAGGGGATGTGAAAAGATGGAAGGCAGAAAAGCCTGGAGAAGTGAGTGGGACCAGCCTGGGTAAGATCTCAGATGCCATTTCAGCCTCAGGGGTGGTTATGAATAAGTGGCAGATAGAAAGACAATGACTCCAGTGACACGGAGCCCTGGCCTTCCATGTGTTGGTGGTTCACTGGGCAAGGGGACAGGGATGCAGCTGACTCAGCCAGGTGAGTCCCCAGCCCTGACATCTGTAAGCCCCAGGCCAGCAGTGAAGCTCCTTATTGAGGGAGATGGGGCAACACCAGCTCGAGTGGATGCTCCTAAGCTACCCCAAAGGAGCCCTTGACAAGTCTCATCACTAATGGGGGGCCTGACTGAGATGGGCAGACATGGCCACTCATTAAACCAACCAGTTTTCCAGGTCTGTGGGGCCACTCTCCCAGAAAGTGGGCAAACCCTGATAAAAATCCTTGAAAATCCACACATTTCCCTTGCACAGAATTTATCCTGGTCAAGTGATCACCTTTCTTGCTTTGACCAGTAATTTCAGATAAGTCTCAGTTAGAGATAGAGATAGAAAAAGAGCAAAATGAAGGGCGTATGGAGCACGTGAACATATTTGCTGTGTGGAGTGACTGCAGGAGAGGTCTCGGGAAGGCATGGGAGGTTGCTGAGAGCAGCTGAGAGAACATACGAATTGTGTCATTGTCAGCAAAGATTAAACAGTAGAAAGAATGAAGCTTTGCTGGCAGCCACTGGATTAACAGCTTGTAGATTTAAATAATCAGTTTAAAGTTGAGTTTATACGCATGCTGAGAAACGTGGCTCCTTAAGATGAGCTACGCCGTTGTTGCTGGAAATGGTTGAAAGTCAGGGAGGAAGATTTGCAGCGTAAAGATGTTGTACTTCGGAGAGGAATCACCCACTCCTAGGACAGCAGACTGGGAAACAGCCTGTCGGGAGGAGAGACCTTGTTGATTTCTGAAAAACATGAATTAGAATTGATATGCCCCAAGAAAGGCAGGCACTACTTCTAGGATAGTGACTGAGATGATCCGGCTCAAGAATAGACAGCAGGCTGGGCACGGTGGCTCATGCCTGTAATCCCAGCACTTTGGGAGGCTGAGGCAAGCAGATCACTTGAGGTCAGGAGTTCGAGACCAGCCTGGCCAACATGGTGAAACCCCATCTCTACCAAAAATATAAAAAATTAGTTGGCCATGAGGGTGCACACCTGTAATCCCAGCTACTCGGGAGGCTGAGGCAGGAGAATCGCTTGAACCCGGGAAGCAGAGGTTGCAGTGAGCTGAGATTGTGCCACTGCACTCCAGCCTGGGTGACAGAGCAAGACTCCGTCTCAATAAATAAATAAATGCATAGAAAGAAAAGACAGCAACACCCCACAGACAACAAAATAAGGCTCTAAATCCTTGGCTCAGAAGCCTCCGCCTTCCTTTGTGAGGCTCTCGACCCCACTTGTACCCCTACTTCCTATGCCCCCATCATGGGCCAGTCCTCCCTGGACCTCATTTTTCTGCCTGCCCCATCTACTTGAGCATTACTTCTGCCTAAAGAGTTCATCTTCATTTTCACCTGTCCAAACTATTCCTGCTCATCAGCTCCAAATAGATTCACCAACTCCTCCACTAAAAGGCCTCTGACCTCCTAGTGATTCCAGAGTGAGATGACATCCTCTCTGCTCCTGTAAGGGCCATCACGTTTTCTTTTATGTGACATAACATTTACATGGTTGTCCCATGACTCCAATTAATTCCAGAAGGCATATAACCCATTCCGGGGTCCTCTGCATGTCTTATACTTGGCATCCTGGCAAAGTGCCTTGTAGCCTGAGAAGTGCCTTGCCTGTGGCCACCACATCAGATGCTGTATGTTCATTCTTGGTTTTCCAACCCCATTCTTTCACCCACAGTAGCCAACTCACTGTACTCACTGTGCTGTGAATTTTCACACGTCTGGGCCTTTCATTCATTCATTCATTCATTCAACATACATTTAGTGAGTTCTCTCTACGTGCCAGACTACTCTAGCTCCAAGACTCAGGGGTGAGCATACAACCCCAGCCTGGCCAACTGGAGCATTTCATTCTCCTGTCCACAGAAATGCATTACAGATGGCGAGTAACACCAGCGATGCCATTGAAACTCAAATCTGAGTCTCGGGTGGGGACTCTCTGGAAAGCCACATGCACTTTCCTCTGGAGTTGTTTAATAGTAGGTGTCAGCAGGGGCCACTGGGGGCCACCCATGAATGGGAAGAATCCAGTCAACACCAAGGAAAGCAGATCTCAGAGGGAGAGGGCTGGAGACTCCTGGTGACATCATTGAGTACCTAGATCCAGCCAAGGCTGAACTACCTTGAAATTTTATAGTTAAATGAGCCTATCCGTCCCCTTTTCTGCTTAAGCCAGTTTAAGCTGGGCTTCTGCAACATACAACCAGTGTTCTCACTAATATGAACGTAACACACATGCCTTGATGGAGCCCTCTGAGATGTTCTAAACCTGGGTCTATAGCATCCTCACTTTCTTGCTGCCTGAGGTGTAGTGGGATGATGATTAATTTGTTTGTTACCACCCATGTCTGTTCTTCAGGCCCCACTTGGCTGGGGCCTCCTCCTGCATCTAGGAGCAGGCCTGCGATGAGACTCCTTTTCCATATCTCCAGGAATTTATGGAATTAATGACATACCAGATTTAATGATGGTTCTTGACGGTAGAAGGAAGCTGATTCTGAGGCCATAGTTCATTCTTGCTCAGGCTGATTAATAATTAGGTGTCAATATCCCCTAGGATTTGAACATGAACAGTTGTTTTCTTTCCTATCGGATATGTCTTTTTGCCATTATTGATGTTGTTTTTATATTGGGTCTTACTTTAGTTGCCATTCCTCTTCTACCCCTTGAGATCTCGAGGTCCCATCATTGCCCTAGGGACTGAGAATGTTCCTGCACATTAATGAAGTCTGCAATGGATGTATTTTTAGTTGGCTTGTTTGCATCTGTTCTCTCCCTATTCCTTGCCTGATTGACACCTACTGGGAGAGAGGCACCAGAGCAGAGCTTTGCTATGGGAGATATTTGGCTACAGTGGCTGGCTTCACAGCACCCTCTGATTGTTTCTAGCTCACGAGGGGGCATGGAGATTTCCATCTCCTCCAGCTCACCTTGATTCTATTGTTCAAATGGACTCCAAGGGGATAAGCTGAGCTTGTTTACCACTTCTTTATTGCTAGTGGATGAAAGAAACAAGGAGCATTGCTATACCTCTTAGAAGTCTCCCTGGGTTAAAGCTGGAAAGGCTGCCAGAGAGAGGTGTTTCCAGGTGTGCAGGTCTCTGGTGGGGCACGGCTCCTGGCAGCAGAGGCAGTGTTAGAAGACAGCTCTTGATCTCTGTGGGAGTGCCCAGGGCCCTATGCTGGCTACAGGGAATGGGGAAGCTGCCCAGGGGCCAGTTAGGAAGTAGGTGGCACACTCAAAAGGGAGGAGAGTTTAATAAGGGGACAGTTAACAAGCATGTAGGCAAGTGTAAGGGAACCAGCAAGGGATGGTGAAGCCCCTCCAGATTACTAAGAGAAGGAAACTCTTACTTCACATGCTCCCTATCAAAACATGAAGCACTCACCACACCACGAGAAAGCTCAAGATCAGAAGGGCTTCCCAGCAGCAGCTGTGGTTTGCAGTAGAGGAACACAGCTATTGCCAACTTGTGGCTGAGCTGGGAGAAAACTTGGGGGAGGAAGATCCTGATTCCTCTTTCCTCCAAGATTGTTATCTGTTGGATCCTCCTGCTGGCTGAACCTAAGCTGGCGAGGGAGCTCTAATTGATGCAGTCCATGGATGACAGTCCCCTGTGCATATCGAGCAGGGTGGAAGAGGATGAAGAGTGGATTTAGAAGGAAAAACAGACAATAACCAGCTCTCTGGTGCTACCTCCCTGTTTCAGACAGGGCTGTCTGGGATGTGGGAAACAGAGAGCAAGTTGTGGTTACCTTAAGGAGATGCAAGTGTTGGGGCTGGAACATGAAAGGTAGCTGTATTAGTCTGTTCTTGCCTTGCTATAAAGAAATACCTGAGACTGAGTAATTTATAAAGAAAAGAGGTTTAATTGTCTCATGGTTCTGCATGCTGTACAGGAAGCATGGTGGTTTCTGCTTCTGGGGACATCTCAGGAAACTTGCAATCATGGTGGAAGGCAAAGAGGAAGCAGACATATCTTACATGGCCAGAGCAGGAGGAAGAGAGGGGGCAGGGTGGTACCACACACTTTTAAACAAGCAGATCTGTGAGCACTCACTGACTATCATCAAAGTAGCATCAAGGGGGAAATCCTCCCCCATTATTTAATCACATCCCACCAGGCCCCAACTCCAACACTGGGGATTGCAATTCAACAAGAGATTTTGGGGGTAGATAAAGATCCAAACCATACCAGTGGGAATGTAGGTGGGTGTGGATTTATGCAGACCCCTTACAAAGCTCCAGGGAGACTGTGTGGATGTTACTTGGGGTGGCAGGAGGTACAGGTGATTGACAGGACTCCTTTGTGCTTGGCTATTTCATGCTGCTATAGAGGAATACCTGAGGCTGGGTAATTTATAAAGAAAAAAGGTTTATTTGGCTTATGATTCTGCAGGCTGTACAAGAAGCATGGCACCAGCACCTGTTCACTTCTGGTGATGTCTCAGGAAACTTTTACTCATGGTGGAAGGAAAGGCTTTAACTCATGTGTCACATAGCAAGAGAGAGAGCAAGGCAGGGAGGCAGGAGGTCCCAGACTCTAACGATCAGATCTCATACAAACTACTAGAACCAGAACTCACTCATTACAGCTAGGAGAGCACCAAATAATTCATGAAGGATCTGCCTTCATTACCCAAACATCTCCTACTAGGTCCTAGCGTGGACACTGGGGATCGCATTTCAACATGAGATTTGGAAGGGACATACATTCAAACCCTATCACCCTCCCCACTCTAAACTTGGCCTTTAGCCTCATGAGGAAGAGGCAGTGCTTTTGGGTTACTGAAAAGGTCAACAGAGCTTGACTTGGCACTATTTCTAAGGCTTACTGACTTCCCTCAAAGTAAACAATAATGCACTTTCATTCAACAAGCCAAACAGCGAACAGACATAGAAAGGAAACACTAACTCCTTTCTGCATCCCCAATCCCATTCTCCCAATCCAAGAAAACAAACATAAACAGTTTGGTATATATCCTTCTTTCTTTTTCTCTGCTTACTCAAACATACTATTAAGTGTTGATAAAATATTCAGAAAGTATTTTTTCTTCAAAAGTGGAACCACATAATGTGCACAACCCCACAATCAACTTATTTTCACTAAAAGTGAAATGAATACCTTTCTAGGTCAATCAGTATATATAGCTCCGACTGACTCTTCTCAATTGCTTCCTGTAATTTCATGGTATCCATACATCCAGAGTTTACTAGAAAATCACGTTTCTTTCATTGAGCCAACACAGAGTTCTTGGTAATGTAACAGGTATAAGCCGCCATAAATAAGAGTCACTTTTCTCCCACCCAATACTAGTGGGAGACTTTAACACCCTGCTGTCAATATTAGACAGATGAACGAAGCAGAAAATTAATAAGGATGTCCAGGACTTGAACTCAGCTCTGGACCAAGTGGAACTAATAGACATCTATATGACTCTTCACCCCGACTCAACAGAATATACATTCTTCTCAGCACCACATTGCACTTATTCTAAAATTGACCACACAGTTGGAAGTAAAACACTCCTCAGCAAATGCAAAAGAACAGAAATCCAACAGTTTCTCAAAGACTACAGTGCAATCAAATTAGAACTCAGGATTAAGAAACTCACTCAAAGCTGCACAACTACATGGAAACTGAACAACCTACTCCTGAATGACAACTGGGTAAATAATAAAATTAAGGTAGAAATAAAGAAGTTCTTTGGGGGATGGCGGATCCAAGATGGCCGAATAGGAACAGCTCTGGAATGCAGTTCCCAGTGAGAACAACTCAGAGAGTAAGTGAACACCACATTTCCAAATGAGTTATTACTGCTCACAGACCAGCAGATTCCCGGGCTGAAAAGACCCCATCTGAAAGTCACCAACTACAAAGACCACAGGTAGATAAATCCAGAAATATGGGAAGAAACCAGTGCTTTGAGGGACAGTAGGGGGTAGGGAGGTTGGGGAGGGATAACATGGGGAGAAATGCCAGATATAGGTGACGGAGGCATGGAGGCAGCAAACCACATTGCCATGTCTGTACCTATGCAATAATCCTGCATGTTTTGGACATGTACCCTAGAACCTAAAGTGCAATAAAAAAAAAAAAAAAAGAAGTTCATTGAAACCAATGAGAACAAAAACGCAATGTACCAGAATCTCTGGGACATGTTTAAAGCAGCGTCTAGAGGGAAATTTACAGCACTATATGCTCACAAGAGAAAGCAGGAAAAAACTAAAATTGACACCTTAATATCACAATTAAAAGAACTAGAGAAGAAAGAGCAAACAAATTCAAAAGCTAGCAGAAGACAAGAAATAACTAAGATCAGGCAGAACCGAAGGAGGTAGAGACATGAAAAAAACCTTAAAAAAAATCAGTGAATCCAGGAGCTGGTTTTTTGAAAAGATCAAGAAAATAGACCACTATTCAGACCAATAAAGAAGAAAAGAGAGAAGAATCAAATAGATGCAATACAAAATGATAAACGAGATGTCACCACTGATCCCACAGAAATATAAACTTCCATCAGAGAATGCTATAAACATCTCCATGCAAATAAACCAGAAAATCTAGAAGACATGGATGAATTCCTGCACACATACACCCTCCCAAGACTGAATCAGGAAGAAGTCGAATCCCTGAATAGACCAATAACAAGTTCTGAAAGTGAGGTAGCAATTAATAGCCTACCAACCAAAAAAAGTCCAGGACCAGACGGATTCATAGCTGAATTCTACCAGAGGTGCAAAGAGGAGCTGGTACCTCTTTGAGGTGCCAGAAACTATTCCAAACAATAGAAAAAGAGGGAATCTTCCCTAACTCATTTTATGAGGCCAGCATCATCCTGATACCAAAACCTGGCAAAGAGACAATAAAAAGAAAATTTCAGGCCAATATTCCTGATGAACATCGATGAAAAAACCCTCAATAAAATACAGGCAAACAGAATCCAGCAGCACATCAAAAAGCATATCCACCATGATCAAGTTGGCTTCATCCCTGGGATGCAAGTCTGGTTCAACATATGCAAATCAACAAACATAATCTATCACATAAACAGGACCACTGACCAAAACCACAGGATTATCTCAATAGATGCAGAAAAGGCCTTAGACAAAATTCAACAGCAGTTCACGCTAAAAACTCTCAATAAACAATTGACGAAATGTTTCTCAAAATAATAAGAGCTATTTATGACAAACCTACAGCCAATATCAATGGGCAAAAACTGGAAGAATTCCCTTTAAAAACCGGCACAAGACACGGATGCCCTTTCTCACCACTCCTATTCAACACAGTATTGGAAGTTCTGGCAAGGACAATCAGGCAAGAGAAAGAAATAAAGCGTATTCAATTAGGAAAAGAGGAAGTCAAATTGTCTCTGTTTGCAGATGACATGATTGTATATTTAGAAAATCTCATCGGTCTCAGCCCCAGATCTCCTTAAGCTGATAAGCAACTTCAGCAAAGCCTCAAGATTACAAGCGTTCCTATACACCAATAACAGACAAACAAAGAGCCAAATCATGAGTGAACTCCCATTCACAATTGCTACAAAGAGAATGAAATACCTAGAAATACAACTTACAAGGGATGTGAAGGACCTCTTCAAGGAGAACTGCAAGCCACTGCTCAAGAAATAAAAGAGGACACAAACAAATGGAAAAACATTCCATGCTCATGGATAGGAAGAAAAAATATCATGAAAATAGCCATACTGCCCAAAGTAATTTGTAGATTCAATGCTATCTGCATGAAGCTATCATTGACTTTCTTCACAGAATCAGAAAAAGCTACTTTAAATTTCATATGGAACCAAAAAAGAGCCTGTGTAGCCAAGACCTAAGCAAAAAGATCAAAGCTGGAGGCATCACGCTACCTGACTTGAAACTATACTACAAGGCTACAGTAACAAAAACAGCATGGTACTTGTACCAAAACAGATATGTAGACTAATGGAACAGAACAGAGGCCTCAGAAATAATACTACACATCTACAACCATCTGATCTTTGACAAATCTGACAAAAACAAGCAATGGGGAAAGGATTTCCTATTTAATAAATGGTGTTGGGATAACTGGCTGGCCATATGCAGAAAGCTGAAACTGGATACCTTCTTTACAGCTTATACAAAAATTAACTCAAGATGAATTAAATACTTAAAGGGAAGACCTAAAACCATAAAAACCCTAGAAGAAAACCTAGGCAATACCATTCAGGACGTGGGCATGGGCAAAGACCTCATGACTAAAATTCCAAAAGCAATGACAACAAAAGCCAAAATAGACAAATGGGATCTAATTGAACTAAAGAGCGTCTGCACAACAAAAGAAACAATCAAAAGAAACAAACAAAAGAAGCAACCTACAGAATGGGAGAAAATTTTTGCAATCTATCCATCTGACAAAGGGCTAGTATCCAGAATCTACAAAGAACTTAAACAAATTTACAAGAAAAAAACAACCCCATCAAAAAGTGGGCAAAGGATAAGAACAGACACTTCTCAAAAGAAGACATTTATGCAGCCAACAAACATATGAAAAAAGCTCATTGTCATTGGTCATTAGAGAAACACAAATCAAAACCACATTGAGATGCTATCTCATGCCAGGTAGAATGGTGATTATTAAAAAGTCAGGAAAAAACAGGTGCTGGAGAGGATGTGGAGAAATTGGAACACTTCTACACTGTTGGTGGGAGTGCAAATTAGTTCAACCATTGTGGAAGACAGTGTGGCAATCCCTCAAGGATCTAGAACTAGAAATACCATTTGACTCAGCAATCCCATTACTGGGTATATACCCAAAGGATTATAAATCATTCTACTATAAAGATACATGCACACATATTTTTATTGAGGTACTGCTCACAATAACAAAGACTTGGAACCAACCCAAATGCCCAAAAATGATAGTCTGGATAAAGAAAATGTAGCACATATACACCATAGAATACTATGCAGCCATAAAAAAGGATGATTTCATGTGCTTTGCAGGGTGGTTGAAGCTGGAAATCATCATTCTTAGCAAACTAACACAAGAACAGAAAACCAAACACCACATGTTCTAACTCCATAGTGAGAGTTTAACAGTGAGAACACATGGACATAGTGGGGGAACATCACACACCAGGGCCCATCGGGGGGTTGGGAGCTAGGAGAGAGATAGCATTAGGAGAAATACCTAATGTAGATCACGGGTTGATGGGTGCAGCAAACCACAATGGCATGTGTATACCTCTGTAATGAACCTGCACATTCTGCACTTGTGACCTAGAACTTAAAGTATTTTTTTTAAAAAGAGTCTCTTTTTGTTTCCAAGTACATTTAGGCCAGTTAGGGCTATAAGACTTGGGCATGGGACAGGAGGGCTCGTTGTTCAAGGTAGCCCATAAGTGGATCATAAGTGGCCTACAAAGTATATATTTGAGGAATGTTATGTGGGCTGAGAAGTCCTAGACAGCCTTAGGGAGGAAGGGTGATTTGAGGTGGACCTTGAAAGAAAGGGAGAGTTACTATTGACATTTTAGGAATATGCAGCAACACCAGTTAGGGACTAATGAAGTGTTATGAGGCACAGGGTCTGATGAACGTATGCCAAGCTTACAGAGCAATCATTTGTAAGTGACACAGTCTGGATTTAAATAGAGAGGTGCTAATGTCATTCAAAGTTCTCGAAGTCAGTTAGTTTTCCCCGAGTAGGTTAATTATGCCTCTTGCCCCTAATTCTTTCACACTCTTGATTTGTGTAACAAACTTCATTTTCATTGAAAGCTCATATGTCAACTTGAGTTTTGTCTGTGTCCAAATGATCACAAGTTTGAAATCAGGCATACCTCTTTGACATGATGCCCATTAGACGGTGAACACCACAGGGCGCCACGGGTCTGTGTCAGATCACAAGGGCATCTCAGCACAGGCTGCAATCCGTCTCTGTGTAGGAGAAAGAGTCCTTCCTCTCTGGGTGCTTTGGGAGAGCAAGCGTCTCCTTCTTTTCCCACAGTGGGTTAATCTGCCTTTGTCTTGGCTTCCCTCACACTGTCCCCTTTCCTTGGCCTCCATCCTCTCCTTGTCCCTCACCAGCAAACATGAGGGCATTCTGTCTGCTTCCAGGTGGCCAGTCGCTCCCACTCTGCCTCCCCAATTGTACCCGCTTCCCTGTCGCCCTGGGAGATTCTTCTCCATGCTTTCTCTTCAGTTTCTGACCACCTGTTGGGGACATGACCTCTTAAAGTCCTTGTCTAAAGTAGCAGCACTATGATCCAGCCTCAACTTATTTCCCAAGATCTACAACTGGAAGACACCTTTTCATTCTCCTGCCCCAGCCCTGAACTCTAGTGTTCCAAAATTTCTTACCTCTTTAATTCTCTGTTGCTGTAACTCTTGACTCTTCCAAGGTTTAGGGACATAAAAATTCACCACCCAGCTCAGTATAAAGTCAACTTTCTAAACGCTTTACATTTAGAAAACTCTAGGAATCATTACAAATCATGTTAAAGAATGAAAGGGACACACAATTTGATGCAGTCCTCTTTAAATAAGAAAAAATCCCAGTTATGAGCCATGTGGGGGAGGCAGATTCTCACTGTAGAGAGGTGATGCCAGGAATTGTGTTTCCTGTCACGGCACTGTCTGAGCTGTTGAAATATCTCCTCTCATTATTGGGAACCTATATAAAAGCTGGTAAACTTTTACTGCAGGCTTATTATAGTTTTACTTTGAAACACCCCCATCCCAGCTTGGCAGCACTGAGGAATGGATTTCATATGCAGTGTGCAGCTGCCATTCAAGCCCTCTTTGAGTTGAGCAGGGAAAGTGAGGGTAGGGGCGGAATAACCCTGGGAGCCCCCAGGTCCTCAGATAGTCTCATCTGCTCTAAGCTCACTGCTCTTAAAGATCCCACTTTTGCTGGGCCTTGCCTTGTTCAGGGTACTCTATGAAGGTCATGAGCCTCTTGCACGTAGGAAGAGAGAGAGAGAGTCCTCAGGGTGGGAGAGTGGCTCCTAGTGGTCCCCAATCTGAGCAGCTGCAAGGAGAAGATGCTAGAGAGAGTGGCCAGAGTAGCCCCATTTGAAATGCAGATGTGTTGGAGGAGAGAGGTGTCCAAAGATCTCTGGACTTGAGTCTCTTAAGAACAAATGGCTCAGCTTCCTTATGTGACTCAGGCCTGTGAGTCTGAGGACAATTGAAGAGTCGGAGTGAGAGGAGCCTGGGCTCTGATATTAAATTATTTTCATTTTATCTTGGTTTCCCAGCTCGTTAGCTGCATGTTCCTTGGCAAATGATTTTGTCCCTGTGGTCCTCAGCTCCCTCATGTTTGAATAGAAGTAATACTCCATTGGAGGGGAGTGGTGAGGATTAAATGCAAGAACATAGGCAAATCTCCCTGTTCTGGTCCTAGCAGGAAGTTGCCTTAATGATGTGGAACCTCTCCTTTTTGTATCTAAGTTGCCTCTGTAGCATCATGGTTTTTCTTTTTCATCCCGTTCTCAGTGGTCCACTCTTATTAATTATTATGAAAATGCTTCTACCAATTAAAGCACTATGTCTCCTATAAAGCCAACTCTAAAAACTCCATATGTCCATGATTATCTTTCCCATTAACCTTTCATAACTGTTTAACTTTTTTTTTTTTTTTTTTGGCTTTTTTTTGTTCTTTTCCACATTTTCCACTTGTTTGCTAGGACTACCTGAGATTTCCCAAAAGGATATCTGTAATAAAGGCCAAAATTGAGGTTCAGGATGGTAGAGGATGGTTCACACTTCTTAAACACCCTTTATTATACAACAAAATTGGGTCATGTATTGGGTATTTAACGGTTCTGCCTAAGATGATCCACAACGGAGCCTCTAGCTGAGGGATCAGGACTCTACAGCCTGCAGGTCACATTCATCCCACCATTTGTTGTTGTTTATTTAAAAAATACTTTGTTGGACCACAACAACACCCATTTTAAAGCATTGGCTATGGATGCTTCTGCGTTACAGCGACAGAGTTGAGTATTTGCAACAGACACTGTATGACCTGCAAAGCTTAAAATACTTACTATCCGGCTTTACAGAAATATTTTGCTGACCCCCTACCCTATATCATCTTCTGTTGATATGTTTCAAGGTCCTTCCTCAGCTCCAAGGGGACACTGAGGAATTAACTCTCTGAATTCTACTAGGTATGCTCTGTAGTTGAGCTATTCGTTTCCTGGAAAAACATTATGCTACCATGTGACATACATGTTGGGTATCCTTTACAAGCAATCTGGACCTACCCTGATGAATTAGGGTCCTTTAAATCCTAAGAGTTATTTTAGGGATAAGCCCTATCTTGGAAGACTCTAAGAGCTTGAGAGCTGAAAACCATTAGCCCAGCTGGCAGCTATCCTTGGTGCTGACCTCTGGCCTGGATTCTTTGGTTCTAATACCTCAGTAAGTAGAGTCCTATGTTTGTTAAGCATTTAATTGTTTCCAGGGGACTCTAAAATGTGTTTCCACTTGTGTTCTACTATTATTTATGAGAAGGTAGGAGCCAGACGTTCAGGACTCTTGTACCCCATGCATTCCTGCCTGTCTTGGCTGTACTTTCATAATTACAGCTTTACTTTCAACCTCTTATTAAGCCTCATTCTGCCCTTCCTGCAGATCCCACCAGATAGCTTCTGCTGGAATGACAAGATCTTTGGCTTCATTCTGGTAGTCATCTTGCCTAGACCTACCCTTGACTCTTTGGACTCTGTAAGTCCTGCCTGAGCTTAGACCCTTTACTATGTCTTGCCCCATTTGTTCCTCTCCCCAAGAATTTGCCCTTCTGCCTAAATTTGCCCTTCATCCCTCCTGCCTAAATTCCTGACAGTCACTCAATGTAGGACAACTTGTTCCTTAGGCAATACCCTCTCTGGACATAACTAAAGCCCCCAAGTAATAGAAAAGTATTCATCTTCTTTCACAATAGGTGGTCCTGAGGTTAAGGGTATTCCCTTTGAAGAGAAAATAATGTGGTCTTAAAAATCTCATGAAACTCTAGCCTCTGACTTCCCATTTTGGGAGATATTTCAAGGTCCTTAGATGAAGGTAGATATGTCACTTTTTGCTTCTTCCCCACCCCTTAAGACTAAAGCCACAGCCTCATTCCCAGGACCCACGGCCTACTCTCAGTATGATAGTTGCCTGTTACATTCTGCCACAAGCAAGTGCTCAGGTGTGGAATGAGGCAACATGTGATGACATTGCTTCATTTAATAGAGATAGGTGTATCCTAATGATGGGGATACAGCTATCTCATATGGTACCAATACATATTTATTCGGCATAACAGTTTGGGGGAAGGGTGGGTCAGAGACATTAAAACCAATAATCACACCCAGTAACCAGAGTCTTCCTTGAGTTCTAGAAGTCAGAACACCATTAGTGACCAGATGCCCAAAGCTTCATTTTAACAAGGAGAGAGCTGAGACTCAGGGAAGGGAAGAGGCTTGTCTCTGGGAGTGTGTGGCATAGCAGGTATTAGAATCCATATCTTCAAACTTCCGTGCAATTGGCTCATCTTCTATGGATAATTTCCTATGGTACAGGGGCAGTGTCTCAGAGGACCCTTCAAGAGGAAAGAGGATAAAAGGCCATAAAAGTTCCGATTTTATGTTTGATTTATTTTGAAGAGAAGATTTACCTTCCTAAAAAGATATGAAAGTCACTGCAGCAAAACATGCTAATTCTTGGTTTGGGGAAATTGAAAACCTTTTAAAAAAACCTGAAAAGTCATTATATAATTGGTTTCCATTTACTGCGTGTCTATTGTATTCCAGGCATGTGACACTCAGTGGCTCATTTAATCTTAAGAACATTCCTGTGAGTCACATATTATGACCTATTTTAAATGGGAAGACTAAGTACCATACAGTTTAAAAACCTCCTCCAAGGATACACAGCAAGTAAGTGGAGGAACTGGAATTCAAACCTAGGTCTTTCTGATTTTAAAATTTCTTTCATCATTACTCTTAGCTTTTCCATGTCATGTAGTTTCTTTCCTTAATGGCCAACTACCACATGAAATTCTAGTTTTCCTGAATGATAGGTTAGTATATCTTTTTTTTTTTTTTTTTTTTGAGACAGGGTCTCACTCTGTCACTCAGGCTGGAAAGCAGTGGCATGACCTTGGATCTCTGCAGCCTCAGCCTCCCAGGCTCAAGTGATCCTCCTGTCTCAGCCTCCTGAGTAGCTGGCATCACAAGCATGTGCCACCAAACCCAGCTAATTTTTGTATTTTTTGTTGAGATGGGGTTTGCCATGTTGCCCAGATTGGTCTTGAACTCCTAGGCTCAAGCACCCTCACACCTCAGCCTCCCAGTGCTAGGATTACAGATGTGAGCCATCATGCCATGCCCCTCTTGGTTCTCATATCCCTGAAGTCTAAAGAGAACCCCTCATTTTGTTTCATAGGTAGCATTTAAAGATTGAATAGTAACAGTTTCTTCTAGTTCATCCTCTTGGCCCCAACTGCCTGAGTATGAGACAATCCTGTTTGATAGAAAAGAAAATGAGAAGCACACAGAAATGACACATTCATTGAGAATGGGGATGATACTGATAAAAGCTACCAGTCAGATAAGAATCCACTGCTTTTCTTTCTATATTTCTGATTTCTTCACTGAAAAGTCTTGCATTTTTGTAGAACATGTAGAGGGATAAATGTTTAAGCTTGGGGAGACCTGGAGGCTTCTGGCTGCTATGGACGATGTTCTTGCCTGAGGGCCTAGAGATCTAGTTGCCCCTGCTACATGTATCTCTACTTCTCTGCAGGTAGGTACAACACTACATCAGTGAGGTTCGAGCTGCCAGCCCTGTTCTGGCCTGAGGTTTCTAGTAGCACTGTTGATATTGAGGTAGAGACTCCTCAACTGAGAACATCTCTAGATGGCAAATAAGCCTTTGATTTTGGGGAGAAGATAGAGCCAAGAGGGCCAGCCTCATTGTCAGAGGAGGGAGCAGAGGTTGCGCTATAGCAGGAATCATACTGGTAGCCGTACCAAGTCAGGCTGGGATCATGCACATAACCAAGATGTCATTGCTCCAGAGGCTCAGGATAAAGCCAAGATGGGAAGAACCCTCCAACTGTAGGCTTATCTATCTTGTGGGTATCTGCTGTCAGCCACTACCAGAAATTGCCTGTGTGAAGTCACCCAGTAGAGGAGCTCTTAGCAGGAGGCAGTAAAAAAGAATTGAGTTCTAGTCCCGACTCAGTTACCAAAAGGTCACTCTTTGACCATCAAGAGGTGACCTTTTGCTAAAACTCAGTGCAGTTCCCTGCAAAAAGAGGGAGTTGGCCAGCTGGTCCCCCTTTGCTCATACTTTTTTTTTTCTTTCTTTTTTTTTTGAGGCAGAGTCTTGGTCTGTTGCTCAGGCTGGAGTGCAGTGGTGTGATCATAGCTCACTGCAGCCTCGAACTCCCAGGTGTAAGTGATCCTCCTGCCTCAGCCTCCTGAATAGCTGGGACTACAGGCATGCACCGCCACACCTGGCTTACTCATACCTTTTTATTGCAAAGGTGAAATCTACATCATTCAGGGGCCAGAGCTTCTGCTGCTGCCCCATGCTGTGTATTTGTTGTGTCTACTATGATTGTCTTGGTTGTGTGTGATGCATGGACGTGAAGTTATATAACATGATGAAGGTAGGGAAGTGATACCAAAGCTTCAGGAAGCCAAGTGAGTAGGAAGAGCTAGAAAACAAAGTTCCAGCTCTTCTCTCTGGATCCCTACATATCTTGCATGGGGCCTGAGATGCTGCTCAGAGGTAGGGATAGACCTGCAACCCTTCCTGTATCATTTTTCTCTGGCCTCTCAGGTTTCCTGTGCATACATTCCTGACACACATGGTCCGCGCTGGAGAAGGAGGCACAGCTCTGTTAAGCCTTCCTGCTGTTGGCACCACGTTTCCATGCACCCGGTTGGAGGATTTTTTTTTTTTTTTTTTTTTTTGGATAGAGATCAGAAAATGGTGGAGATTTCTGCAGGCTTGCACTTTAAGAACGCTCAGGGAGGATGAGCTCGGGGTTTATTAGTCCAATGGGTACCTTGATGTTCATGGCAGAGGGAGCCCCTGCAGGCTTCCTTTGTAGGATGGGGATGACAAAGATACAGATGTCCCTCTATACTCTTAACTTACAAAGAATGACTCCAGTTTTAGGAACAGTGAACCAACCAGATCATCCATCTACCTTGAAATTCTTTCTAGAACCTTCTTGCCCTCTCATATTGAGTTAGAAAAGGATTGTTCATAGAGTTGGGCATTCAGGATTCTATTTTCATTCAATTTAAAGACACCTAACTGCCTGATCTGTAACTGTTCCTGAAATTCCAGCGCTGGTGCCTTAATCTCTTTTTGGTGAGGCATTGCTAGCTTTAGGTTTATTTTTAAAGACCAAATATTCTGTACCTCAAAAGGAATGCAGACATTTATAAGCCTATAACACTTCTACATAGAGTATCAAGTACCTTTTTCCAGGTTGCTGAGAATGTACCCCAACAGGATAGTAATTGTAAAGAGTCAAATGTCAGAGGGCACTGATTTCTTTGCAGCAGGAAATACTCCTCTGTACCAGGTCTGGTGGTTTTCATGGATAATCTGGGCAGCTAGTGGCAATTTTAATTGTGTGGGCATGGGGGAGAGATGTGCAGTGGATGGGCCATGAAGGTAAGGTGGGCAATTGCTGACGATTATTGACTATGTAATGTGTCCAGGAACTAAGGCACACACTCGTATATACATTCATTCATTTAATTCCCAATCATTTCTGTGAGAGAAGTGGTACTTCTATTATTCCATTTTATTAATGACTGTCCTGAAGCATCGAGAAGTTAAATAACTTGCTCAAGGTCACAGACTAAAACTAAAAAGTACCAGAGTCAGGATTCAAACACAGGCACTGTCACCCCAGAGCCTGCGCCGTCTTTTTCTGCAAAGTTCACAAATGCAGGACTGTGCGAATTAATAAATGCATGGAAAATACCTATGACTGTAATATTCTATTCGAGGCTTCCCATTATACAGCAATGATGATACTTTGCATTGAATATCTCTTTAAAATATTTCCACTTCACACTGACTTTGTGGGATAGGCTGGGAGCAGGTAGGGGCTACAGAGCTGGCTGGACCCTTTGAATCCTTTGGGCCTTTGAATCCTGTGCTATGAGAAGGGACATCTTCACTAAGGGAGTGTTACCCCTGTCCCACAGCATTGCAGGCAGTGCTCCCACACCCTCTCCTCAAGCTTTATCATTTGTTTCTCTCTCTCTGGGGTTCAGCTGTGCATGTGGACCACAGAGCCCGGAGAGTTCTTTCCAGAATAAAGGGACCCTGGCTGATTATCAGCCAAGCCAGAGCTGAGGGAAGTTTAGGATTTTAGATTAGGTCTTCATTTTTAAAAAGTCATAGTCTGAAAGTTTGGGTACTAGCCTAAATTTCACTGGGTCAAGTTGGAGTGGCAGCTTGATGGAGAGGTGCGGATGGAGCCGGCCTCTGTGTTCTGACTGGCCGGGCTTCAGTCATTTCTTGCTTATTCAGTCACTTATGTATTCAAAAATGTTTTGAGTGGTCCTTACAAGCCTCATCCTGTGGATAGGTACAGGAAACAGGGCAGGGAAAATATGCCATTTCTGGCCTCATAGAGCTCCCAGACTTGTTGGGCAGAGAAGACTCACAGCAGAAGCGATGGACTGATGTCCAGAGCTGTGTGGGGGCAGGGAGTGACAGAGAGCAGGTTCTTGGGGTAAGAGAAAGCTGCTTGAGAGTGGCAGGTGCCTTTCTGCCCATTCTACCCATCCACTAGAACCCGACCCACAGGCCTCCTGATCTCCAAAGCCTTTTGTGCTTTTGCACGTGTGTGGCTCTCTCCACTTTCTGGAGGCAGACAGCATTTCTGTCTCTTACACGACTGAGGGTTATTCTTTGCTTGATTTACCCCCACATATTCCTCATCCAGACTGTGGCAGAGCTTACTGCTATTCCCATCTTCTGTCTACTTTCTAGCAACACTTTTCAAAATCATTGTAAAAATGAATCACCTGGGGAACTTGTTAAAATGCAGATTTGGATTCAATAAGTCTTGTGTGGAGTCTGAAATTCTGCGTTTCTAACAGTATTACAGAAGATGCTGACCCTGTTGGTCTGTGGACCTCACTTGGAGTGGCAAGGTTCTGTAGTATTAGACACAAATCAAATCTTCTAAGCTAACCTGTGGATTTATTGAACTGGTTAATGAGCATATCATGTCCTTTTTCTGGGTCCTTTTTTTCCTCATAGCCCAGAGGAGGAAATTTTTTGAGGATTGATAAATTCTAGGGTTCTGTATCATCATTTTCCCCTTCTTTTTCCTGAGCTAACATTGATAATTGAGCATGGTATTTTTTTCCCACTGTGCTTGGGCATGACCTGTTGAGAAGGATTTCTCAATATAGTACCCTGAAGACCCACTTCTGGTCCAACAGAGTTGGCTTGGGGGAATGAATCCTATTTGCTACTCTGGATAATATATCTCTTAAGCTCTTTTCTAATGGAATAATTGAGGGGTTGGTGGGGAGCCATCCTGGACACTGTATAGAGATTCCCCAGAACCTGGCACCTGCCCTGAGAGATGAAGGGTGTCTCCAGAGCCTCTCATGCTAGAAAAGCCCCTCAGTCTAGGTCTGGGAAATGAGAGGAGGGGCAGGAAGATTGAGAACAGGTGCTGGAAGGGAGTGATTAGCTCAGTGGTTCTCAATCATGTCTGTGCTTTAGAATTACTAGAAGGTTTTAATAGTGATGCTGGAAGCCACCCCTAGATATTACATTCAGCTGGGCTGGAGAATGACTAAGCATTAACATTTAAAAATCTCCCAGGTGAATCTAATGTGTAATTGGGGATGAGAACCAGTCATTTAAGCCCATCCAGACACACTTCGCAAGTGGTGAGAAATTGAGGCGCTTGCTTCATTTTCAGTTCACAGGGCTCGGAGAAGCAGAGCCCAGACTCCCTTCCCCTGACTGGGCTGAGATAAGATAAGCACTTGAAGTAGCTCCTGCTGAAAGAGTTTTCTGGCTAGAAATGATTCTTTCTCTAGGGACCAAGTCAAAGGTAGAAGGTCTGAGGAAGTTCGGCAACTACCAGCCATTGTTCGCTCAAAATGACTTCGCCGTAAAAAAAAAATAGGTAAGTTAACCTCTTCTTGAGCACAATAATTTCTTGGAGGGATGTACTGGCTTTGTCAATCCAGACTGGTTTTTCACGTTGTCTAGATTTTGTGGGGGGACCTCCTCTTCTTCCTGGTTGAGGGCTGGGAGGAGGGCAGCAACCCTGTTCACATTTATGTTCCCTTGATTCTTAATCCTCAATATGGCCCTTCTCCTTTCATGTTCTTCTTTGAAATGCACACCCCATTCCCTCCAGCTTCCAGTCCTGCAGAGCTCAGCTAGTTCACACGAAAGGGTTGGATCAAACTGATGCTTATGGTGTGGACAACTGACACCTGCCCCTACCCCAGTCCTCTTGGATTTGAAAAGAGGCTGCTTGCTGACCAAGTATATCTTTAGTGTGTAGAATTCCAGGTAATAGATGAAGAGAATTGTGCCATTCTCCTGATCACAGCTGGGGGAGAGTGGTGGGGCTTTTTAAAGGGAGAAGCGGGGAAGGGGCAGCTATTCCTATGCTCACTTGTGTAATGTCTCCTCAAATGGTGAGACCAGGGCATTGTTCAAGAATAAGCCAGATACCTGATGAACAGCAGTCTATGTCTCTCCCTTCTTAAAAAAAAAAAAGACAAAGGGTAAGAAGAGGGGTCTGCTTTAGGCAGCTTCAGTATATTTCTAATTATAGTGCCCATTTGTAACCAAGACTTTGGCCTTCCAAGAAGGCTTGATTATGACATTCATAATTCATTGGCAGTCAGTCTATTACAGATTCAATGATTTCTCTAGCCAGGGAGAGAATCTCGATCCTTTAAAAACTGATTTTTCACATTAGAATAGAAAAGCAATTAGTTTTATTTTTAGCTCAGTTAAGCAAGAGCTCTAATGAAGCCGAAAGGAAGGTTTTTCCCTTCTTTCTTTCTCCCATTCTTTTCGTTGAGAGAATTCACCCTGGGTGTTTGTCCCCTGCTGCCACTGGGTCTTTGTAGGATGCCTCTGGCTGCTTTAGAAAATCTGCATGATGAGGAGTTTGTGAAGGCTGAGGGTGGTTTTCAGAACTTTGTACTTAGCCTTGCACTTCCTGAGGCCTAGATCTCCACTTCAACTCCCGTTATGAAGGTGAGGGTGGAAGTGTGTGGAGGGATGAGCTTGGCAGCCTTAGTCCCTAAACCCCACATTACATCTGGAGTTTCTGGCATGAAGGCAGAGAACAATATTACCTGGCACTGAGGGCCCTTCTTCCCACAGTTTGAGCTCAACTTACCATTCTCAGCCTCATCCCACCAGTTCACCTGCACCAACTCCTACTCTGGCCAGAAAGGTTTACTTATGGGCCCGTGGTAGGACTGCACGCATTTGTCACTCACTTCCTAGACAGCTTCCTTCTCAACGCCCTGGAGCTCTCTTTCCTCTGGATTCTTGGGTGCCATCTTGTGCCTATAACTGTAAATCCCACGGCAGTGTCTGGCACATGCTGCCTTGGAACGCTAGTTAACGGGGCAGGTTTATTAACCAGCCAGATGCCTGCAGTCTCCAGAGAGGTGGTCTAAATGAGGAAAGCTGTTTATGGTGGGAAATGTGGTGACCAGAGAGCATGGGCCCAGTCTAAAAGATGTAGCCAGTCTTCAATGGCAAAAGACTTTTCATGTTCAGCTTCTGGTCCAGCACTGTCAGATTTTCTGACAGTTTTTAAAGGCAGCTAGACATCTAGATTTTAAAATGTATATTGTCTCCTAATTTTTAAAAGTTGGAATGAATTCAGTTTTCTTTAAAACCCTGTGTGGGCCAAAACCCATTTCTGGGAACCACCATTTTGTTTCAGTTGCAGGCTTTGACAGCTGAACCTACAGACCCCAGCTCACTACCTCATTTTAGAGCCTCTTGGAGCTCTTTCTGCCTCTCAGGTTCTCATATGTCAGGTAGAGGAGCCAGCTTTCCATGGCACCAGGATCAGAGAGGTCCAGGGGCCTCACAGACACACAGTGACCTAGGAGAAAGCCAGCATGAACTCATGGCCTCTGCCCCAGAATCATTTTTGCCAATTCTGCACACTGAATGGTGATACTGACTAAGGGCACGGTGCCAATTTCTGTTGATCCTTACTGCTGTCCAATCTTAATGAAAAATGAGGAAAACACCTTCCCTCCTCCCACAGAATGGATTAATGGAAAAGAATAAAAAACTTCCCTTCTGTTGGTTTCCACATCATTTTTGTATGAGAGCTTCTTCTGAAATTTAGCACTGAAAAGACAGTTCTTGAGAATCTGTATACCAGCCACTGTGGAACCCCATGACCTAGTTCCTACCCTTGGTAGGCTTATAGTCAGAGGCTCAAGACTGTGAGCTCCTGGAGAAGGAACTCAGCCATACTCGGCACTGAGCGTCTCCCAGCCCTCTGCACTCTGCCCAGCGTGTAATGGGGACTTAACAAATGGAATATAAACATGGCAACACAGGTGACACAAAATGGAGAAACAATACAGACCTTCCAACTAAACCATTCAAATGGTTTCATCTTGTTGTAAGAATTTTATTCCTCATGTGAATCTCATCTTGCACGTCATGACACCATTTTCTCTTGGTGAGCAACTGCCTGTTGTGACAGAGTGGTATCCTGAACTGATGCTAAATAAAATACCACTATTCAAGGTGATATTGCCTAGAAACCTGGCATGGGGCTGGGGAAGTGACAGCATGAGCAAGAATGGTAGAAAATAGGTAAAAGGCTGTAGTTAATGCATTCCTTCTAAATTCTCCTCTCCGTTTCCCTCCTTAGTTTATCCTGCCTCCAACCTTTAAGAAATTCCCAGGAAAAATGGAGCATTACAGTGTGTCTTCCCATTTCCAGGACCTGAAAGATTGCTTGCCATTCTCAGGGAGAGGGTATAAAAATTAGACCCTGGTGGAGGCCAGCTAGGGGTGTTGGATGAGCCTCTGGCAGAGGATATGAATCTTGGCTGCAGGTGCTGGTGAAGGATGGTGGGGCTGACAAGCCTACATCAAACATGCCTCCATTCTGGGGGCGCCATCACTCACCTCTCTGCACTCTGGTGGCCCATGCTAATGAGATCCCAGCTCATAAACAACCCCTGCCCAAAAGCTGGGGCCCAGCCTGCCAGCAGACAGACAGAGCAGTCCTTGGAGGAGCTGTGAAGGAGACTGCGCTCAGCTCTATCTTCTTCCTGCTTCCCAGTCCCCATTTGTAGTGGCGTTTCTCCTGTCTTCCTCTGCCTCTGCTTCATCTTCTTAGTTCCTTGCCTAGGGTATGGCCTGTCTCAACGAAATGAATGTGGTTGAGTATTATATCACGTGTTCTTCATTTCTCCTGGCGGCTGTTATATTTACAAGGAGACCTCAGGCGTAAGACAAATGCTTAACCTAAGGAATAAATGTTTGATTGCCACATTTCAGGCACCTGCTAGGAGGTGGTTTGGGAGTGGTCTTGACAGCCCTTTTGAAAATGAAAGTTCCGTCACCCATTTATCAATGAGTGGTCCTGATCATTAGCTGAAAGAAACAGTATAGATGGTGATGAGGATGATGATGATTATGATGAAGAAATGGTGACACCAATGATGATAAAGGGATGATGATACGAGCTAACATCTGTCAAGCGCTTGTCAAACACCAGGCACTACGTTAAGGGTTTACATCTATAAGCTCATCTACTCCCATCAGCTGTGTTGGCGGGCACTCCTGTTATTCAGAAATGAAGACACCGGGCCTCAGAGAGGTTCAAGAACTTACCTATATTGCTGATAAATAAGCATTGCTGGGAGCTGCTCTAGAAATCCTGCCTTTTCATAATAATGAAAGAAACCATGGAGGCTTAGGGTGCCATTTCCTTTGTGATACATTCTCAAATCCCACCTAATTCTTCAGCAACACAGAATTAAAAGCAATGACTTAAGTCCTGGGTTTGAATCCTGTCTCTGCCACTTAGAAGCTATGAGGTTGAAGGCAGATTCTCTGAGACTGCTTCCCACGTTATAAAGTGGGATCAGCCTCATGGGCGGCTGTAAGGATTCCACAGGGAATGCAGGCAGAGCCCTTTGCATAGCCACTGGCACATGCTGAACACATGGTGTCATCACTCCCTTCTGTTACACAGCACATCGCAGGCAGCCCCCACTTTCCTCACCCCAGTGTTTTATGCATATGTTTACCTTCCCCGTAAGTCTGTATCTGGGGAAAATTTTCACGTTTTATTCATCTTTGAAAATAATGCCCTAGGAACTTTAAATACTGTCAATTAGATGGCCAGAATAATTGGAATAACAATAACAAATATGTATTGAATGCATACAACATGCTATGCACAGTTCTAAGTCCTTCCAACAACTGCGTTGTGTAGGTACTATTACGCTTGCTTTGTAATTGAGAGTATCGTGGTATATAGACAGGTTAAGTAACTCTCCTGAGTTCCTACTACTGGCAAGCAGTGGATTCAGGAATGGCTCCAGCAGGTCTGGATCCTGAGCTGCGCTCATACTCTCTGTTCCATAAATATCCTCTTTACTAATTCTCATTGCCATTTAAATGTTTCAAAGCAGTAGGAGCTTGAGGCTCCCACAGGGTGGGCCATTTGGTCTACGTCACACAGCTAATTTAGTAGTGGAGCTGGGGCTGAATCTGAGTTCCCTGGACTGCCAGCCCGGTGCTCCTTATACGAGGTGTGCCCTGTCATATGGTATGGTGATTCATTGGGAAAGAAGCTGTAGGAGGCTGACATTTTCCCAGCCTCATCTGCGCTTGCTGCCCACACACCAAGCCCTGAATGTCAAAGTCCCCCACGCTCCTATGCTGGAGGGGAGGAGGGAAGCCCACTCACTATTATTAAGCAATTAAAAATATGAGCTGAGCAAATGTGGGACAGTCCCACTTCTCTGACGTGTTGGGCAACAAGGTAGCTGGCTGCATCTCACTCACACAGAGACATTTAAGGGATTAAATAAAACATAGCTCCTCTTGGCTCCCAGAGGAGGTAGTTTTGAGTGCTTGGATCATCGCTGTCCCAGCTCTGCAACCCAAACAGTCTGGGGGACAGTGGAGGATGGGGATGGAGGAGTGTGGTCCATGGCTTCTGAAACACCATGGTTATATCACAAAAGTGGGGTGAGATCTGTCAGCTTTCTCTTGGTCCATGGGTCTTTCTTTAAGCTGATGTGTTCCTCATTCTTCTACCCTACAGAAATTTTTAAAAGTCAGTTTTGGCTGGGTGTAGTGGCTCACACCTGTAATCACAGTACTTTGGGAGGCTGAGGAGGGTGGATCATGAGGTCAGGAGTTTGAGACCAGCCTGGCCAACATAGTGAAACCCTGTCTCTACTAAAAATACAAAAAGTTAGCTCGATGTGGTGGCAGATGCCTATAATCCTAGGTACTTTGGAGGCTGAGGCAGGAGAACTGCTTGAACCCAGGAGGCAGAGGTTGCAGTGAGCTGAGACCACACTATTACATGTTTTTGTTCATTCCTTTAAAGTCTCTCTGACATTGATCCTTCTACATGTATCTGTGGGTGCATAGTAATCTTGTGGGTTGAGAGCAAAACTAGATGCCTTGATGGGTCATGGAATGGGTCTAGGCTCATCAGAGAGGGTTCATATACTCTGTGTCATAGAAGGCAGGATCGGAAAGGAATCACTTGCATTGCTCCACATGCCTGACACACAGAATTTTTCAATACGTATTTATTGAATGAATGAAGTGTAGGAGACAGGAGTTTGTTGGAAGTCTCTTGCTTTCTGCTACCCACAACTACCTTGATTCCAACTTAACAAATATCATCAAAATATTAGCTTAAATATGGCTTGCTTACATAAAAATTAAACAGTTTGGCTGGGTGCAGCGGCTCATGCCTGTAATCCCAGCACTTTGGGATGCCGAGGCAGGAGGATCACCTGAGGTGAGGAGTTCGAGACCAGCCTGACCAACATGGAGATGCCCCATCTCTACTAAAAATACAAAATTAGCCGGGTATGGTGGCACATGCCTGTAATTCCAGCTACTGAGGAGGCTGAGGCAGGAGAGTCTCTTGAACCCAAGAGACAGAGGTTACAGTAAGCCAAGATTGTGTCATTGCACTCCAGCCTGGGCAACAAGAGCAAAACTCTGTCTAAAAAAAAAAATTAAACAGTTGAAGTAGAAAATTACTTGTATTGGTGCATGCATGCACAAACGTGTGCACACACACGTGGTACACAGAGTACACTACTGCCATCTGGGATGATGGCAGAAAATGTCAAGCTTAAGTTGGCGCAGCATTAGGGTTGGGACAGGAAGGGGGAATAAGTCTTCTGAAACACTAAGAACTTCATCCCTAGCAGGGCCCCTGCATACGGAGAGCATGAGTGATTGGCTATGCAGGCAGACAAGAGAGCAAGGGCTCCTCATGGGCGTGGAGAGTTTGACCAATCAGACCAACTGTCCAGGTTCCTTTATCAGGATACAATTAAATCCATGGGAACATGAATTTCGGCCAACTATTCAAGATGGAGCATCTTGGAATTCTTGAAAGAGCCCACTCTCTGCTGGTCATCCAGTTCTGAGCCCCTAAAGCTTCTTGGAGCTGTCCAGATCCACTTTACTTTGGGGTTGAGTGCTTCTATCTTTGTAACTCTAAAGGAGCTAGAAAGAGTCTGTGTCTTTTCCTCTCTTTTTTTTCCAGGAAAACAGAGTTGGGAGAACAAGGAAAAAACATCATTTTTTAACCTTTAATTGTAAACGAATTTTAGACTTACAGAAAAAATTGCAAGAATATTAGAGTTTTCCTGTACTCCTATAGTTTTTTCTAGTATCAACAACTTTCATAGCCATAGATCAATTATCACAACGAAGAAATTAACATTGGTACAATAATATAAATTAAACTATAGGCTTTGATTTTTTTTTAACCAATGTTCTTTCTCTTTTTTGTTCCCTAACTTGTATTTTAGAATGAGTGGAGCATGTGTGGTTTTGTTACAAAGGTATATCGTGTGATGCTGAAGTTTGGAGTATGAATGAATTTGTTATCCAGGTACTGAGCACAGAACCCGATAAGCAGTTTCTCAACCCTTGTCCCCTCCTTCCTTCCCCTTTTTTGTATCCTTCAGTGTCTATTGTTCCTGTCTTTATGTCCATGTGTACCCAATATTTAACTCCCACTTATAAGTGAAAACATGCAGTATTTGGTTTTCTGTTTCTGTGCTAGTTCGCTTAGCATGATGGCCTCTAGCTGCATCCATGTTGCTACAAAGGACATAACTTGGTGTATATATCCCACATTTTCTTTATCCAGCCCACTGTTCGATGAAGGCACCTGGGTTGATTTCATATCTTAGCTATTGTGAATAATGCTGTGATGAACATATAGTTGCAAGCGTCTTTTTAGTAGGACTATTTATTTTCCTTCGGGTACATACCAAATAATGGCATTGCTGGGTCAAATGGTAGTCCCACTCTTAGTTCTTTGACAAATCTGCAAACTGCTCTTCATAGTGGCTGAACTAATTTACATTCCCACTAATGGTATTAATATTCTTTCTCTGTTCCAGCACCCTATCCAGGATCCCATGTTATATTTAGTTGTTATGTCTCCAATTTCTGCAGTCTCTTACAATTCCTTAGTCTTTTCTTGTCTTTTATGACCGTGACACTTTTAAAGATTATTGCACAGAGAATACAACTTCACAGCCGTGGTATTTTCCCCCCAAAATGTATAACTTCACTTTGATCATAAAAAAAATCAGACAAACCCAAATAGAGGGACATTCAACAAAACAGCTGATCAACTACCATTTTTTGAAGAAAACTCAAGCCTCTGCCTTTGTACTCTAGCGGTCCTAAAATAGCTTTGGGGAAAACTACCTGCTGAGGTAGAAAATTAGTTTTAAAATGCAACATCATAAGGGAAAAATGGTGCTTCTCCCTGGCCATGGAGACAGTCTTGAGCAAGCAGTTGGAGATGAGAATTCTGATCTCAGCTTCCTCATGTCACACAAAAGCCTCCCCAATGCCTTCCTGTAAAATGGAATGACCCTTTCTTATCTCTCCCAAGGGATGGCCTAAGGACCTGGTGATGCTGTGTGGAGGGGGTTAGTGACTCTCAAGGGGTGATGCTCATGGATGGTCTTATCTCTTTTTTTAAAAATTTTTTTTTTTCAGACGGAGTTTTGCTCTTGTTGCCCAAGCTAGAGTGCAATGGCGCGATCTAGGCTCACCGCAACCTCCGCCTCCCAGGTTCAAGCAATTCTCCTGCCTCAGTCTCCTGAGTAGCTGGGATTATAGGCATGTGCCACCACACCTGGCTAATTTTTGTATTTTTTAGTAGAGATGTGGTTTCACCACGTTGGTCAGGCTGGTCTCGAACTTCTGACCTCGTGATCCGCCCGCCTCGGCCTTCCAAAGTGCTGGGATTACAGGCGTGAGCCACCATGCCTGGCGGGTCTTATCTCTTAGCTCCACCGGCGATCCAACAAGATGAGAAGTGGGAGACCCAGGCAAGCCACAGCCTTATTGGCCAATCAACTCCCCATCCCTCTAGTTTAGCTGTCTTCTTCATGAGAAACCAGGAATGAGAGGAGAGAGAAAAAAATGTTCCAAATTTTTACCCCAGCCTTTTCTAAAAGCCTAAAAGAAAAGATCTTGTAGAATTTTATTCAACAAATATTTTTGAGCACCCCCTGTATACCAGACACATTCAAAGGCTGGGCTCCTGTGAATGAAGGAATAGACTAAAATCTCTGCCCCTTGGGGGTAATATGTTAGTGAAGGAGGCAGACAGTAAGCAAAATAAGTACATAAATTAAGTAAATATTTGAAGGTGATGAAATTCCATCTTTGAACTGATAAAAGTTGAAATGCTCTCTGATAAAATCCCTGCTGGGAGGCAGATGGTCTCTGCTGATGAATGGAGATGGTTACAAAATAACACATAGCATACATTAGGGGTGGGAGTATGGGTGTTGCCAAATGTCTCGCCCACTTAAGCTTTCTCATTTTAAGTTTCAAATCAAACTTCTGCTCTGTGTAATTAGACAATGCATATAGCAGTTGAAATGTCATTCCTTTGACCTGGGAAAATGCCTTCTAGTCATTCCCTCTGGCCCCCAGCATCTCAGGGGAGAATATGAAAGAGTGAAATCACGTGGGAGTAATTCACCTTCAGAATACTAATTGTGGGATTGTAACCGTGAGGTGGATTGCACAGGTCATTTGGAGGATATTTGAATAAGTATGAAGAAAATAGGGAAAAAATGCATACCAGACTGTTCATGTGTTAATATCGAGAGCCTCAGTCGTGAGAGTGCAGAGGTGCGGTGTTGGGAGTGGAGTGGGCAGTTGGTGGAAATTCTTTGTCTACTTGTCTGTTACTGGCTTGTCGGAAGTAGTGAGTATTGCTTTTCTAGTTGGAAAAAGAAAATCTAAGGAAGCATTTAAAGAAACAAAAGGGGCGAATGAAAGATGAGGAAGATCTAGGATTTCTAAATCCCTCAAATTTATACACAGCATTTCTTTAGATGTACGGGTTTATTTCTGGATTTCCGATTCTGTTCCACTGGTATGTATGTCTATCCTTATACAAGTTCCCTACTATTTTGATGACTGTATTTTTGTAGTAAGTTTTGAAATTGGAAAATATGAGTAAACAAACTTTGCTTTTGTTTTTGAATATTGTTTTGGTTATTGAAGGCCCCTGGGAAATTTCATGTGAGTTTAAGGATTGTCGTTTTTTTTTTTTTTTTCCCTTCATATGGAATCTCACCCTGCCACCCAGGCTGTTGGAGTGTGGTGTAGTGATCTCAGCTCACTGCAACCTCCACCTCCTGGGTTCAAGCAATTCTCATGCCTCAGCCTCTGGAGTAGCTGGGACTACAGGCATGCCACCATGCCCAGCTAATTTTTTTCTATTTTTGGTAGAGACAGGGTTTCACCATGTTGCTCAGGCTGTTCTCAAATTCCTGAGCTCAGGCAATCTGCCCGCCTTGGCCTCCCAAAGTGCTAGGATTACAGGTGTGAGCCACCGTATCCAGCCAACATTTTCATTTCTGTAAAAAAGGCTGTTAGAATTTTGATTGTTAGAATTTTGATTAATGTACAACATGCCACTTGATAAGGATTGCATTTGTACATCACTTTGGGTAGGTTATTCATTCATCCAGGCAAACACTATTCATTTTCTGTCTTTATGTATCATCCTGCGCTAAAGGTGATGGGAGTGAGGGTGCCTAAGGATGACTGAGATTTGATTTCTACTTCTAGGTAACTTTTTTTTTTTTTTTTTAACAAACTTTTTTTTTTTAAATTGGCTTCTCTGGTTTATTCTTTCTTTTTAATTGAGATGAAATTCACATGACATAACATTAACCATTTTAAAGTGAACAATTCACTGGCATTTAGTACACTCACAATGTTGTGTAACCACCGCCTACCTCTACCTAGTTCTAAAACATTTGCCTCATCCCCAAAAGAAAGTAGTCACTCCCTATTCCTCCCTCCCCCAGCCCTTGGCAACCACCAATGTGCTTTCTGTTTCTATGGATTTACCTACCCTAGATATTTCATATAAATGGAATCATACAATATGACACTGTGCGTGGCCGGCATTTTCACTTCTGTAACAAAGGCTGTTAGAAGTTCGATAAGGATTGCATTTGTATGTCACTTTGGGTAGTATTGCCATCTTAACAATATTAAGTCTTCCAACTCATGAAGATGAGGTATCTTAACACTTATTTAGATCTTTCAACAATGTTTTGTGGTTTTCAGCATATAATTCATTCAGCTTCCTGGTGAAATTTATTTGTAGGTATTTTATTCTGGTGATGCTATTGTAAATTAAGTTGTTTTTCTTAATTCACTTTTCAGATTGTTTATTGTTGGTGTACAAAAGCACACTGATTTTTGTATCTTACACCTTGAAATCATTGAATTGGCTTATTAGCTCTGGTGGTTTATTTTGTGCATTCCCCGAGATTTCCTATCTGTAAGATAATGTCATCTGTGACTAGAACAAGGTTTACTTCTTCCTTTCCAATTTGGATACTTTTTATTTTTTTTTAAGATTCAAATTTATCTACTTATTTTAATTGACAAATAAAAATTATATGTATTTGTAATGTACAACATGCCACTTAAAATTATGTTTACATTGTGGAATGGCTCAGTTGAGCTAATTTGTATATGCAGTACTACTTGTTTTTGTGGTAAGAACACTTAAAATTTACTCTCTTGGGAATTTTCAAGGGTACATTGTTATTCATTATGCTCACCATGTTATACAATAAATTTCTTGAACTTATTTCTTCCATCTAACTGAAATTTTGTATGCTTTGACCAGCATCTCCCCAATCCCCACCCCAAAGCATCTGGTAAGCACCATTCTACTCTCTGCTTCTATGAGTTTAACTTTTTTAGATTCTACCTGTAAGTGAGATTATGCAGTATTTGCCTTTCTGTGCCTAACTTATTTCACTTAACATAATATCCTCCAGATTCATTCATGTTACAAATGACAGGATTTTTTTTTCTTTTTTAAAGGCTGAATAGTATTCCATCATGTATATATATATCACATTTTATTTATCCCTTGGTGATAATGTAGGTTAATTTCATATCTTTGCTGTTGTCAATAATGCTGTAATAAACATAGGAGTATAGATATCTCTTCAACATATTGATTTTATTTCCTTTGGATATATACCTCGCAGTGGAGTGGTTAGATCATAGAGTAGTTCTATTTTTTAATTTTTTGAGGAACTTCCATACTATTTTCCATAATGTCTGTACTAATGTACATTCTTACCAACTGTGTACAGCAGTTTTCTTTTCTCCATATCCTTGCCAGCACGCATTATTTTTTAAAATCTTTTTGAGATAATAATTCTAACAGGTGGGAGGTGATATCTCACTGTGGATTTTCTCTGATGCTATGGTGCTAGTAGCATGCTGTTTTGACTACTATAGCTTTGTAGTATATTTTGAAGTCAGGTAGTGTGATACCTCCAGCTTTGTTTATTGTGCTCAATACTGCTTTGGTTATTCAGGCTCTTTTGTGGTTCCATATAAATTTTAGGATTTTTCTTTCTATTCCTGTGAAGAATGTCTTTGGTATTTTGATAGGAATTGTACTGAATCTATAGATTGCTTTGGGTATTATAGCATGAACATTTTAACAATATTCTTCCAATCTATGAACATAGGCTATCTTTCCATTTATTTGTGCCTTCTTCAGTTTCTTTCATCAATGTTTTATAGTTTTCAGTGAGTAATTCACTTCTTTAGTTAAATGTCTTCTTAAGTATTGTATTTTATTTTGTAACTATTATAAAGGGGATTGCCTTCCTGATTTATTTCTTGGAAAGTTCATTGTTAGTATATAGAAATGCTATTGATGGTTATATTTTATTTCTTTTATAATTGGTTTGTATTGAACTTCCAGTATAATACCGAATGGCAGTAGTAAAAGTTGGAATCTTTGTACTGTTCTTGATCTTAGGAGTAAGGATTTCAGTTTTTCATCATTGAGTGTGATGTTAGCTGTCGTTTTCTTATAAATGCCCTTTAGCATGTTGAGGAAGTTTTTTCTATTCCTACTTTTCTGTGAGTATTTTCTTGAAAATCATAAAGTGTTAGATTTTGTCGAATACTTTTTCTGCATCAATTAAGATGACTAAGTGGTTTGGTTTTTTGTTGTTCTATTAATGTATATTATATTGATTGATTTTCTTATGTTGAATCACCTTTACATTCCTGGGATAAATCTCATTTGGTCATGGAATTTTTACAATCATTTAAATATGCTATTTGATTCAGTTTGATAGTATCTCATTAAAAATTTTTGCATCTACGTTCATGAGTCATTAGTCTATAGTTTTCTTGTGGCGTCTTTCTGACTTTGACATAAGAGTATTGCTAGTCTCATAGAATGAGTTAGGAAGTGGTCTCTCTCTTGTATTTTTTGTAGATGTTTCAGAAAGATTGCTGTTAATTATTTTTTAAATGTTTGGTTGAATTGACAAGTGAAGCCATCTGGTCCTGGACTTATCTTCTTGGGAATTTAATTTATTTCTTTAAAATTACTGATTCAATTTTTACTTTTTATAGGTCTGATTAGATTATATTTCTTCTGGAGTCAGTTTTGGCAATTTGTGTGTTTGTAAAAATTTGGCCTTTACATCAAGTTTATCTAATTTGTTGGCATCAAAATGTTAATAGTATTTTCTTTATTTTTGTAAGGTCTGTGGCAATGTCTTTACTTTTGATTTTTAGTTATTTGTGTCTTCTTTCTTTTTAGTTGGTCTAGCTAAAACATTTTCAATTTTGTTGATCTTTTCAAGAACGAATTTTTGGTTTTGTTGATTCTTATTTTTCTCTTCTCTATTTTATTTATCTTAACTTTAATCTTTATTTACTTCTTTCTGGTTTGGGTTTAGTGTGCTCTTCTTTTTCTAGTTACTTAAGTTGCAAATTTAGGTTATTGATTTGAGATATTTCTTTTTTAATGTAAACACAGCTATAAGTTTCCTGCTGAGCACTGCTTCACTATATCCTATAAGTTTGGGTAAGTTGTCTTTCAATTTTAATTTAACTGTATTTTTAAATTTCTCTTGTTATTTCTTCTTTGAATTATTGGTTGTTTAAGAGTATGTTGTTTTCCACATATTTGTGAATTTTTCCTGTTTCTGTTATTAATTTCTAGCATCATTTCATTGTGGTTAGAAACTTTATTTTGTATGATTTCAATCTTTATAAATTTATTGAGTCTTGTTTTGTGGCCCAACATGTGGTCTATATTTGAGAATTTTCTATGTGCATTTGAGAAGATGATGCATTTTGCTGTTGTTGGGGGAAGTGCTCTATCTATGTCTATTCAGTTTAGTTCTTTGTAGTTTTGTTTAAGCCCTCTATTTTCTTATTGATTTTATGTCTAGCTGTTCTATTCATTACTGAAAATGGTGTATTAATGTCTCTTACTATTATTGTAGGATTGTCTATTTCTCCTCATTCTGTCAGTGCTTGCTCATGTATTTTGGAGCTCTGTTGTTTAGTGTATATATGTTTATAATTGTTACCTATTTTTGATGTATTGACTCTTTGATCAATATATAATGTCCTTCTTTGTCTCTTGTAATAGTTTTTGACTTTAAGTCTATTTTGTTTGATATTCGTGTAACCTCCCCAACTTTCTTTTGGTTACTAGTTGCATAAAAATTATTTTTCCATTCTTTCACTTTCAAGCTATTTGTGTCTTTGGATTTCAAGTCAGTTACTTGTAGACAGCATATAGTTGGATCTTTTTGAAAAATCTATTTCATCAATCTCTGCTTTTTCATTATAGAATTTAATCCATTTATATTTAAAGTAATTACTAACAAGGAAGGACTTCTGCCATTTTGCTATTTTTCTGTATGTCTTATGTCTTTGTATTTCCTCATTTTCTTTATTACTGTCTTCTTTTGTGTTTAATTGATTCTTTCCACTAACATTTTGATCCCCTTCATATTTCTTTTTATATACTTTTAAAAGATATTTTCTTAGTGATTACCAGAGGATTATGATTAACATTTATAAAAATATAGTAACAGTATGGTTAAAATTGGTATCAACTTAGCTTCAATAGAATACAACATCTCTGCTTCTAAACATCTCTGACCCCCCTTATGTTGTTGTCACTAAACACATTTTTCATTCATTGTGTGTTCAATAATGTAGATTTATAATTATTATTTTATGCATTTGTCTTTTAAGTAGGAAATAAAAAGAGAAGTTATAAATGAAAATCCAGTATATTGGCTTTTATACTTTTATATTTACTTTCTAGTAAATTTTTCTGGAGTTCCTTACCTTTTAATATGACTTTGAGTGACTGTCCAGTGCCCTTTCATTTAAACCTTAAGATCTACCTTCATCATTTCCTAAAGGGCAACTCTGCTAACAACAAGGCCTCTCAGCTTTTGGTTATCAGTGAATGCCTTAATTTTTCTTTCCTGGATGTGGGATTCTTGGTTGATAGGGGATTTTCCTTTTGGCATTAAAAAAAAAATGTTATTTCATTCCCTTCTGATCTCCCCGGCTTCTAATAAGAAATTACCTGTTAATTCTACTGAGGATATATTGTACATGATGAGTCACTTTTCTTTTTCTGCTTTTAAGATTCTCTCTTTGTCTTCGGCAATTTAATTGTAGTGTATCTTAGTGTGAATCTCTTTGCATTTATTCTTAGATTCACTGAGCTACCTGAACATGTAGAGTTTTGTCTTTTTAGCAATTTTACAGTGTTTTGGGATGTTATTTCCTTAAATATAATTTCAGCTGCCTTTTTTTTTCTTTTCTGCTTCTGGAATTTCTATTTTGTATAAATTATTGTACTCGAATGTGTTTTGTAGGCTCTGTTAATTTTTTCCCTATTTTTTTCTTGCTTTTTAAATTAGATAATTTCAAATGACCTACCTTCAAGCTTGCTGATTCTTCCTTTCGTTTGCTGAAACCTGCTATTGAAACCCTCTAATAAGTTTTTTGTTTTAGTTATTGCACTTTGCAGCTCCAGAATTTCTTTTTGGTTCCTTTTTATAATTTCTGTCTCTATTGATTTCTCTTTTATACATTGCTCTTCTAGTTTCCTTTAGCTCCTTGTCTGTTAATTCCTTTAGCTCTTTGAGCATATTTCAGACAGTTGCTTTAAAGTCTTTGTCTAATAAGTTCAATGTCTTTGCCTCCTTAGGGAAAGTTGCTGCTCATTTCTTTTGTAAGTGGGCCATACTTGTTTCCTTAAATGTCTGATAGTGTTTTGTTAAAACTGGACAATTTGAATGCTATAATAAAGTAATTCTGGAAATCACATTCTTCATTCTCAGAATTTGTTTTTATTGCTGCTGTAGGCTTTAGCTATTTGTTCAGTGATTTTTCTAAACTATTTTTGTAAAGTTGGTATTCTTTGTTATGCATGGTCTCTGAAGTCTCTGTTCTTTGCTTGGATCGAGCTAGTGTTTTGATAAAGATTTCCTTGAATGCCAGGAGTCAAAAAGGGTGAAGAGAGGGGCAAGAAAGAAGGAGAGAGAGGACATGGGGGAGAGACAGGCAGCAGCAGAAAAGAGAAAAGCAAAGAAACAAAAAATAAAAATATCTCACCTATTCTTTGCAGATTGTCTTTGTACTAGAGCATTCCTTCAATGCTTAGACAGGCCATTTAAAATTTTGCATTAGCCTTAAATACTTGCCTGCACTGATCTTAAGAGATTGGCCAGAAGTTAAAAACTTAAGGTCATCTCAAGTCTTTTCTGAGCATGAGTTTTGCTCTGGGCATGTGTGTGGTTTTCTTAAATACCTAATATACATGGGGCTTTTGAATGTCCTAATTTCCCAGAGAAATGCTCTCCCCAGCTTTTCTTTCCAGGCTTTAGGCACTCTGCTACATGTATCAACTGAAATATTTTGTCCCAGGTGGCTGCAAGTTCTTCATTTGTCTTACAATATTTTCAATAAATGACCACTATCTTTTCCACCCTGAGTGAGTTCCAAGTTAGGCTAAACAAACACAAGCACCTTCATGTAGCTCCAAGACAGGATAGAAGAGACAAACATGGTTCTTTGTAAGATCTGCTGTCCTTCCTCAGAACCAGGGACCAGGGCCTCATAACTGGGAACACAGACTCATGTCTTCAAGATCACTGCCAAGCTGGGGAGAGGGTGGAGCAAGCACAAGTAAAAAGTCACAAAGCTGGTCGTGCAGCGGCTCATGCCTGTAATCCCAGCACTTTGGGAGGCTGAGGTAGGTGGATCACCTGAGGTCAGGGGATTGAGACCAGCCTGGCCAACATATTGAAACCCCATCTCTACTAAAAATACAAAAATTAGCCAAGTGTGGTGGCACAGGCCTATAGTCCCAGCTACTTGGGAGGCTGAGGCAGGAGGATCGCTTGAACCCTCTAGCCTGGGCAACAGAGTGAGGCTCTGTGTCAAAAAAAAAAAACAGTCACAAAGTCTTTCTGCCACTTTAAAATTGCCTTTCTCTCTCTCTTTTTTAAATTGCCTTTTAGATTTTGGGGTACATGTGAAGAACATGCAAGATTGTTGCATAGGTACACACGTGGCAATGTGATTTGCTGCCTTCCTCCCCTTCACCTATATCTGGCATTTCCCCCCATGCTATCTCTCCCCA
>NW_016107586.1:2041347-2042660 GCF_001604975.1 Cebus imitator | reverse complement strand
TCTTGTGTCAGTTTGCTGAGAATGATGGTTTCCAGGTTCATCCATGTCCCTACAAAGGACACGAACTCATCATTTTTGATGGCTGCATAATATTCCATGGCCTTTCTCTTTATTCCACATTAACCTGGTTGCTATAAACTTTGGATTGCTTTTCAACATTCTAACACAGTAACGCTGATGTTTTTTCCTTGATTTTTTGATGTTTCTGTGGAGGGATGAACTCTTGGAGATACCTACTCCATCAGTTTCGCTTTTCAATAAATGTTTAAGTTGATGTATAACATGCATTCATAAAGGTATATAATTCATAAGTGTGTAGCTGTATGAATTTCTCTATTTCATAAGGCATGCACACCTTTGTGACCATTCTTTAAGTATTTTTACTTTTTAAAACATTTGTATCTCATCTCATTTCAAAAATTACTTGTTGTGACTTACAAAAATGCATATTATGCCAATAAGGCAAAAAGTATTTTAAGTGAGGAAAGTAGGGGTGGGAGGAGGGAAAGTAGTAAAAATAGAAAGAAAAACCAGCCTTCTATTTTTGTTACCTGGCAATTACGTGGCAGAATGTCTTGTGCATGTTGCTAGAAGTGGGATAGAAATGTTATCCCTAAGTTTTCTAGCTACAAATGCAAAAAGGAAAATCTCATCAGTTTTAGGTTTTGGTGATTCTGAAGATAAAAAAGAAACTAATTGCTCAATAGACATGCAGCTGTATTAGGTACCGAGGCTGGAAGGAGTTTCTCCTGTGCTTACTATAAAGAAAGGCTTATTGAAGTTACTGGGAGAGGTAACTTTGAACTTCTCCTGTAGTAGATAAATCCCACAGCAGAGTCCAGGCCTTCCTATCTGCGTACATCATGGGATGCCACTGCCACAATGATCCAAATGAAGAGTAGTGACAAGTCTATGAGAGGCTGAAGCACTGCTGTTTGAGTGGGTCAGGGAGAGGGCTATGAACATGAGGGTGGATGATTTAACTGCCCTAAACCTCAGTTTTCCGACCTGTAAAATATGAATAATAGCAATTACCCTAGGATGCTATTAATAAAGGAGAGATTATACACATGTGTGTAATATGTGCTTGCTAAATCTAGTGATTATTATAATTCCAAGGTCTGCATAGATGGCCTCCAGTTCCTTAGTTGAGTAACCCTGTTTCTTTTTTTTTCTGGGGGGCGTGAATGAGTGACTTTATTTTCTCTCATTGTTTATCTGTATTTCTTAACTTGGCTGTAATGAACAAGCACTACTTTCATACCAGAGTTCCTGGTGAGTTGTTTCTTTTTTTTGCATATATATATATATAT
>NW_016107586.1:2032206-2041229 GCF_001604975.1 Cebus imitator | reverse complement strand
ATCATACAGGATTGGTGCATAGGTACATACATGGCAATGTGATTTGCTGCCTCCATCCCCCAGTCACCTATATCTGGCATTTCTCCCCCTATTATCCCTTCCCAACCTCACTACCCACTGCTGTCCCTCCCTTCATCCTCCCTCAACAGACCCCAGTGTGTAATGCTCCCCTCCCTGTATCCATGTGTTCTCGTTGTTCAACACCTGCCTATGGGTAAGAACATGCAGTGTTTGATTTTCTGTTCTTGTGTCAGTTTGCTGAGAATGATGGTTTCCAGATTCATCCATGTCCCTACAAAGGATATGAACTAATCGTTTTTTATGACTGCACAGTATTCCATGGTATATATGTGCCACATTTTCCTTGTCCAGTCTATCATCGATGGGCATTTGGGTTGGTTCCAGGTCTTTGCTATTGTAAACAGTGCCGCAATGAATATATGTGTGCATGTGTCTTTATAATAGAATGATTTATAATCCTTTGGATATATACCCAGTAATGGGATTGCTGGGTCAAATTGAATTTCTATTTCTAGGTCCTTGAGGAATTGCCATACTGTCTTCTACAATGATTGAATGAATTTACACTCCCACCAACAGTGTAAAAGTGTTCCTGTTTCTCCACATCCTCTCCAGCATCTGTTGTCTCCAGATTTTTTAATGATCGCCATCCTAACTGGCGTGAGATGGTATCTCAGTGTAGTTTTGATTTGCATTTCTTTAATGACCAGTGATGATGAGCATTTTTTCATATCTTTCTTGGCCTCATAGATGCCTTCTTTTGAAAAGTGTCTGTTCATGTCCTTCACCCACTTTTGAATGGGTTTGTTTTTTCCTTGTATATCTGTTTTAGTTATTTGTAGATTCTAGGTGTTAGCCCTTTGTCAGATGGATAGATTGCAAAACTTTTTATTCCATTCTGTTGGTTGCCAATTCACCCTAATGATTGTTTCTTTTGCCATGCAGAAGCTGTGGAGTTTGATTAGGTCCCATTTGTCTATTTTGGCTTTTGTTGCCAATGCTTTTGGTGTTTTGGTCATGAAGTACTTGCCTATGCCTATGTCCTGAATGGTTTTGCCTAGATTTTCTCCTAGGGTTTTTATGGTGTTGGGTCTTATGTTTAAGTCTTTAATCCATCTGGAGTTAATGTTAGTGTAAGGCATCAGGAAGGGGTCCAGTTTCTGCTTTCTGCACATGGCTAGCCAGTTATCCCAATACCATTTATTAAACAGGGAATCCTTTCCCCATAGCTTGTTTTTGTCAGGTTTGTCATAGATCAGATCGTTGTAAATGTGTGGTGTTGCCTCCGAGACCTCTGTTCTGTTCCATTGGTCTATATCTCTGTTTTGATACCAGTACCATGCTATTTTGATGGCTGTAGCCTTGTAGTATAGTTTGAGATCAGGTAGCATGATGCCGCCAGCTTTGCTCTTTTTGCTTGGGATTTTCTTGGGTATTTGGGCTCTCTTTTGGTTCCATATGAAGTTTAAGGTGGTTTTTTCCAGTTCTGTGAAAAGGGTCATAGGTAGCTTGATGGGAATAGCATTGAATCTGTAAATTACTTTGGGCAGTATGGCCATTTTCACAATACTGATTCTTTCTAACCATGAGCGTGGAATGTTTTTCCATCTGTTTGTGTCCTCTCTTATTTCCTTGAGCAGTGGTTTGTAGTTCTTGAAGAGGTACTTTATGTCATTTGTTAGTTGTATTCTCAGTTATTTTATTTTCTTTGTAGCAATTGTGAATGGGAGTTTGCTCTTAATTTTGTTCTCTTGTAGTCTGTTATTGGTGTACAGGAATGCTTGTGATTTCTGCACATTGATTTTGTATCCTGAGACTTTGCTGAAGTTACTTATCAGTTTAAGGAGATTTTGGGCTGAGAAGATGGGGTCTTCTAAGTATACAACCATGTTGTCTGCAAATGGAGACAATTTGACTTCCTCCTTTCCTAACTGAATACCCTTTATTCTTTTTCTTGCCTGATTGCTCTGGCTAGAACTTTCAATACCCCATATTGAATAGGAGTGGTGAGAGGAGGCATCCTTGTCTAGTGCCAGATTTCAAAGGGAGTGCTTCCATTTTTGTCCATTCAGTATGATATTGGCTGTGGGTTTGTCGTAAATAGCTTATATTATTTTGAGATACGTTCCATCCATACCTAGTTTGTTGAGAGTTTTTAGCCTAAAGGGCTGGTGAATTTTGTCAAAGGCCTTCTCTGCATCTAATGAGATGATCATGTGGTTTTTGTCTTTGGTTCTGTTTATGTGATGGATTACATTTATAGACTTGTGTATGTTAAACCAGCCTTGTATCCCTGGGATGAAGCCTACTTGATTGTGATGGATAAGCTTTTTGATGTGCTGTTGCAGTCAGTTTGCCGGTATTTTATTGAAGATTTTTGCATTGAAGTTCATGGATATTGGCCTGAAGTTTTCTTTTTTTGTTGAGTTTCTGCCAGGTTTTGGTATCAGGATGATGTTGGTCTTATAAAATGATTTGGGAAGGATTCCCTCTTTTTGTATTGTTTGGAATAATTTCAGAAGGTGTGGTACCAGCTCCTCTTTGTATGTCTGGTACAGTTCAGCTGCAAGCCTGTCTGGACCTGGGCTTTTTTTTAAGTTAGTAGGCTCTTAATTGCCGCCTCAACTTTAGCCCTTGTTATTGGTCTATTTGGGATTTTAACTTCTTTCTGGTTTAGGCTTGGGAGGATGCAAATGTCCAGGAATTTATCCATTTCTTCCAGATTTACTGGTTTATGTGCATAGAGTTGTTTATAGTAATCTCTGATGGTAGTTTTATTTCTGTGGAATCGGTGGTGTTATCTATCCCCTTTATCATTTTTTATTGCATTTCTTTGATTCTTATCTCTTTTCTTTTTTATTAATCTGGTTAGTGGTCTTTTCAAAAAACCAGCTCCTGGATTTATTGATTTTTTGAAGGGTTTGTGTGTGTGTGTGTCTCTATCTCCTTCAGTTCTGCTCTGACCTTAGTTCTTTCTTTTCTTCTGCTAGCTTTTGAGTTGTTTTGATCTTGCTCCTCTCTTTCAATTTTGATGATAGGGTGTCGATTTTAGATCTTTCCTTGCTTCTCATGGGGGCATTTATTGCTATACATTTCCCTCTAGACACTGCTTTAAATGTGTCCCAGAGATTCTGGTATGTTTTGTATTCGTTCCCATTGGTTTCGAAGAACATCTTTATTTCTGTCTTCATTTCATTGTTTATCCAGTCAACATTCAAGAGCCAGTTCAGTTTCCATGAAGTTGTGTGGTTCTGAGTTAGTTTCTTAATCCTGAGTTCTAGTTTGGTTGCACTGTGGTCTGAGAGACTGTTTGTTATGATTTCCATTCTTTTGCATTTGCTCAGGAGTGATTTACTTCCAATTATGTGGTCAATTTTAGAGTAGGTGCAATGTGGTGCTAAGAAGAATGTATATTCTGTGGATTTGGGGTGGAGAGTTCTGTATATGTCTATCAGGTTCCTTGGTCCAGATCTGAGTTCAAGTCCTGGATATCGTTGTTAGTTTTCTGTCTTGTTGATCTGTCTAATATTGACAGTGAAGTGTTAAAGTCTCCCACTATTATTGTGTGGGAGTCTAAGTCTCTTTGTAGGTCATTAAGAACTTGCTTTATGTATCTGGGTGCTCCTGTATTGGGTGCGTATATATTTAGGATAGTTAGCTCTTGTTGTTGCGTTGATCCTTTTACCATTAGGTAATACCCTTCTTTGTCTCTTTTGATCTTTGTTGGTTTAAAGTCTATTTTATCAGAGACTAGGATTGCAAATCCTGCTTTTTTTTTTGTCTCCATTTGCTTGGTAAATCTTCCTCCACCCCTTTATTTTGAACCTATGTGTGTCCTTGCATGTGAGATAGGTTTCCTGAATACAGCACACCCATAGGTTTTGACTTTTTATCCAATTTGCCAGTCTGTGTCTTTTGATTGGGGCATTTAGCCCATTTACATTTAAAGTTAATATTGTTATATGTGTGAATTTGATCCTGCCATTTTGATGCCAGCTAGTTGTTCTGACCATTAGTTGATGCAGTTTCTTCATTGTGTCTTTACCATTTGGTACGTTTTTGAAGTGGGTGGTACTGGTTGTTCCTTTTTATGTTTAGTGCTTCTTTCAGGAGCTCTTGTAAGGCAGGTCTGGTGGTGATGAAATCTCTCAGTAATTGCTTGTTTGTAAAGGATTTTATTTCTCCTTCACTTATGAAGCTTAGTTTCACTGGATGTGAAATTCTAGGTTGAAAGTTGTTTTCTTTAAGGATGTTGACTATTGGCCCCCACTCTCTTCTGGCTTGTAGGGTTTCTGCCAAGAGATCTGCTATGAGTCTGATAGGCTTCCCTTTGTGGGTGACCCGATATTTCTCTCTGGCTGCCGTTAGTATTTTTTCCTTAGTTTCAACCCTGGTGAATCTGAGGATTATGTGACTTGGGGTTGCTCTTCTTGAGGAATATCTTTGCGGTGTTTTCTGTATTTCCTGGACTTGAATGTTGGCCTGCCTTGCTAGGTTGGGGAAGTTCTCCTGGATAATATCCTGAAGAGTGTTTTCCAGCTTGGATTCATTCTCTCCATCACATTCAGGTACACCTTTCAAACTTAAATAGGTCTTTTCACATAATCCCATATTTCTTGGAGGATTTGTTCATTTCTTTTCACTCTTTTTTTCTCTAATCTTTCCTTCTCTTTTTGTTTCATTGTGTTGATCTTCAATCTCTGATATCCTTTCTTCTGCTTGGTCGATTTGGCTATTGAAACTTATGTATGCTTCGTGAAGTTCTTGTGTTGTGTTTTTCAGCTCTATCAAGTCATTTATATTCTTCTCTTAGCTGTTTATTCTTGTTAGCATTTCGTCAAACCTTTTTTCAAGGTTCTTAGCTTCTTTGCATTGGGTTGGAACATGATCTTTTAGCTCAGAGAAGTTTGTTATTACCCACCTTCTGAAGCCTGTTTCTGTCAATTCATCAGACTCATTCTCCATCCAACTTTGTTCCCTTGCTGGTGAGAAGTTGTGATCTCTTGGAGGAGGAGAGGCATTCTGGTTTTTGGTGTTTTCATCCTTTTTGTGCTGGTTTCTTCCCATCTTTCTGGATTTATCTACCTGTGGTCTTTGTAGCTGGTGACTTTCGGATGGGGTCTCTGAGTGGATGTCCTTTTTGTTGATGATGAAGTTTTGTTTTTTAGTTTTCCTTCTAACTGTCAGGTCCCTCTTCTGTAGGACTGTTGGAGGTTCACTCCAGACCCTGCTTGCCTGGAGATCACCCGCAGGGGCTGCAGAACAGTAAGGGTTGCTGCCGTTTTTTTCTTCTGTTATCTTTGTCCCAGAAGGGTACCTGCCAGACATCAGCCTGAGCTCTCCTTTTTCAGGTGTCTCTTTAGATATATGGGGTCGGGTAGCTGCTTGAGGAGACACTCCGTCCCTTTTAGGAGCTCAAGTGCTGAGCTGTGAGCTCCATTGCTCTGTTCAGAGCTGCTGGGCAGGTACATTTAAGTCTGCTGCAACGGAACTCATAACTACCTTTTTCCTCAGGTGCTCTGTCCTGGGAAGGTGGGGCTTTATTTATATGTTCCTGACATGCTGCTGCCTTTTTACAGAGATGCCCTCCCAAGCTAGGAGGTAGTCTAGTCACAGTCTGGCAGCAGAGGCATTGTTGATGTGCCGTGGGCTCTGCCCAGCTGCTGTGTGAACTTCCTTGTGATTTTGTTTATGGAGTTACAGCTAGAACTGCCTCTGTAGTGGTGGTCTGCCTCAGTAATTGCGGACTGCCTCAGTAATTACAGATTGCCTCAGTAATGGCAGACTGCCTCAGTAAAGGCGGATTGCCTTGGTAATGGCAGACTGCCTTGGTAATGGTGGACTGCCTTGGTAATGGTGGACTGCCTTGGTAATGGCGGACTGCCCCGGTAGTGGTGGATTGCCTCAGTAATGGCTGATGCCCTTCCCCCCACCGATCTGGACCATCCTTGGTCCAGCTGCACTTGGTGCAAAACTCTCAATATCCAGAGCATTTCAGATTGCTGGTCTTTGTTGGCAGTGGGACCTGCTGAGCCAGATCACCTGACTCCCTGTTTCAGCCCCCTGTTTTTCAGTTGAATGGGCAGCTCTGTATTCCAGGTGTTCCAGATGCCAGTTGAAACGGCCACCTGGATTTGTGTGAGTTTTTGCGCGTAGACCTAGCTGAAACAGCCGTGGTGGAAACTTGTTGTGCTTTTCAGCCCGGGAATCTCCTGGTCTGTGGGCAGTAAAAACTCATTTAGAAATGTAGTGATCACTCACCCTCTGGGTTCTTCTTGCTGGGAGCCGCACTCTAGAGCTGTTCCTATTCGGCCATCTTGGATATCTCCCCTCGAGTAACCCTGTTTCTTTTTGCCTGTTCTGTTTCTAAGCCTGGGCCGCCAAGGCTTTCCAATGGTTAAAATGCACTCACAGCATTTTGATCCTGTGGCCCAAAGTGGAATGAGGGTGTGTGAGACAGGATCTTCCTAGTGCTGGAGACCCAAGCCTGTGAGGGATCCCTCCCAGGACTCACAGGAGGTGGGGGGTGGGGGTGGGGAATATGCACGCTATTAAATAGGGAAGAGGGGAAGGTGATTATGTCTGCCCTACTCCACCCTGCTACCCTAACACCAGGCCAGGTGCTTGAGGTCTGCCTCCCACCTAGTATACAAATCAGGCTTAGAAAGAGACAGCATGACAAGTTCTGTACTGAGTGCTGTTATATCAAGAATGTAGGTCTTTATTCAGCAGCAGAGCCCATGGTTGCTTTCAGGATTTGATAAATGCACATGACACTGTACTTTTCCTAGGATGGTGACCACTGTCCAGATGGGTATGACTGCTGTGGCCCTGATGTGGTACGGCCTGAAGGACAGCAAGGTACCCTCCGACCTCTGGTAGGATGAGCATCCATCTACAATTACAGTGAAACCCTCACTGGTGTCTCAGGAAGAAGCATCTCTTTATAGCCGGTCATGAGTCCTTAATATATTACCCTTAAATCATTTAAAACTGGACTAGCCCGAGCGGCAGTGAATATGCCAATGCAGCTGGGAGCAATCTCAGGCAGGCCCAGTGAAATGGCCAAGATGATCTAATAGATCTTGCTTCATCTCTAGGAGTCTATCACCCTGCCTCTCTCCTCCTTATTAAACCAATGCTCCCCACTCCCAGGAAATAAAACTGCTACCTGATATTTATATATCTTCAGAGAGCAGTGTGATTCATAAACCAGGGAGAATGGTTTAAAACTATTTATTGAAAAGGAGACTGTTTCTTGCATGAAATAATCTTATTGGAAAAGTTACCTTATTTCTTCTATTGCACTTGGAAAATCTAGATCATTTGTAAAAAAGCAAAGGGCAAAGGAGAAATTGATTTTTGTCAGCATGAGGTCGAGTTTTGTGTACTTTGATTAGTGGCTGGAAGCTGGTGGTGAGTCATGTGACGGTGCTGGTGTTTTGGGGCAGGGTATTCAGACTGAGATCATAATAGCTATTTTCGACCTTGACTTTGAGCAGAACATTGCGGGAAGTCTTATGTCACCCTCAAGTCTCCAGCTCTTTGCAAATTTCTGATACCTCTGATTGACTGCTCGCATTAAGTAGTCCCTTCTCCTCCCTCACTGTGCCATCCCTAGACTCTAAAGTTCTGAATGTATTTACAACATCTACGTGGTAAAGTCCATGCTCACTGCTGTAGCATTGGATGCCTCCTAAGGACTGACCAATCTGACTTCACCTCCAGCCAGTCTGTCTCCTGCTTCCACGGTGTGAATGCTCTCCTGCTATCAGCGGCTTTAGCTACTCAGCACACACACACCTGGGCACATCCCAGGCACTTGAGAATTGCCAAGCTCCTCTATGCACTGTCTGCTGTGTTAGGAGGGCTACACCTTTCTCATGCATGCCCTCGGAAGTCACACCTGCCGTTGTGCCTACCAGTTGGCCTTCTCGGTTCTCTGTGTACTCACTGTCCTGTCAATGTGAGCCATTTGCCATACCTGCCATCTAGTCAGCATGGGCCTTGTGCCTTGAAATAGCTCATGTTTCTGGTGTATGCATTGACCTTACTGCAATGCAATGCTACCTGCTGGAGACAGAGAAGAGGGAGAGGGAAGGGGAAAGGTGGAGAGAGAGATTTTTGCTTTTATCTCCCCCAAATTTATAAGTTGAAACCCTAACCTCAGTGTCTTAGAATGTGACTCTGTTTGGAGGTAGGGCCTTGAAAGAGGCGATTCAGTTAAAATGAGGTCCTTGGGGTGAGCTCTAATCCATGCTGACATGTGCCCTTATAAGAAGAGGACATTTGGACACACAAAAAGACACCAGGGATGCATGTGCACAGAGAAAAGGCCAGGTGAGCACACAGTGAGAGGGCAGCCGTCTGCACGCCAAGGAGAGAGGCCCCAGGAGAAACAAACTCTGCCAACACCTTGGTCTCAGGCTTCCAGAGTGGTGAGAGAAGAGATTCCTGTTGTTTAAGCCACTCGGTCTTGGCATTTTGTTATGGCAGCCCAAGCTGATTCATGCAGTGGTAGAGAATGTGCCCTGGAGTGAATGTGAAAGCAAAGGTGTGAATCTGCTGTTCCTTGCTCAGGCTTGGTTCCCACCGCCTTCCAGGAGGGGCATCATCTCTCCAAGCTGGATGAGAACCAAGTGTTCAATTATTAGATCGCTAGCTTATTTAATCTATAGCTTATTACCTTGACCCCAACCACAGCTAACTTAATCGGGGGCTCCATCAAAGAATCGGTGATCGATTCCAATGCTGGCTGGGCTGGGCCTCCTGGAGATGTCACTTTACTGATTTTTAGTGGCTAAGGAATTTTTGAGGATAATGTTAATCACGTGTGATTTTCATCCTCCATGATGACCTAAAAGCCCAGCTCCCAACCCCACTTAATAGCTACATAAATGGAACCCCCATCTTGCCTGGCCCACATCACTGTGGCGTCTTCCTATCCACTCACCAAGAAGCAGAGTCATCTTTTTCTTTTCCTTTTTTTTTTTTTTTTTTTT
>NW_016107586.1:1960386-2031906 GCF_001604975.1 Cebus imitator | reverse complement strand
TTTTAAGACGGGGTTTCACCGTGTTGGTCAGGCTGGTCTTGAACTCCCGACCTCAGGTGATCCGCCCATCTTGGCCTCCAAAGTGCTTGGATTACAGGCGTGAGCCACCGCACCCAGCCAGAGTCATGTTTTCTAAAAACAGTTCTGATTAGTTCACCTCCAACCCCCACTTCTGCACCTTCCCCCCAATAAAAACCTAACTTTATTCCCTTAGGAGAGAACCCCCAACTGCTTTACAAGACCTGTGGGGGCCATCGGGGTCCAGGTCTTACCAGCTCTCCTGGCCTCACTGGCGGGCCCTCGGCATAGTGCCTTGAGCTCCAGGGTGGACGGTTCCCACTGCCTAGAGCACCGTCCCAACTGCTCCTCACCACATTATCTCCATTGCATCCTTTAGACCTTCGTTCAAGTGCCCTTTGCCTGGAGTTCTGCTGAGTGCCTGGCCAGGCCCCATCTCCATGTCATGGGCACCTCTCACTGGGACCCATCTCCTTGTCTTGGGCACTTCTTACCTGGTCTCAGCTCCCTGTCATGAGCACTTCTCACCGGGCCCCATCTCCCTGTCTGTCATGGACACTTCTTACCTGGCTCCATCTCCCAGTCATGGGTGTTTCTTACTGGGTCCATCTTCCCTTTCACATTTGCCTCGGAAGCAGTTTCACAATTGTCTGTGTGATGGGTGGACTCCTTTGTATTTCCATAAATCCTAAATTTGACGTGGTAGAGACTGTGGCTATTCTGTGCCTGGCACATAGCAGACACTCAGTAGGCGCTTTACTGAGCAAATAAACAAACACTCATCTTTTCCATCTCCACGTTAGTTCTTCCAAAGTAGAGACCACCTCCTGTTCACCTTTGTCTTCCTGTCTTAGAGATTTTTTAACTAAATCCCATTCTTTGGTAGAAGAAGGATGTGAAAGTCAGAATTACCAGGACTTACACATAGGAGGCTTTCACTCACTGAACCATTTAATCACAAGACTCCTGCTCCCCACTGTGGGGCCTCAGGGCCATTCAGCTGTGTGCAGGCAGTGGTTCTAGCAATGGCTGTTTTCTTCACTCTTTAGGGAGTTTCTGATTGTTTAAGACTGAGTGCTTACAGTGAGTAAAAGAGTTCTGGACCAAAAAATCTTCTCATAAAAGAAGAGAATGTATGCTGGATTTCTTTCTATGTTGTTTTATGGGTTAGATTTCTTTTCTTTTTTTTTTTAAACAGGGTCTCGCTGTGTCACCCAGGCTGTGTCACCCAGTGAGCTGTGTCACAGCTCACTGCAGCCTTGACCTCCTAGGCTCAAGCGATCCTCCCACCTCGGCCTCCCGAGTAGTTGGTGTGCACCACTATGCCTGGCTAATTTTTGTATTTTTTGCAGAGACAGAGTCTTGTTATGTTGCCCAGTCTGGTCTCGAATTTCTGGTTTTAAGCATTCTCCCTCCTTGGCCTCCTAAAGTGCTGGGATTATAGGTGTGAGCCACCGTGCCCTGCCTGGGTCAGCTTTCTAATGGAGGGTTGCTTATTTGCGATTTGGGAACTTTGGTACAAATGTTTATGGAGTGTCCTCTATGTGGCAGGCACTTATGAAGGACAGAGGGGGAAGTAGGTGAGGATGGGGAGTTGAGGGTGAGACAAAGGGAAGTGATGCATTTTGAAAGCCCAGGCTATTTTGCAGTAGATCCAGTAACGAGCGCTCAGAAAATCAGTGTCAGTGACAGTGACTTACTCTTCGCTATGGTCAAAAGTTCCTCTGAAGGCCTTGCCCTGTGTGGGACACTTGGGCTCAGAGCACTTGCTTGGATCTGGCTGATGCAATCAGGAGAAACTCCAGCTGGCATTTCGTCCCTTTGAGCCAGTGCCTCCACTTCCCTGGGCCTGTCTCCCTCATGTTTCCATCAGACACCAAGGACTGGTCTGTCCATACTCCTGTCTGTCAGTGACAAGCAACTGGTATGCGAGCCAGGGGTGGGACTTCTGATCTCAGCTTGGGGCTTGCTGATGAACCGAGGACTGCTGTTCTCTCGGAGCACCACCAGGACATGGCTTAGATCACTGTTTGAGCACAATAAAGGGATGAATCGTGCTCATGTTTATTCTGCAATTTCAAAGGCTGCCATCCATTGCTTAAGAGCACAGAGACTTTAAATGAACGAACGGCTTGGTGGAAAATAAGAGATGGACGCTGTCATGATTTGCAACCTGGTAGATGGATTTTATTTTATGTGGCTCAGGTGCAGATCTTAGAAGGCTTTTCAAGTTCAGATAAGATTTGTAAAGTCCCCATTGTGCTCTAAATTTGGGGAGTGGTGCCGATCCTAATGATGTTTTTGTAAAAAGATTGTCTCTTTGTCACCAGATTGTCCCTTAAATTAGCTAAAGCCTGAGGCCTTAAATTAAAAGCAAGAAATTACAATATAGCAGATTGAATTTAGGTTTATGTGTCATGTGTGAAATACATGAGTGGCTTTTGAAAGCATGACTGTAAATGAATAGTGGGTTCCTTAGGCACAGGAAGCATCCTCTCAACATCTGGCTATTTGCATTGAAAGTCCAGTTTCCACCCAGTTAGTGCCCCCACTCTCCCTCCCTTCCCCATCATCGTGTCGCAAGCCAGACCGCACGGGCATAGCTACACCGAAGCCTGTGCTGACGCCATCACATCCGCTGGAACCTGCTCCCAAACTGCTGCCTCTGTTCAACCTGGTCAAGGCAGATCCAGCTTTTTGGGGTCCCCTTCCCTTCTTGGCCATTAACAAGCAAAGTATCCAAGCAGGAGTGATCACGGAACTCTTTATCACCCCTGGGCTTGAGAATCTTCCTTTTCTTCCTGGCTTGGGCCCGAGGGTGCCTGGGAGGCAACATAAAAGCTTGCTTTTGTTTCATTTAGAATTGGTGAGTCTGTGCTCTCTGGGCGAAGGCCAGTGCTTTCACAGCAGGGGTTTTTAACCCTGGATGCATGTTAGAACAAGCGAAGGAGATTTCAAAAATGCTGATGCCCAGGCCCTGAGATATAGAGGTTTTAATTTAATAGGTCTGGGATGGGGCCTGGCTATTTGTGTGTGTGTGTGTGTGTGTGTGTGTGTGTGTGTACGAGCTTTCCAGCCCATTGTAATGGTCAGCCAGGGTTAAGAACTACTTATCTGGAAGAAAAAGTTGTCCATTTTCACTGTTAGTTAGGTAGATTTTCTTTAATCAGATTAAAACCATGTAATAGGCAGACAATGCAAAATTAACTGTGCAGAGAGAGGGATTTAAAGGCTCCAGGCATTGATGACAAAATCAGCCATGATCCTTTCTTCACTGTACTCAAGAGATGTAGAAGAAGCTGATTGCAGGAGACACAAACAGTGTCCTTGGGCTTGAATAGGGCTAGAAAGTAAGCAGCTTCAGGGCCAGGCGCAGTGGCTCCTGCCGGTAATCCCAGCACCTTGGGAGACCAAGGCGGGTGGCTCACTTGAGGTCAGGAGTTCCAGACCGGCCTGACCAACATGGTGAAACCCCATCTCTATTGAAAATACAAAAATCAGCCAGGTGTGGTGGCAGGCGCCCATAATCCCAGCTACTCAGGAGGCTGAGGCAAGAGAATCGTTTGAACCCTGGAGGTGGAAGTTATAGTGAGCTGAGATTGTGCCACTCCACTCTAGTCTGGGTGATAGAGTGAGAGTACATCTCAAAAAAAAAAAAAAAAAAAAAAAAAAGGAAAAGAAAAGAAAAATGAACAGAGTAATTGAGCAAAAAATGCTTCTCCAATTAGGCAGCCCCCAAAGAAGAGTAGGCTCAGAGAGAATCTGGCACTGCCTTGGGGTGGAAAAGGATTTATTGACAAAAAAGGAAAGCGAGGCACAGAAAACAGGAGGGACACAGACAGCTGGTCGGTTACAGCTCAGCATTTGCCCTCTTTGCACACGGTTTGAATAGTTTGCTGCCTGTGATTGGCTGAAACTCGGTGATTGGAACAAGAGTGTGTGAGTGTGTGTGTGCGCAGGGCAGCACCTGTGGCCGAAAAAGTCACAACAGGTGGGTGTGCGCATGCACGAGGCAGAAGGATGGGACAGCATGGTGGGCCAGTGCCTGGTAAACCAGAGGGTTTGCATGGTGGGCCAGCTGCATGGTATCTGAGGGATTTGCATGGCGGGCCAGCACATGGTAATCAAGGGGTTTGTGTGGCGAGCCAGGGTAACGGTAACTGGGGATTTTTCATGGTGTGCCAGTGTGATGGTAACTGGGGATTTTTCAGGGTGTGCCAGTGTGATGGTAACTGGGGATTCTTCATGGTGTGCCAGTGTGATGGTAACTGGGGATTCTTCATGGTGTGCCAGTGTGATGGTAACTNAAAAAAAAAAAAAAAAAAGAAAAGAAAATAAGTAAGCAGCTTCAGAGTGAGAGGCTGTAGATACCGCCAACCTTTCCTCCAAATCAAGTTTATGCACTCATTTATTAACTCATTCACACATTGCCTATTTATTAAGGACCTCTTTGGTACAAACACTTCAATAGGCTTGAGTGCAAAGGTGAATATCTTTCATGTTGGAATTCTAAAAGAGTTGGAAACTCAGGAGATTAGGGGTAATTTTCATAATTACAGATACTTGACTTTTCACGGGACCTCCTAGTTCTTTGCCAATGCCAGAACCCAGTGTCTGCTCTCAGGCTTCCCCCCGGGGAGACGGCAGCACCCCCACCTTTCTGCCTCACCACTTGCCGAGGCTTGCCACTGACATTTTCTCCGGTACATTTTTGTATGATGCCGAGCAGCATATGGCACCTCTGTCAGACACGTTATCTCAAGCACGTCCTCACTGCCATTCTGCCTGACTCATTTGGGGATTACAGAAAGTTTGTAGGAACAGACAAGGGTGCAGAGGCAGGAGAAACATTGTAGAATTTGTGACGATCGAGTACTGGAATATGCTTTTTTTTTTTTTAAGCAACAGAAAAAGTACAGATGATCTCATGGTGTAGCTTCACAACACCCTTGGATGGTTGAGGAATGATCATACTCATTTTACCAACCAGGAATCTGAGACTTAAGAGAAGTTGACTGTCAAGCATTTCTATCTGGATGCCTCGCCCTGGGGGTGGAGGACGTACATGTCTAAGGTCGGCACCTGGAAGGACTTCTATTTCCAGCTTCAGGCTCCGCTCCGCAGACACCCCAGAGCAGCCTGCAGTCCCGTCTCCGCCGGCTAACTAGACATGACCACAAGGGGGCATCAAAGAGTTTCCATTACTTCTGCAGGTCTTGCTTTGCTTTTTTTCCGGTGTGGTGGCACATAGGTGCACAATGAAAACAGTGTGAGCTTAGAAGAACGGATGATGTTGGAAGACAAAGCTTAAGCCCTAGGTAGGAAACTGTGACTAGCAGTGGAGGCAATGACTCTAATTTTTCCACTGATTGGGGAGGTGGAGAAGTGCTTCAGGGTGGGGTAAACTGATCCCTATGAGGACAACCCTGAGGTGCTATATGAATGTTTTCATTTTTCTTCTAGAAAGTAAAGGAAGGTGGAGACTAACGTATATTAAGCAGACATTTGTTTAATCAGTCATTCATGGAGTGTGTGGCAGGACGTGAAGTCTGGAGGTAGGCTGAGGCTTAGCAGGACCTCAGTAGGACTATGGAGGTCATGGAAGGGGGTCTGGGTTTTATTATTAGTGCCATGGGGAGTCCAAGCCAGTGGGATGCTCTGTGAGGAACAGGTCATGGGGCACAGGTGTGGGTGCAGTAGAGGGAGGGAGCCATTGCAAAGTTCAGAGAGCCTAGGGTGGCCTTGGTGGAGACAGAAGGAAGCAAATGGACTTAGGACATCATTGGAGTTGGGACTGGCAGGGCTACCAGTGAACTGATACTGGCAATAATGAGAGAGAAAGGGGGGATCAGGGGACCCTGAGGTTTGGGGTGTGGGCACCTGTGTGGATGCTGATGAGACTGAATGAGAGGAGAAGGGTTGTGGGAGGACCAGGCTCAGGAGGCAACTGGCATCTCTTTTGGCCATGGCCAGCGTGTGATGCTGCAGGCTCCCAACAGGGTAGGGGGATGGGGAGCAGCTGGATTTACAAGTCAGAGCTTGGGGAGAGGCCAGGGCTACAGATAGGAATTTGGGACTTCCATATATATTTTTTCATTTAATGCTCACATCAGCCCTATGTTTTAGATATTGTTGCTCCCATTTCACAGACAGGGAGACTGAGACTTAGGAAAGAGGAGGTAATGTGGCTTGAAAGTAGAGCTGAAATTTAAACTGGGTCTATGTGATTCAAAGTCGCTGTTTCCAAGGTTCCTCTCTCACATTCTTAACTGATCACCATTAGAGAAAAATCTAGGTCTTATCCTGCCTCATACAGGCATTCATTAAGTCTTGGCCAGCCCTGGTTACCCCACTAACTTTAGCCTTCCTTTAAAAAAAGAAAAAAAAGCATTAGTCAACCAGAGTGTCTAGTTCTTTTTTTTTTTTTTTTTTTTTGGAGACAGAGTCTTGCTCTGTCACCAGGCGCCAGGCTGGTGTGCAGTAGTGTGATCTTGGATCACTAAAACCTCTGCCTCCCGGGTTCAAACAATGCTCCTGCCTCAGCCTACCGATTAGCTGGGACTACAGGCATGCACCACCACACCCAGCTAATTTTTGTATTTTTTAGTAGAGACAGGGTTTCACCATGTTGGCCAGGATAGTCTCGATCTCTTGACCTCATGATTTGCCTGCCTTGGCCTCCCAAAGTAAGTGTCTAGTTCTTTAAGAAAATAATTTTAAACCAATAGATCTTGTTTTTTCCAACTAAATAATAGATTTTCTGAGGGCAGAAAAAAATCATGCCTTCATATGTGCAGATCCCAGGCAGCATATGGTAGAGGACCTCACACCCAGAAAGGGAGGCCAACAAGGTCACCCATTGTGCCAGCCATAGTCACAGCAGCTGCCAGGAGTGCTGTTCGGGAAAGAATACTGAGCTAGGAGAATATGGTGAGCTCCATTAGTGATGTCTGTTCCAGGCACGGGAGGGGTGAGAGGCAGCCTCTGAATCCCGAGACAGATCCTTCAGTCAAAGGAGGAATCGGGGCTCCAATAAGAACCTGGTCAATAAGACCCTCCCCATGCTCCTCAGCTCATTCATGTCCATTGTGTTCCTTCTTATTAATGTCACCTGGGGAGGGAAAGGTGAGCCCAGAGCAGGATAGTAGATTTCCTCTGTTGAGGGAAACGAGGTGGGTCTCCTGCCTTAAGAATCTCGGTCAGTTGTCTCAACTATGGGACACAGAGCAGAAGGGTCAAGGGAGATAGGCAGACACGTCAGGTGGCCTTTGTATAAAAGACATGAGAGGAGCAGTCAAGGAGCCAAGGGAGACTCCACAGCAGGGGCTTAAGGCCTTCCTTTCATAATTACTCAGAAGCCAATGAGACCAGGGGAGTGCAGAGGCTCAATAAATGGGAATTATGGTGAGTCAGCCTCCTCTGCTCCTGCTGTGAGGATGGGCCATCAGGGTAGACCAGTCTTGAGCAATTGCAGGTGCTGGCTACAAACCACTCTCCAGGAATTCCTGAGGCAGCTGCAGGAACAGACAGCAGCTTCCCAGAAGGGGAGACCTGGGAGGAAGACAGAGGTCTATGAGTGAGCTGGCTGGAAGTGGAAGGTGTGAGGGAGACTGCTAGGGCACCTTCCTTTGCCTCAGAGCACCCTGGGCTTGGTTCCAGGTGTTCTGGAGGAGAGATGAGATGAGATGATGAGAGGTTGAAGGAAAACTGCTCACTGCTTGTCTCCTGGAATTTGGAATTGACCCCACACGGGTGTGTGACTGGACGGCCTCCTCCAGCCTGCTGAGAACCCAGACAGGTACTCCTCAGTGGCATCTGGGTGATGGGCACACTCCCAACAAGAGTAGGAGCTGTTTTGGACAACTGCACAGCAGATGGGGCTGTTATCAGTTTGCAGAAAGCAGGTGATATGGTTTGGCTGTGTTCCCATCCAAATCTCATCTTGTAGCTCCCATAATTCCCATGTGTTGGGGGAGGGACCCAGTGGAGATAATTGAATCATGGGGGCAGTTTCCCTCATACTGTTCTCATGGTAGTGAATAAATCTCACGAGATCTGATGGTTTTATAAGGAGAAACCCCTTTCATTTGGTTCTCATTCTTTGCTTGCCTGCCACCATGTAAGACATGCCTTTCCCTTTCTGCCATGATGGTGAGGTCTCCCCAGCCATGTGGAACTGTGAGTCCATTAAACCTCTTTTTCCTTATAAATTTTGCAGTCTCAGGTATGTCTTTATCAGCAGCCCGAGAATGGACTCATACAGCAGGGGTGCATGACTGGCCCCTGGGATTCCAGAGCTGGCTGACATGCATCCCAATCAGAGGGTTCTGGGTCGTGGGAATGCAGGCATGGAGCTGGAGGTATCAGCGAAGGCAGAAAAGACCTAGAGGGCACAGGGGCCAGAAACTCCTTAGATGCCTAATCTCATTATGGGCTAATGATTAGGGGGATGGGGGTTTGTTGGGAAAAGAGCCCTGGCTGGAGGGAGAAGAGGATGATCAGACAGGTCTATAGGAGATAGCTGTCCATTCATCAAAAATTCACAGAGGGAAGGAACTTTAGACAGACAGAATTTAGGGGAAGCTTCCTAGGCTCTTTCTATTTGCAGTGTTGGCTAGGTGATTTTCCTTTGCCTTGTATTAAATTTGCTGATAAAGCTGTTAGAAAAACCCCAGCCAGAAACTACCTTGTTTATCCTGAGAACACTCAGTAGGACACAAGCAAGGAGCAAAGCCGTGGGAAGTGGGAATTTGAGTCCAGGGTTCAATTTCAATGCAAGGGAGAGGACTTGTAGTGGGGTTCCAGAGTAGAAAGCGGAGCCATGGGCGGCTTCTAGAAAGCTGAGAAGGTTGGTGTGTCCTCTTCAGGCACCTGGGAGGGCTGTCTTCTCTCTCCATTTTTGGTCACCTTGATACAAGCTGGTTTGCACCCACCCATGTGGGTCAGTGATGGAGACTGAAGAGGGAGCAGAAACACTCTCTGCGCCTGGAAGATGCCTTGGGGATGCCAAAGAGCCGTATTTCAGCCACAGCCAGATGTCTGCTGCTCTCAGAAGGATGGGAGCAGCAAACATCACAGCAAATGGGATTTTTCAAGAGAATGTCATCTCCATTACAGCTAACTAGGGCCCATTGTGTACCCAGAGAAGAAGCAAGATAGATACATATTCTGGAGCAATGAGCGTGTGAGACATAAGTGGGCAGGGCACATGAACATTGAGTAAAATGGACCTTGTATTCCTTGTGGATCTCCCCTAGCTCAGTAACAAATCCTCTTGAGTCTGAGTTTCATGGAGCTCCCCAGCTCATTCATGTCCATAGAGTTCCTTATTATCGATGTCACCTGGAGAGGGAAAGGTGAGCCCAGAGCAGGATAGCAGTTTTCCTCTGTTGAGGGAGAGAGACGAGGTGGGTCTCCTGCCTTAAGAATCTCAATCAGTTGTCCCAAGTATGGGACACAGAGTAGAAGGGTCAAGGGAGATAGGCAGACACGTCAGGTGGCCTTTGTATAAAAGATGCAAGAGGAGCAGTCAAGAATGGGGGATTTCAACCCATTTGTTAATTTTTATCAACTCATCTCTTTGAATCTTTACAATTTTCCCTTTTTGATGATTCTTTTGTTTTTAGTGAGGTATACTTCACATATCCACAATACTCCTCCACTGTGCATGTATGGTTCAGCGAATTTTAGTAAAGGCATAGAGTTGTACAAGCCATGACTGCAATCCTATTTTAGAACTGTTGTTATTATCATTTCTCTTCTCCAAATGATTAGCTCAAATTCTTGGAAGGGCTTGCAAGGTATGCAGGAGGGTGCACAGTCGATCTGGGGAGAGAAGTGAGCATAAGCGATGAAGATGGTGGAGGGGCCTGGACAGGAAGCTTATTTTACGAAGGAAGGATGGCAAGAGCCCATAGTTCTTACTGTGTAGGTAAAATGAGCCAGGGGCCATGCCAACCCCATTGCATGGATTATCACCTTGGATTTTAACAGTAACCTACAGGGACAGGTAAACTTGTTCTTCCCATTTTACAGATGGAAAAATTGAAGTTTACAGAGTTGCAGCAGCTTCTACAGGGTCTCACTGAACCCATACCTTTCTGATTGCAAAATCTGCATTGCTTGAATCACTATACTAGGATACATTTGAAAACTCTGGTCCGGAGTCTAGACTCTACCGTAAGATGACTTACAACGCAGCAGCTTTTGACTGCGTGCTCAAGACCTTGATTTTTGCAATTCTGAATCCATTTGTGTTTATAAAATGAAAAATGAGCCCCTACCCCCTATTGATCCTAATTTTCACTCATCCCTAGTTTCACTCATTTTGGCTTAGGCTCCACCTGGAAAACAAAACATTAACCACTGGGTTTTGTTTGCTCTGATGATCCTGCTCTGACCCTCACACAGCACAAGGCACCAAATGTCTGGTGCCCTCCCTTGTGCAGAGGAATAAAGAAACCTGAAAACACTATCATTTCAAAAAGAGCCTGCCTGCCACAAAAGTGACGGTGTTCGATGATGCCATTGTATTTCTTCCTCCCTTTCAAAATCAATCTTTAGATTGTAGGCCTGAAAAGCAGGTGCCACTGTTTTCTAATAGTATGCCAGGGGTTGGAAACAGAATGCTACACACCACTTAACATGTGAAATATGATTTATCTGTCCAGGCATATATGAAAAAAATGAAAAGAAATATCTAACAAAACCCTCTGTTGAGTTTTGAAATGTAAATGTTTGCTAATGCTTTGCTGAAGACAGCTTCACTTGGGCTGAGAGCTATGCGTAAAGAAACATTAAAATGCATCATTTGCTCAGGGCTAAAAGTCATCAGCTTGTGATATTAATGCCCTTTAAAAAATAATTTGACGGCGTGAAATCAGAGCATGCCTTGTGCAAAGGATTGGCTCTTGTCAATTTCTTGTGGATCTACTGAGCTGTAATTGCATTTGGATCTTGCCAAAAATGAAAGCGTTTTTTTGTTTGTTTGTTTGTTTTTTAATTCTCTCCATCTCTTTCATTCGCTGGAAGAAAGGTAAAGGGGTTAACCTTGATTTCATCTAGTATGGAGGACCCCTGCCCTGTAGGCTGGAACATGCTGGTCAGCTAGAAGGGCATGGGTTGTAATTGTTGTCTTTTCCTCCATCCTCTGTCCACAGGCTCCCAGGAGAGCTCATATGTGCTAGTGCTGAGCTTAGAGAACTTGGGAAAGCCCAGTAACTACGTTAAGGCCACTTTGGCTGCGAGTGACAAAAACCCTCCTCAAACTGGCTTAAGCAACAAATGCAAAATGTTTAAGGACACAAGGGGTATCTTACAGAGTCCAGGGATGGGAATGAGGTTGAACCTTAGCCCACCTGGAAGCAGAGGCTGCCACGGATGTCGTGTGCCTCCCGGGTGTGTCTAGGGTGGGCTGTGGCTGCAAATGGCTCCTGGGATGGGGCGGGGCCTAGGGAGGAAAGGAGGAAGAATGAGCTGGATTCCACCCAGCTCTGGTCTTCCCTTCCTGCCTCATCTGGGGCAAAACCTCATTCTCCTGTGGTGTGTGGTGTAAGGGTTCCATTTGAAATAATGATTCTGTGGGGAAGAAAGAAACTGTAAAAAACTAGATAATTTCTTGGCCTCTTCACGGATTCTATAGTTTTGAGGAATTCATCTCCAGGAGATTCCTGGGAAAAGCATTACAGCTACTTGATATTCACAAGCAACAGGGGTGATGCTTGAAGAATAAGCCATTTTCTTACTATGTGATCATTTACCTGACAAAGCGGAGCACCTGAGAGGCACGGAGGTAACAGATGAGCGAAGTAGAGCAATGGCCGTCAGGGTGCGCCTGTCTGGCTGCTATTCTGGAGGCTGGGTGTTCCAGGATGAGGTTTTTCACTCAAGATTTCTGTACTTTCCTGTTTTCTTTCTATTAAATTTTTTGATAGGTTCTTTAAATATATATTCATACGTGTATACATTCATGCATTTATTTCAACCATTCATTCAACACATACTTATTGAGTGCCTACCAGGGGGTTCCAGCCTCTACGGATAGAGCAGTGAACAAAACAGAATTGGTGTGCCGCCGTCCTGGAACGAACTGGTGGGGATGGGGTGTGATTGCTTCTGCCTGATGCCGGTATTCCCACCTTCTCATCAGCAGTAAAGTGCCATGGCCATTTGACTCCTCGGCAAGCTCAGCCTCGATCTTTAGCAAGCTTGTCAGTCCTGTAAATAAGTTTGGAAGGTTTAGAGTAGTGATTCTTAAAGTGTGTTCTGGAAACTCATATGGGTTATTTTTTATGATGATGCTAGAACACTTGTCTTTTTAAAATCTCTGTCGTGAGTTAACAGTGGAGTTATCCAAAGGCTACACAATGTGTGAAATCAAAACAGATTGAATGGAGAACCAGACATATGACTCCAACTGACTTTTATTAAACCAGCCAATAAAGAGATTTGCAAATAACAAAACAATGCTACTCATTTCACTAGTTTTTTAAATTTTTGAAAACAGTTTTTATAAAAACACCTAATTTATATTAACATGTTACACGTTTATGTTAAGGTACAATAAGTTTATTGTTTTTAAATGAATTGATATCTTTTTTAAGTGTTTCAGTTTTAATTTAAGATATGGTAAATATCAATAGATATAACCCTCCCAAAATTCTTTAAGGTTCTTAATTTGTAAGAGTGTAAAGGGGGCTGGGCACAGTGGCTCAATTCTATAATGTCAGTACTTTGGGAGGCCAAGGCGGGTGGATCATGAGGTCAGGAGTTTGAGACTAGCCTGGACAACATGGTGAAACTCCATGTCTACTAAAAATACAATATTAGCCAGGTGTGGTGGCAGGTGTTTGTAATCCCAGCTACTCAGGAGGCTGAGGTGGGAGGATCGGTTGAACCCAGGAGGCGGAGGTTGCAGTGAGATTGTGCCACTGTACTCCACCCTCGGTGACAGGGCCAGACTATGTCTCAAAAAAAAAAAAAGAAAAAGAAAAAAAAAAAGAAGAATGTGTAAAGAGATCTTTAGACCAAAAATTTTGACAACTGCTAATTTAGAGGCAATGGGTATTGCACATGATGAGAGTCAACATTCTCAGTAGCAATGAAATCTATTTAAAGTATATTAGGGGAAGAATTGTGAGGAAGCTCTAGAACCAGCCTGGGAAAGCTACCAGGGTCCAGGAAAACTAGGAGGTCAGTTGCTGCCATGTCACAGAACCAGCCTGGTGAGGACACCACTGTGCACTGCTCAGCAGAGGACACCACGTTTTTTTCCCCACTACCCCGGGAGGCACCGCCATCCTGGAAACTGGAGGCTGCTGCTGCCGCCAGACCCTCTGCTCTCCCTGATTGTTTGTGTTCCTGGTTCATGTGTGAGGTCTGGGATGGGTGCGTCTCACTGTGGGCCTAGGTCATGGTCCAAGGCCTGGCAGCCACAGAGCCGAGGGAGGTGAGTGTGACTGTGTGGGCTACTGTATAGGGAGGTAGGGCCAATCTCTCACCCAGAGCCAGGTGTAGAAAGTGATGGGCAGCCTGACAAAGTTCCCTTCAACTTGGTCTGTTTCAGAGAATGTCCTGGGGCTCTGCTTGCCCTCTCTAACCGCATCCCTTGAGAAATCAGGGGAGGTAGAGGTGGAGGGCAGTCAGTGTTTCCACTCCTGGCTCAGTCACTTCCTGTGTACTTTTGTTTCTAAGCCTCGGAGGCTTAGGGATCTTTTGTGACTGGATGATAGCAAGTTGCATGGAATAAACGAAGACGTGAGGATGGTCTGTTATATTCTTGGGTCTGCCACCTTCCTCGGTGAGGGGGAGGATGGAACTAAAGAGTTTAGTGCAGCAATTAAGAGCTCTGTTTCTGGAATCAGACAGTTTGGGGGTCCCAATCTTGAGATGCATTCTGCTTTCTTGGAGACAGCTATTTCTGGACAGGGGCCAGCGGGCCATGTCAGGGAGACACAAGAGAGGCAGGAGGGAGACAGGCAGCAGGAGCAGAGCTGGCTGGACAGGGCTTTGTCCACCTGATAAAGCAGGCATGTTCCATGCAGCTGTCCCTGTGATGCTCACCCCTCCTCTGGTTTTCTCATGACTCAGAGCCACAGGGCAGGCTGTCCTCCCCCCAACCAGCAGTAGGGAGAATTTGGACGTGGTTTGAGATGAAATGAGGTAGAAGACATTTCCTTTGCTGTCACCCACCGGAACTCCCCAGGCCAGTGCTGGATCCTTTCTGGTGATCAGTAAGCCTGGGGACAGCCTGCCAGTTAAAGCTGGTGACCACTTTGGCTGGAGGTATGCAGGAGTATATAAGATCCAAGAGCCAGAGAATCACCCCCTTCTCCTAGGAGGAGGCAATGAGAAGTCAGAGCGAAAAATCATGGGCAACAGCGTGGGCAATGGGATTCTGGGACAGAACGGCTCCCGACAAGAGTGGGCCAGGCTGCGAGCTCCTGGAGGGCAGGGACCACGCTCGTCTCTGACTCCTTTCCCTGGCACCCGGTGGAGTGTCTCTCAGGATGGGTAACTGCAGCTTGTAGGAAGCCCACTCAGGTTCCAGCTTCCCCTTCCCTTCCCAGCACCCTCTTCCTTACCCAGTGTGCTCCTTTCTGCTAACACCTGGCCCTCCAATCTGCAGGAAATTACCTCCTAAACCGTTCCCATGAAGGTGTCAGGCTGAATGTGCTCTTGTATCAAGGATACTTGAATTTTAAGGGAAACAATGACGAGGGAAATGCTTTATCCAGATTGGCGATTCTCTCATGCAATTTTTTTTACCTGTTCCCCCAAGATTGTAACAGGTGTGTAAATTTTTTTTTTTTAATTAAATCCTTTGTCAAGTGAATTTGGGAAATCTTGGATGTTATAGCTCTTCCTCAAAGATTTAAAATCCATAATGTTGGCCAAGCATGGTGGCTTACGCCTGTAATCTCACCACTTTGGGAGGCCAGAAACAGGCAGATCATTTGAAGTCAGGAGTTCGAGACAAACCTGGCCAACACAGTGAAACCCCATCTCTACTAAAAATACAAACATTAGCTGGATGTGGTGGGCACTTGTTGTCCCAGTTACTCGGGAGGCTGAGGCATGAGAATTACTTGAACCCAGGAGGCAGAGGTTGCAGTGAACCGAGATCGTGCCATTGTACTCCAGCCTGGGCAACAAGAGTGAAACTCTGTCTCAAAAATAAAATAAAAATAAGTCTTATTGAGGTATGGTTTACATACAATAAAACTTGCTGATTTTAATGGTGTAGTTTAATCACTTTGAATGTATACATGGTAACCAACTGGACAATCAAGGTCTAGGACATCTCCATCAGCTCAAAAACTCCCTCATGACCCTTCATAGTCAATTCTCTTCCCTAGCGTGCAACCCCTGGCAGCCACTGATCTGTGTCCTATGACTAGAGTTGAGTCTTTTCTAGAATTTTCACAAACATTGGAGTCATACAGTCAGTAGTCTTTTGTGTCTCTGGTTTCTTTCCTTGGCATGGTGTTTTCTGAGGTTGAGCTGTGTTGTGTTAATCAGTAGTTTCTTCCTTTTTATTGCCAAGTAGTATTTCACTGCACGGATGTGTCACTGTGAATCCACTCCCCAGCTGATGGAAGTTTGGATAGTTTTGTTTTTGGTGATCAAGAATAAAACCACTATGAATATTTGTGTACAAGTGCTTGTGTGGCTGTGTATTTTCATTTCCCTTGGGTAAACAACTCTGAGTGGAATTGTTTAATTTTATTTGATCAAGGGACACTTAAACTGAACATCTGTTAATGAATATTCTGAAAAACACAATTTGGAAAACATGGCTCATATATTGGGCTTGTCAACACCATCCAGGCCGCCACCTCATTGTCCCTGGGCAAATGCCAAGCTTATAGTGCCAGGTCCCTTGCTCTGTGGACATTTGGAAGGGGGAGTGGGATGACCATGGCCTTGTAGACAGAGCTCAGCCAGAGAGGGGACTCAGGAGCTGGAGCCAGTGAGTGGGGTTGGCCTCAGAACTGTGGTGTCTTCTCTTATCTGATGGTAAAAGCCCAGACGTTAGTTAGCCCTGGTCCCCCATGGTGGAGAAGCAATGAGTCTGGTCTGGAGCCCAGACCCCACACCTCCTTCTCATTGGTTTTAAGTAAAGAGGGAAAAGAGGCTCTGTAGCTGCTTTTCACAAATGCCGTCATTGTCATCAGCAGATGGTAGAGGGGAGAGGCTAATTGAGAACTCCTGTAGCGTATAAAACAAAAACCAGCCAAAGGAACCCACAAGGTAAATGATATCATTACCAGGAAAGTAAAGGAAACAGCATCTGTCCCTGCTGTGGCAGGAACCAGCGCTAGCATGCTGGTAAGGTGCCTGCTCCCTGGGCCTTGCAGGGAAGTGGTTCTCATGCAGCAGCAAGGGGAGCTGATGGCTCAGCAAATGCTCTATTAATTCCACCTGAAGAGAAGAACAGTTTGCAAGGGCTGGGCTAGGTCCTGATTTTAAAGGTTTAATGTACATCTTGATCTTCCTTTTATTTGTTATTGGACTGTCTGGATAGACTCTTGGGATTTTTCAGGTTTGTTGATCAATTAAAGTTGGAGAAGACACATTGTTGATCCCACCACATGCCTTCTGATAGGGAACAGTATGTTGAAACCTCCAGGGACAAGTTTATCTGAGTTGTGGGCTTAGCTGATGCAGGGGCTGAGGCTACCTAAGGTACGTGCCTTTTGCAGCGGGAGCAAAGAATTTAAAAACTCCCTCCCTTGCCTTTAGCTCCCTGGGGCTCTCAGGGTCCACTGCAGAAGAACAGGGAAGAGAGAGCTGTTTTCTGCAGCACCTTCCTAGGCACTCTGTGGTTTGGCTGAAAGAGCAAAGGCTTCTGGAAATGGACCCATATTCTTGATCCTGGCTCTGCCACTGGCAAGCTAAGGCCAGTGCCCTCTCTTACGTCTTAGTCTCCTTATCTGTAAAATGAGGGCATGTGCCTACTTCAGAGGTGTTAGGTGGAGTATATACATGATGCTTTATATGGGTACAGTAGTGCCTAGCACCATATTAGCTGTAGAATAAATGGAAATTCATAACCTGTCATTCCTGGATTGACCCCTGTAAGTCCACCCAAGAACACTGTGTGCCTGAACAAAAAGGCAGGTGGGAGGAAGGCAGGGAGGAGCATGCTTGGGTAGAAAGACACTATGGTGAAGCATTCCTCTCCTGGAGCTGCTCTCTCAGCATCCTAGGCTCCTAAAACACCAGGCTTGGAAGTTTCTTTGGAGGTCTTTTTATTCAACTGTTCACTTCGTGCAGGAGATGACTTTCCAAAATCCTTGCCAAATGTCATCCAGTTTTCCTGGGACATCTTTAAAATAGTGTTGTAGGTGTAGAAATAGTCTCCACCACTTCCTAAACCTAAACCTGGGCTAGGTCCTTAGCCTCTCCCTGTCTCAGGTCCGTCAACTGTAAAATGGGAATGATGACAGTAGGATTGCTGTAAGGATGAGTTAATAATACCTCTGCCTGAAGTGGTCTTTGAAAAGCACAACTTCTCAAAAAAATACCACCTTTAAACGCAATTATTATTGCTATAATCTTTTCAGGGCTGAGGACAAAGCTGTTGCTGGTTACACCCCATAACCTCCCTGGGACCTCAGGGCAGCTTTGGTCCAGAAAGGGAAGCTCTCTCTGTCTTCATGACATTTCCACTTGGGCATCCATTGATCATCCTTCTGTTCAGATTTTAACTTATTTTTGTTTTTGTTTTGGACAGTTATCATCTCTTCCCTGGGTCTTTTACTCTCTCATACTTAGTGCTTTCTACCGAAGAGAATATTATTACATCAAATATGAAATTGTGGTTTTGGAGGTCAAAAACTGCCAGCTGTGTCATACGATTCAACCTGTTACTAGGTCACAGAAGCAGTGCCATCTTTGGGTCCCTGGAGTCACAATCACCACAGTTACTTGGGGCACCTGATTCCAGGTTCCTAACGAAGATCTGAGAGGAGTGCCTAGGAATCTGCATTTCTAATAAGGTCTCTACTGACACAGTAGGAAGAACACTGGCCTAGGAATAGGAAACCTAAGTTTCAGGACCAGTCCTCTTTCTAGCTGGCCACACAATCTTGGGCAATTCACTTCAGTGTCTAGGTCTCTGCTCTCTTTTATCTCCACAATGGGAATTACGAAAAAGTGATCTCTAAAATTACTCCCAAGCCTGAACTTCTGTGGTTTATAAAACACTTATTGGGTGCCTACCAGGAACTGAAGGTCACAAAAGATATAGTTCAAGCCTGCAAGGAGATGACTTTTGTTGGGGAGATTCAAACCAGATGAAGAGGCAGAGCAATACAACATGGAAGATAAGGCAGTGTGGCAGCACCACTGACATCACCGTGGAGAAAAGGGTTAATTAACTGCAAGAATGTATTACTGCTATGGAAGCAGTGAAGTGAAGCCTCTGTGGATGGCATAAGCTTCCTGAGGGAAAGGGCAAATGTGAGCATCATCTTAGGTTGAGAGAAGGAAGAGTCAGCTTATCTTATTTTCTCTTTGATAGTCCCAGCATTGGCTGCTAACATTTTAGCAGACTTTAAGTTACTCCCTATGTTCATTTGCTCATTCCTTCATTCATCTATCCATTCATGAATATCTACTGGGTGCTTACTTACGGCGAACAACATCAAATTAGTCTCTACCCTTAGAGAGCTTAAACATTGTAATGAAGTATCAGACAAATATTGAACAGGTAAAAAATATGCAATGTAATGCAATGAAGAGAATTTAAGCAGGATGAAAGAGTAACTGTGGTTTCTTCAGTTTGGGGGTGATGGTCAGAAAAGGTCTCTCAGAAGACTGAGAAGCTGTGACCTGAAAATCAGAAGAAGCCAAACAGGACAGGATCAGAGAAAGAATGCTTCAGGTAGAGGAAACTGCCAGTGCTGAGGATCTACAGTGGGAATTAACAGGAATGAAAGAGAGGCAGGAGAAGAGAGGATAAAGGTGTGGTGGGGTATAAGATATATTTGGTACAGTAGGCAGGGGTCAGATTGTAAAGTGTTTCATAAACCAGAATAAGGATTTTATATTTTATGCTTTATCCTACGTGCAACAGGGAACCGTTGAATGGCTTTAAGAAGAGCAACGATGTGATTTGACTTAGATTTTTGAGGGATCTCCCCAGCTACAGAATGAAGGATGACCGTAAAGAGGCTGAGTGGAAACAGGAGGCCAGGCGAGGATGTTACTGCAGAGTGGTCCAGTGAGAGACAGTGATGGAGCAGACAGTGAAGGGAGCAGGTGGTGAACAGGGCACAGGTGTTTAATCACCCAGGGTGGAGAGGGTGGGACAGAGGCACACAAGGAGATAAGGGAAAGGCTCAATATTTAAAGCAATATTTCTTAAACACTTTTTCCTGCTCTGGTGGAAAATCATACACTTGCAAGAACAGTGTATCAATTCAGTGGTGATTCTCAACTGGGGTTCCCCTGGAAGATGTGACAGCATATTGTTGCTGGAGGAATGTGGGGGGCATGCCCTACCCCTGCACTCCAGCAATTGCCACATAGTTTATGTCATGACTGTGACACAAATCCTAACTGTGAGAGAAGGCCCAGGACAGCTGCTCAAAATGATAGGAAGTGCTGATAAATCCAGCCCAGTTTGACTTAGTGAAAGCTTGCTCCTTGCTATGTCGAACCCCAAGGACATTTTGATTCCAAGTTTGTAAATAAAATTATTTGTATTAAAAACATTCATTTTGTGTTAAGATGATTTTATGGAGCAAATTCTAATAAGCAAATTTATTTATTTGATCTTTTTTATTATCTGATACACCTAAAAATTTCCAGTCAAAGCTGGGCCTGGTGGCTCATGCCTGCAATTTCAGCACTTTGGGGGGCTGAGGTGGGAGGATCTCTTGAGGCTAGGAGTTTGAGACCAGTGGTACGAGCCTGTAGTCCCAGCTACTCAGAAGGCTGAGGCAGGAAGATTGCTTGAGCCCAGGAGTTGGAGGCTGCAGTGAGCTATGATTGTGCCACTGCACTCTAGCCTGGGTGACAGAACAAGACCCTGTCTCTTAAAAAATGTTCAATCATTTTGGTTTTCATTTCCATTTTTATTATGAGAAATTCTATTCTGTATAACCAGTTTTGTTTTGGAAGAGTTTTAGAAGGATTAGTATTCTTCAAATTTTTGGTAGAATTCAACAATCATCACTCAGGTTTTTTTCCCCCCATAATGACTTTTTTTTTTTTTTTTTTTTATTTTATTTTAATTTTATTTTTATTTTGCAAATTTAAATTTTTTTAGACGTATGATTCTTTAGTAAATTTTAATGAGAATGAATATATTTGAGGTTTCCCCTCTCAACTCTCTGTGTCCAGTCGAAATTCACAATGCCAACAACAATAGTTTGTAGTCCCATGACCCACTGAGAAAAACATGGATTCTTTAAAAGGTAAAATACATACTTAACACGATGCTGCACTCTTTTTCCCTCCTCCCTCAAAGGCTGACACTGCTAATTCATCGCTGGCACTTCCCATGGATTAGGAGACAGTTGTAGCTGATACCAAGCTTAGAATCAGATGGTTCTGACATCGAACCATTTCTGCATCAGTTGGTAAATAGCTGTGGGCTGGAGGGCTCCCTTTGGAACTCCCTACACTGAGCCAACAACTAAAGAGTTAACACCCAAACCAGAGGGGTTGGGGTGAGGGTGAGGGTTGGGCAGGGCAGGGTTGGCCAGCACTACAGTTAGCCATTTGTGCTGATTGGTGAATTGTTAACTGTTTTGAATATCACTCTGGGGAACAGTTTAAGAATCTTTCTCAGTACAAGGCTCCAGGCAGACATTACTGAATTGATCAAAGTTGGCACTTTAGATGAAACCTATTTATCACCTTTAGATTAAGGTCTTATCTCCCTCAGGGATATTTGGTTATAAACAGTATGCTCTGAAGGTTAAAAAGCCTTCAAGCCTCCAGGGACTGAACTTCTAATGCTGTAACTTCAAGTACCCTCCCTGGATAGAACTGGGGGCTGAGGCTTCAAATCAGTCCTTGATCTGGATTGGCCCTGACCTTTGAACATGAGACAGGGCAATCAATGGGGACAGGCACTAAAATGAACCCTAATGCCCTCCACATTGCCAAGGCTTCCAGTACAACAGGGGTGGCTTGTTCAGGCTTGCATTCAGCCTTGGCATTCTGCAGTGTAGAAGCCAGGGGCATCAATGGTTTCTCTGCTACATGTTTTCATTTTTGTAGAAATCACACTGCCTACAGATGCCAAAACTAGTTTAGTATCAAAACATTTTGTGCCCTTAAAAATGTTAAGTAAAAATAATTTTGCCGGCCAGGCGTGGTGCCTCACTCCTGTAATCCCAGCATGAGATTGGGAGGTCAAGGCAGTGGATCACCTGAGGTCAGGAGTTTGGAACCAGCCTGACCGACCATGGTGAAACTCCATCTCTACTAAAAATACAAAAAAATTAGCTGGGTGTGGTGGTACACACCTGTGATCCCAGCTACTTGGGAGGCTGAGGCAGGGGAATTGCTTGAACCTGGGAGGCAGAGGTTGCAGTGAGCCAAGATCATGTCATTGCATTCCAGTCTGGGCAGCAAGAATGAAAATCCATCTCAAACAAACAAAAAAAATTGCCATAGTAATCAATGTTTTTTCCTTTTTATTAAGTGGCAAACTACCGCCGGTTTTGAAACATGTAGGATCATGATATCAAGAGTGACAACCTGGGCAAAGGAGAGCTATTGCAAAGAAGAAGGGCTTTTAGGGAAATGGAGCAGAGGGAGGAAGCAGTAAGATATTGTCTTTGGAGTCAACAACCATATATGGATTGGATGGTCCAGAAGGAGGAATGTGGCAACCTCCTACAAGGGCTGCCGGCACTGCTGTGGTAGGATGTGAGGGAATGATTTCTCCCTCTGGGGTCACTCTGTTTGCAATGAAAGGCTTTAGAATTGTCACAGCTCTTATTTTTCTAGTGAGGTGACTGAGGTCCAGAAGAATTAGCTGACTTGTGCAAGACCCCGTAGCTAGCCCAAGATACATTCAGAGCCAAGAAATAGAGTCGACACATTCTGGTTCTTAGATGACATGTCAGTGCAATTTACCAATTTCTTGATGATCCATAAGTATATTAGAAACACTAACCCATATAACATTATAATATGGGACTGGGTGAGGATATAGATCTATTTGCTCCTACACTAAGTAGCCTCATTTGGTGCTATTTTGGGGTTTGCTCTTGGTACTTCCTAGGCTGCCTTTATCATCGTCAATCACCTACTGTGCTTGCTTCAAACAAATCTTCCAACATCTGCATCCCCTCACACTGTTGAAAATACATTAGTAATTTAATTTTATGTAACACTTCTTCCAACTCACTAGAAATCTCGCCAATGCAGTCTTGCCTGCTCCCCGAGGAGCCACTTCTTTCTCTTCTACATTCTCTGGGACTTCTGTACCCCATGTGGACATTGCATTGTTCTAGGAGGAGGCCACCTACTGTTTTGCAAAGAGCAGGGCCCAAATCCTGTTTCTAATAGTGTGGCTGTGGACAAAGTCATTTGCCTCTCTGAGCCTGAGTTAACTCTCTGCACTAACGTGTCTTTCAGGGGGAGTGGGAGGCTTAAATGCCTGCATAGAGCTGTCTTTTAACAAACGCTAGTTCCCTCTCTTTGTTTAGAGGCATGTCCCACCTTCTGCCTTACACTGTGGTTGGTTCCAGGGGTGTTTGTGTTCTTCAGTAGGATCCAGAGTTCTTAGGATGGTGACTGTGTTTCCTAATTCAGGATCCCCCTGTGCCAGGCATAGGCTTGCTGCAGGCTCTCCATTAGTGCTTGGAGAGTGGATAATACTGTAAGTCATTAAGTTCTGGTCTGAGGCAGGTATGTAATGGCCATGTACTCTCTTGCAGGCTCAGGGGTACACACACTTGGAGGCCTTTTTTCTTCTGTGTCCTGGGAGGCATAGTGGCTACAGCTCTGACTTCCACACAAGTGGACATTTCTGTAAATTATGATCCCTCTTTGGAAAGTGGCCTCTTTGCAGAAGGCCCTTCTCCCAAGTGGGAATAAGATTCAGGGAACCAACGTCAAAGCCCAACTAATTTCTTCTTTAAATCCATTGGGGTGGCATGGTAAGTTTCTTGGGGGTGGAACCACATTTCTGTTCTTATCTTCCCCTTGGACACAAAAGTAATGGAGATGTAGTGTTTGTTGGTTTAATGAATAATGTGCCTGAGTAGTACCGCGCTGGGTGCAAGGAGAGTGTCTGCCCCAAGAAATTTCAAGGATTGCCAGAATATTTGAATCAGGAAGGCTGGTCCTTTAAATAGGTCATAAGCCCCATTTATGTTGTGTTCTGCAGTGGTTTTGCAAACACAGGAAAATGCATTTGAATCCAATATTTTCAGATTGCCCTGTTCATTTGGTAGTTAGAATATATTATCCTCATAGATTACTTGAGCTTTTGGTTTTCAGCCCTCTCTGAACCTCCTCCAGATCACTGCTAGTGAGACATTTGGGTAAAGCTATAAATGCATTTGCTGTATCTTTTTACCTAAGTATTTCCAGCAGGTTTTATGGAGCTTGTAAATATGAACTGATTTTCTTTTACATATGTGAGTCAGCCTTATTTTTGTCTAAAGTGGACTTTATGAACCTGCACGAATTAGAATAAACACTGAACCCAGCAATCAGTTCTATATTTAGTTCTTAATAGCTAGGGTGTGTGTGTGTGTGTGTGTGTGTGTGTGTGTGTGTGCACGCATGCAGAATATTAAGAAAAAAAATTAAAGGTGAGTGCTTCTGTGATGTGTGAAGCTGGTTAACCCATACATGTGGCCTGGGAGAATTCCTGGTCAGGTAGAACTAGGGCCAATGGCTGAGGGATCTTTCTCTGCTGAAAGTCACTGTTTCTTTATTTGAATATAGGGGAAAATAATAATACATCTCAGGATAAATGTGCAGATCAAAGGAAGCAGGGAATGTGGAAGGACCCTGCATAGTTACTAGGGTCTAGCTGGTACTCAGTAGACATGTAGCACTTACAGAATCTCAGCCCTGAATGGACTTTAAGGTTCTAGAGGGCTAAGGCACATGTCCCCCTGGTATGTCCCTGACAATTCCTAGGAAGCCATAGGCCAAATAAGTAATAGTATAATAAGAGTTTATTACATTGAATGAAAAAAATTATCTGCTTGAATGTTAATTTTATCAGAGTCTTGCCAGAGAATTCCCAGTCAAACAATGTTGTTCTGGGTCGTCATAAGTAACAGAGCAGCGAGGCTGAGAGAGAGCAGAAGGGTGGCATAGGACGGGTCTCCAAACCCAAGTGCCTGGGTTGGTATCTCACTCAGGTATTTAAGAGCTGTGTGACCTTTGACATGTCATTTAGCTTCTCTGAACTGTGGTCTCTTCACCTATACAGGGGGCAGAATGGTAACACTAATGCCCCAGGAACCATACATGTCTATAGAATACACATGAAATGCTTGGAACTGCACCTGGTGCACAGTGTTTCTTGTTGTTGTTGTCATTACCATTTTCCTTACTATTGTTCTTGGTGGTTAAAAGAGTGGACCTTGGTTTGTGTCTTGGCACTGCTACTTACCACTAGCTTTGTGACCTTGGACAGTTTCTCAAGTTTCCTAAGCCTCTATTTCCTCATCTGTTATCTGGGGATGTCTCTTTCTTCCTGGGGTTACTGTGAGGATCAAATGAGACAATACGTATGAAGCACTTAGCATGGTATCTATCACAGAGAAAGCACTTAATCGATGTTATCCATTTTATCATCTTGAGAACACTATTCATTCATCACATATTTCTGAAGCCTGTGCTGAGTGTAGGCTTGGTACTGGAATAAAATTCTTCCTTCTTTAATGAGGAAATGTGCACATCTTTCCTGTTTGGGAGGAACATTTACTTCCTCTATCCTAGTCCAGAGCCTTGTAATATTGTACAAAAATCTGGAGAGTAAGGGGTAGGAGATCTTCTATAGGGATTTGGCTGTAGGAGTCAGCACGCCCATGAAGAGGCCCCAGCTACAAAGCATTGGTATACCCAGGACCTGGGACTGCAGCTGATGGATAAGTGGCCACAAGCACCTCTGGGGTAGCCACCGATCCCAGTCTTTGAATTCCATCTGGTAATATTCTTAACTGTATCCCCTGTCGCCTTAAAACTATCCTGGGCTAGATGTTAAATTATATGGTTCCTGATACTTGATTTACTTAAGACAAACACTCCCCTGTAGTTCAAAGGCATGTGGCTGGAAGTGCCATTTGGCCACGCCTGGCATTTGGGAAGGGTGACTGGCATCTTGTTGGATTGAGAGGGCAAGGGGGCTTCTCTGGTATTGTGAGGGGGGTCGCACAGGGGAGGCCAGGGAGAAAACATCTCCTTCCATCTCCTGCTAAAGTTATAGGTGTTTGTTTCTTTCTCTCTTTTTCCAGGTCATCACACTTTACAGAAACTTTGTCATCTTCCAGGAGTCTGAAAGTGAGTGGCTGTTTACCAAAAGAGAGCAGCAAAGAGAGGCCAAATTAAAAGAAAACAATCCCCACCCCCCAGAAAATAACCAACCAACCAACCAGCCCTAAAGAAAAAACTCTTACCTTAATTTCAATTCTGTTCTCTCTTGGTTGTGTGTTGGTGGTGGTGGAGAAGTGTGTATCTGTCCCTGTGTTTTAACTCATACAACTTTATGACAACCAGGTGGGAGAGATGATGGTACTGTTGAGAGGAGGCATTGGTTGAATATTTTAGAGTTGTGTTCACTATAACTCATTAAAAAACAATTAACTAGAAGGGGAAGACAGAGGTTTCCCAGGATTTCTACAATGCTGCTGTGTTAATTTTATTAGCAGGTCAAAAAATATATATTTTTAAAAAATAATGACTATCACAGTAAAACTTACATAGTGATTATTGCATGCCAGGTTTTATTTTAAGTTCTTTCTACATATTCTTTAATTCTAACAACCAGCTTCTGGTTAAAAGATACTATCATTATCTCCAGTTTCCAGATATGGACACTGTGGCACAGAAATGTTGACTTTTAATTACATGCCCAAGATCATATGTCTGGCCAATGGTAGAGAATCTGCCCAAGTCAAGTGCTAGAGTCTAATTCTTCTTAGCCAAATTCCACATCACTTTCTAGACTAAAAGCCTGGGATAGGGAAATTAAGACACAGAAAAGTTAAGTAACTTGCTGAAGTCACACAGCTAAGAAGTAAGGGAGCAGGGACTCAAACTCAGCTCTTTCTGAGTCCAGTGACTGTACCATTAGGAGTTATTCATGTTTTTTTCTCTTTCCTCATTGAGTTTCCTAAAAGATTACCATGAAGGCTCAGTGAGACAAGGTATGTGGGTATGTTTAGCAAACTATAAAGCACCATACAAGCTGTCATTTGTAAATTAGATTGAAGAACTAGAGGGGAAATAGGAAAAAACTCACCTTGTATTTGAGGTGCAGAAGACAGACCCACATCCTTGCAGTGAGGAGAAAAAACAGCAGAAATGCAAAGGAAAATCAGATGGGATCTTAAAACCAGACAGAGTAGAAGAGGGGACCATTTCTCTTTTAGTGCTAAATGTGCTAAGTGATAGAAGCAACAGACTCAGCGCTTTGTTCTCTGTGGCCATGGCTCAGATCCCAATGCTGTTAAAACAACATCTTCAGCAACAACAGGAGCAACTTCATTTTAGCCAAAGACGGTTCACCTCCTTCCTCTCACTGAACTTTCCTTTCTTCAAGAAGTTTCTGAGCATTTCTCCAGGTTATTGGCTCCTTTCAGGCACCTCTGCAGTAGGGTTCTAATTTGCATCACCATATGGAAATCCTCATCTTGAGCTACATGGCTCCTCTGGGCTGTAATAAGCCCACAGAATCGCACTTACTGATGATCTGAAAGTGGTACAAAGACTGACAGCCCTTCCCTCCCAGTTGTAGCCCCCCTTTCCCAAAATACTGGCATCTGCCAAAGGCCCAGTTGTTTTCCGTGGGGGCAAAAATGCCTGGCTCTCTCCTCAAGCTAACTTATTGTACATTCCTTTCATCTGTTCAGAATCTGATTTAAATATGAATGCTTAGAACAGAAATATCTAGCACTCAAAAGATTGTAACCTTGTTACAGTTTGTTCAACCACAACAGTTGTCATATTATTCTTCTCTGGTGATATTCTGTCAAAAGAGACTAAATGACAATGTTTGGTAAAATAGCAACATTAATCACAGTGAAAGAGATTTATTATTAATCCACCATACTGTGGCTGTCCCTTGGTTATTTGTGAATATATATGAAGCCCAAACTTTGAAAATTTGATAATTGGTTTCTTGCAGTTTCATTATTTCTCCCTTCTCTCTGAGTTTGATGTGAAAAGTTTCTCAAATATGTGTCCAGTAAATGAATCTTAGACTCAAAAACAGGCAGAGCAAAGGAAAAAAAGCCTGGGTTATTAATTTATTTAACAAATAGTTATCGAATGTCTTAACTGTGTTAGGTATAGCCCAACGTGCTGAGAATATAGCAGTGAACGAGGACATACATAGCCTTTGTCCTCACAAACTTACAGGCTAGTGGGGTAATAGCCAATGAAAAGAACAAGTAAAGACATATACATTTTATACATTGCAATAAATGCTCAGAATGAAAAAAGTAGGGATATTGCAAAAGAAAATTATGGAGGAAAAACTTAGAGAATGCCCCAAGATGACTCAACTAAAAAACTTAAATGTTGTAGATGAAGAAAAGGTCAGGCACAATGCCCAAGCTTTTGGCCAACCCACAGTTGAAGTCGGTGCTGTTTCTTCCACAATATGCCGATAGATCTAGCAGTAAAATATACAATACTCTTGTGGCGAGTTTTCTCAGATAATTTGTCTTAAAGATATGTAATACCTATACAGTTAATCCATTCCTGGGAAAATGCTAAAAAGCATTCCGGTCCTCCTCTTTTTTGGATTGCTATAGCCAAGATGCTGTGAAAGCATGGAGTTCTTCTTCCTTCTCCTAGACACTAACTCCAAATTCTTATAGTGAAACTCATTTTCATGCATTGGGTAGAGAAGCCCCCTAAAATTGGGATCTGATGTCTCTTAGACTCAACATTCAGGAGAAGAAATATCAATAGAAGTAGAAAAGTAGGATAGCATGCTACTGACAAGGTAGGAAGTAGTGCTCCATCACTTTCCTGAGTGGTACACTAGCCCAGCGACTAGTGTCAATTCACTAGTGAAGACTCATACACCATTTCCTTATGTTTCCTGTTTCTGCTCATGATTCTGTTTCCATGCGGGAATCCCTTAGGATGGAGCCAACTTCTATTATCTTTGTGGCTTGTTCTTATTTTGCAGGTGGCAGTTTCTAGCAGCTTGTTACAAAACATTGAGGTGTCGCCCCTGAACTGTCTCAGGTGCCACACACCCCTCACAAATGCTATGTTGTATTGTCAGAGTCCTGATCACACAAGATCAATAGTTATTCTCTTACACAAAACCCCTCAAGGGCCTCCTATAACTTGTTATACTAAGATCAAGCTAGATATAACAAGAGTTTCAATTTTCTACTGCTCTGTAACAAATTATCCTAAAACTCAGTAACTTAAAATAATGATTTATTATTATCTTTATTATCTCTCGTGATTCTGGAATCCATTGGCTCAGCTGGATGGTTCTTGTTTGTTATCTTTCATGCAGGTGCACCCAGAAGGTGTCATCTGAAAGTTTCTTCACTTACATGTCTGGTGCCTGGACTGGGATGGCTGGCTCAGCTGGGGCTGGTCAGACATCAGTTACTTTATACAGCACCTCTGTGTGGCTAACGTGGGCATCCTCATAGCATGGCGGTCATAGTGTAGGCAGGCTTCTAATGTGGCCACTGGCTGCATCAGAATTGGTGTTCAAAAAGAGAGAGTATGAAAGTTGCCAGTCTCGTAAGGCCTGGACCTGGAAACTGGCATAAGGTCACTTCTGTCACAGTCTGTTGATCATCCACATTGAAATGGAGGGGATATATGTTCTTGCCTCTTAAGGAAATGAGTTTCAAAGAATTTGTGGCCATCGTCAATCTGTCACGAATCTATTGCCTCTTTTATATGAGAGCCTTTAATATATATGAAGAAAGTAAACATAGACCATTATATTTTTTCTTTACAGGCCATATTTACCAGTTTCTTTAAACTTCAGATCCTTCACATCCTTGCCAACGCCCATATGCAGTCTAAATTGTCAAAGTCCCACGTAAAACATGGTTTTCAGGGTTTGATTTATTTATCCCAGAGGTAGCTGTTTCAGTACAGCAATGTGGACTGAGCAACATCTCTTTTCTGGAAAATATAATTCTATGTAGGCAGCCTAGGTCTGTATTTCTTTTGTTTTTATTAGCCATGTTATACTTTTGATCCATATCAAGCTAAAATGACATTTTAATTATAAAATGTAATTTCAGCAAATGTGTAAAATATGGAACAACACAGAGAAAAATAAGATCATCTGTATTCTCACTGCTGAGAATTAACCAGTGCTACCTTTCTGGCCTTTTTTCCTATTAATATCTGTGTATAAGTGCATGTATTCTGTACCCTGGTTGTCATCCACCTAACAAAATATTATGGGTATTTTCCCCACATGAAAAAATCTACATTGTCTTCTGTAGTGGAGGCATCATATCATATTTTGTGGTCAAGTGAGACACTTACATCTTTTTTTTGGTTGAAATGCAGTTATTACAGATTGTCTCCATTCTGCATTTGTGTAGTTTTAAAAATTAACCTAAATGTAAGACTTTACCTTTTTTTGTTAAAAATTATATTGTTTTTTTTTTAAAGGTAAATTACTACAGGCTGTTATAACCTTTTAAGTTTTGATTTTATCAACAAAATTTCCCCAGACTTATGTAATTAAAAAATCGGTAAGTATTATAATCACTGATATGTAATTAAAAATAGGATAGAGCTTCCTAGCATTTCCCTGGAGACTGCCCTCCAAGTTTCATTACTCCATTGATCAAACGCTCTTTGGCTCTGATCAATTAATCATCTAAGTAGTACTATCATGTTATTTGTTTCTCCATTTGAAAACAAGAATTTTCAAAACTAGGAGAAAAGACTGCCAATCATTTTGCCATTTGAATACATTCTGTCTGTCACATTCCCTTTTATATGTCCATCTGATAATTTTAGTAAGGAAAAGAGATTGGAGTGGTTTGGTCTAACTTCTTTTTGGATCCATGCTGTTGTCTTTTTCTATTGTGATTAAAAACTTAACAGTTTAATTCTTCAATGATTAAATACAACTCCTTGGACTATAGATAACAAGACCTATTTTAAAAAATCCATATGTATTTCCAACTCTCCACAATCCTTCATATTGTACCCGCTGTGGCTTGGCATTCTCATCCTTAAGTCTTTTACATTCACTTCAATGTGGCTCAGTTGGGACAAGCAATTAGGATGAGCTTTCTTATACAATATTTATCTCAGATTTCTGAACCCTGAAAAAACATTTGTTGTACCCTCATTGTATGAAGATTATTGTCCCTGAAAAGGTCAAGGCAAAATAGAAGTAGAGTAGTTGTGCTTTTTCTCTATCTCCTGTTCCCATTACACCCTCTGCTTCAAGTAATGGATTCATTTTTTTTTCCTCTCTAAACTACATGAGAGCTCACATATCTTGAGATTCTCCACAGTGACTAACATCATGCCTTACTTGTTATAGGTATGTTAGAACTCTTTTGGTTGCAAGGGACAGAAATTCAACTCAAACTTGCTGAAATGAGAAAACTGTTTAGGAACAGAAATATGTAACGACTTGATTCAACATCAGACAAGCTTTGAATCCAGTTAGCTGTAGAGATGCAAATGACACCATCAGGACCTAGATTTTTCTTCTCTCTCTCTACAGTGCATCTCTCTCTCATTTCACTCAGAGAAAGCCTCCCTCCTCTTAGGAGCTCCAGAATTATGTTTCATAGTGTCAAGCCCTGGGAAAAACAAAATTCTTTTTACTTGATTGCCCAAGCACAAGTCCCAGGGTCATCTCTGTTTGACTTAGTTGACTTGAATTATGTCATGTGAACATCTGAGCCAATCATGATGACCATGAGCATATTACTCTCTGATTGGACTGACCTTGGTCACACGCCTACCATGGTGCTTGGACTGAAGTGATCTCCACAATAAAGAACAGTGAGAGAGTGAGCTTCCTAACAGGAGCTGGATGAGCAGAAATAAGGTGAGAAATGCCCTGATTTCTCTTAGTCCTCCAATCTCCAAATATTGCCTCTCATTGGCTAGTCTACAAGGCAGCTAGCAAGAAGTCTAGAAAATGTCATTTTCAGAACAAAAGGGAGGAATATATCTGAGACCAAGGAGGCAAATTAATGACACCTTCCTGGTAGCAAGAAATGAATTGAGATTGCTTTCCCATGGAAAATTAACAGTTTCATCTTAATCATTTTCTTTGCTATAGTAGAAGAATGTGAAGCCTTTCTGCTATTGAGGAAAGGGAGACTCAGTTTTTCAGAGTTTGGCCATAGGTCTTAGAGGATACTGAGACAGCCAGGTGGGAGGGGGTCCCCATCCTGAGCACTGGGGTGGAGCCTCAGGAAGTTCCCACTGTTTGCAAGCTCCACACAGGAAGCCTGGCCCCTCCTCTTCCTGTGTGGAACCTGGGCTTCCAATGGCTGGCAGGAAGTGCTCTAGCAGGGACTCTGGCCTAGTGAGAGTCCTTGTTCCCTCCTTTCTTTTCACCCAGTAAAGCCCTGTCTTACCATTCAAATTGTCTGCAAGCCTGAATTTTCATGGCTGTGGGACAAAGAACCCCATCTTTAGGTGAACTAAGGAAAAGTCCTGCAACATTTTTGGTACCTAATGTGGGGCATGAGAAGCGATGAGTAAAATGAGGACTCAAAACCTCACAGTATTGCTTCTAAGCCTTTTCATCTTCAGACTTCTGAACGTGGGGGAAACCATACCCCCATCCCCTGTCACTCCCAGGCCTTTTCATGGCCTTTTCCTTCCCTTTTCAGGGACCAACGGGTGAGCAGCAGCTCCCCACCACTTCTCACTCCCTGCCAGTGCTGGGACGCATGGCCCAAGAATCCCACACAGCTGGTTGGCTGGTTCCCAGCCACAAGCTGCCACAGTCTTCCCCTCCCCATTCCCTTCCCTTTCCCCTTTCCCCTTCCCCTTCCCCTTCCTCTCCCGCAGCCAAGGGGTTTGCTCCATCGTACAGTAATTAAGCTTAAACATTTTACCCTGGTGGAGGAAACTGTTGCATAAGAATAAGAGGTTCTTCCCCAGGCATTTTTAAACTGTTTCTTTTCTTTCCTCTTCTCCATCCTGTTGGCAGTTAACTTTTACATTTTTTTTTTTAGGAGATGTTTTACTAGGCCAGCCCTCATCAACTATCACTGTGTAGTCTCTGCAAAGTCTCTGTGTAGTCTTTTGGTGGTGAAATCAAGACTCCATCTTGTTTTACATCCTGAGGGCATGGCTTGTAACTCCTGTGGCAAGGCTTTGCTTAGCAATTCTGTCTTAGGGAATAAGTTTCTTTCTGGTTTGGTATCCGCATGTTTTCCTAGCTCTGTCTCTTAAAGGACCCCACCCAGTGACTGGATTTTCTTCTGCCTGTCTATGTATGTACTGTGTGTGATGTTTAGGCTTAAAAAAACCAAGTGCTTGGATCTAATATTTTTTAAATATAAAATCTGTGGTACCTTTCAGTTCATATGACTTTAATCTTTGAGAAATAAAGGCAGCCCTAAAGGCTACTGGTAAAATGCAGGTCAGATGCAATGCTCGTCAAGTGTTTTGAGGCTATAAACTGGTTTTTTGGTTTTGAGAACTATTTGACTTGTGTGCTTCACAAGTGGTAAGGCCTGGGGACAGATGGAATTAAACACACCCTTAACTAAGAAGGCAAACCTTAGCTGCAGTTATCACACAAAGCAACTTACCAAGTTTAACCTTAAAGTTAAAAATTGCTAGGAGTTAACTGAAACTACCAGAAATAGATTTACATGCAAGGTGGGTAAGAACAATAAAATGTGTTTTTTAGTAAATGGTTATAAGAAAGCATGGAATGTAAACTTTTGCCTATGGTTAAATGATTGTTTTGGTTTAATTAGAAAAAAGCTGAAGGTTCAAAGAAGGGGTGGAAGAATTGTGGAAATTAATTTTTCAAAAGAGATTCTCTGTGTGAAGATATTGAGTAAGCTCAAAAAGGGGTATTATATGGTTTTTCTGTTCATTGAGCATTGAAATAAAAACATAACATGGTTTTCCTAAGGTGCTAAGCTGCTCTTTGGCAAAATTTGTAAAGGGTTATAAAAGGTTTTTGCTTTAAAATTTCTTAGTCATAATTTTGGCAAAATAAATAACTTATGGCAATCTGTAATTCTATTTAATAATATCAAGTGTTTTAAACCTCAAAGATATTCAACAGGCTTACCCAAATCAAACTTCCATTTCAAAATTGTCTTTCCTGATGCTTGGCTTTTTGGATGTTTCAGAAGGCCCCCGAAACATTCAGAAAAAAGAGGGAAACAGGATAATTTGACAAGTTTAGGTACATGGGATTGCCAAAATGATGTTCAATCTTCTTTAGGTTGTATTTTTGTGAATAATGCTAACATATGTTCCAACATTTTATGGGATTTAAAAAATTCTAATGTCTAAAGAATATGCTGTCAATCATAATTAAGGTTGTTAAGTTATTATAAACCATGGAGATAAACAAACTTCTTTGTCAATCATGTTTCTAACTGTTAACTACCCTGGACATTTTGCTATTGTTGTCATATACAATTGTCTTGTTTTAATCCTTTTCAAAGATGGTTTATAATGAGCTATAGAACTTTAACAGGTGCTCCAAGTAAGTCTTCTGATACTTTAGAGATTGTAACATTGTAATAAAGGAAAATGTACAGGACTCATAAAGAGAGGAAATTTTCACAAATATCAAGTAAAACAAGATTTAACTAAATAGACTGAACTTAGGAAGCTGAAGCAGATCTTTCTGACTTTTGCTTAGAATATTGCTGATCCTTGTTTTGTTTTTCAGTGTCAAGGAAACTTATTTTGAACTATTTATGGCCTTTAATAAGTAAGGTATACATACACTCCTGTGATAAAAATTCAGAGCATATTTGTTTCTCTCTGCCTGGTTCTTCTAGAATTTGGAAACTATCTGTGAGTATTCTTATGGCAATATAGTTGTTTGCATCAGTGCAATAAAAATCCATTTTTCTTTTGCAACAGAAAACAATTGGAGAAAGTTAATGAATAGTTAATAATTTTACCAAAGCTTTTACTCAAAGGGTATGCTTCCCTTTAAGGAGTCATGCTTGACTTCGGAGCTGATAAAGGCCCAGTGGGGAAACTGATCTCATTCCCTTGCCTACACAGTCCCTGTACAGGGTTCCTGACCTGTGGTCAGTAAAGGATGTCATTTTATAACAGGTCTAGGAGCTCCAATTTTACTTTGGGACCTTAGGAGAAGAGAAGTACCCAACTTACAGGTGCTTGAGGATGCAAACCCATGGTTGGGCTCAGCTTTGAAAGGTCTTATCTGAGATTCCTTGTGGAACAAATTTCCATCAAGCCAATCCAAAAAGCCTATGTAGAAATAATTTTCTTGCTGCACTTTATGCAAATAATCAGGTCAAGTATAAGACTAAAGTCTATTTTGCAAACCACTCAGTTCTATGATGTCTTTTTTTTTTTTATAGAAGGAGAAATGATGTTCCAGAACTTGCCATACATTTGTCATTAAATCCTAAATTGATTCGTTGTTTTTAAGTTTTCACCTACATTTTAGACTAACCCTGCTTACTCCCGTGAACCAACCAGTAATCCCTGGCTGCAGCTCAGAAAGAACAAAAGGGATGGGTAATGTAAAAATCTGGATTAATCTTCTAGTTCTGAGCAATTATCCTGCAAATCCTGCCAGGTGATGGGAATAAATAGGATGCCCATCACTCAGAGGTTTCCTTTTTGGGAAAGTAAGGCCAAGGGAGCTAACCAAAGCCAAGCACCATGCACCCAAATCTTGGCAAGCATAACTATAGCCACCAGTTATCTGGGTGTGTCAGAAGGTATCCTTTCCTTTCCTGTGTTGGAGGAGGACTCGGTTCCACAGTGTCACCTTAGCATTTGGCTTATGACAAGGAGTCCATGCAACCCCCTTAGAGACACATTTTTTGTCCCAAACTCAATTCCAAGCTTAGGGTCAAAACCCTAAGGAAAACTTGACCAAAGGGTTACAGAGGCAGATGACAACAGAGGTTAAAAAGCACAGTGCAGGTGAGTGTGGCTGATTCCTGCTGATTAAGCCAAGCCCAAACTTCCTATTTCATGGACAAAGGCCATGTTAATATCCATGGCATAAATGAGGTCTAGGGAACTCCAAAGCTACTGACAGTAGGGGGGATAGAGGCACAGGTGAGAGCTGATAATTCCTATTCTCAAGGCCCTCCCTGCTTCATGAGTGAAAGCCACTTTGGCACTCATGGTGGGACCTGCTAAGGTCACTGGGACTCGGGGATGCAAGTATGGAAGAGGGAAAGAGGACACTCTTTCCTCTCTCCCTCATGTACCCTGGGTATCTGCTAAGAGTATCTGCTAGGAAGAGAAGGAAACCAGGGACACCTGCTCCCCTCTTTCTAGATAGGTAGCCATTCATCTTCCATCTGTATCCCTTTAGAATGCATCCTGAACCCCTGGGGCTCCTCTGAAAAAATACCCTTTATTTTTTCCTCTCCCCTCCTCTGTCCTCTCTAGGTAATTGTGTCTCTGTACTATGGGACAATCCCCTCAGATGCATTCTCCAAATTGGAAAGAGTTAATTTTCCAAACCTTAAACTGGTTGGCTTAGGATAGGGCTCAGAGAAAAGGAACCCAGAAGGCCAACATTCCAACAAAAGGGTAAAGTTTTTTTTGCCAGTCAGGCTTTTGGCCTCCCTCTCCCTGTGCAAACTGGTAAAAGGCCTCAGAATTTTTTAGCTGTCTTTACTTTGCTCCTTGCTTCATTTTGAAACATGTTTTCTAATAACCTGGTTTGTCTGTCCTTAGGCCATCAAACTCCAAACAGTCATGCAACCAGAGCCTCTGATGATGGCCCCTTCTGCTGAGAACCCTTAGATAGCCCTCTAGGGAAGCTCTAACTGCCATTTCCCCAAAACAGAGCCCCCTATCAGCAGGAAGCAGTGAAAATTGGACTTCATCCTTGTCCTTAATCTAACTGCAGTTAGATGTACTTCTTTAGAGTGGGGAATGAGACAGCCAGGTGGGAGGGGCTCCCCAGAGAAACATCGCCAGCCTAAGCACTGGGGTGGAGCGGGAAGGAGCCTGGCCCCTCCTCTTCCTGCGTGGAACCTGGGATTCCAAGGGCTGGCGCTAAGTGCTCTAGCAGGGACTCTGGCCTAGTGGGAGTCCCTGTTTCTCTCTTTCTTCCTTTTCACCCAAGAAAACCCTGTGTTACTCACCATTCAAATTGTCTGCAAGCCTGAATTTTCATGGCTGTGGGACCAAGAACCCTGTCTTTAGCTGAACTAAGGAAAAGTCCTGCAACACTGCTAGTGGTCCAGGTGCTACTGTTGTGCTTCTTGGACTGTGGAAAGGTCTGAGGGGTCCTGAAGGAAAGGCCAAGACTGCTGTGGTGATGGAGGTCTACTTGGGGTGCTCAGGGAAGAGGCATTTTATCTTCCAAAACAGAAGTGCAGTCTTGACTTGGTTCCTGAGTGTGAATAGTGTGAGTTATATACAGCTAGTGCTCGATTTACGACCACGATTGGGACCAACAGATCGGTTGTAACGCGATTTGGTCGTAAGTTGAGTAGGCTATATGTACAGTTGAAATGGTGCACGCGGAGATGGTAGTGCTGCCAGAAGCTGGTCCGCACTGTCGTACGCCCAGCTGGGCAACGTTTGCGCTGCCAGACGCAGAGCAGTCGTGGCTAGCGATTGTGGTCATAAAGTTGAATGGTCGTAAGTTGCATAGGTCATAAGTCGAGCAATACCTGTAATGGGTTCGGGTAACAAGGGGGAACAGAATTGTCTTTGATTTTTGAGTGTGGGATAGGAAGAGTCTGGATGGTGAAAGAATCCTGTAATTCAGCATTTCAACAGCTGGCATCACGAAACTGGCGTATCTTAATTGACTGTCAGCTCTGCTCATAATCCTCCCTTCTCCAGGAATTCTTCAGAGATTTTGGCGATCCACAGACATTCTACTAGATCCAAGGCTGCTCTGTGAAATCACTTGTGGTGGCATTCTTTACTGAGAATTCAATTCGTGCTTCATGTTGTAGTTATCTCTTACCACAGAGCATCCAAAAACCTGTTTCAAGAACACAGAACATAGCCAATTCTTTGAGTTTCTTTGCCTCTGGAACTTTTGTGTTGCCAAACTAACGCAGACTCTTGTATTGAAAACGCAGACTCTTGTATCCCCCAGCCTCTCTGAAAGGGAAATATTAGAGGTACCTCTAACACAAGTAGCCCAGGGCTGAAAGCAGAAAAGAGATATGTTTGGTTTGGTCTGAACAGTATTAGTCAGTACAGAGTTTAAGTCTAAATGTTGCTAACATTTAAAAATGAATACATTCTACAAATAAACCCAGATTTCAGGCTTTTACCAGCAAATTGCTCAGTCAATACTGGTTCCACAGTCCAGTGCCAGCAATGGTGTTGTCCCCTTTAGAAAGCATGCATTTCTGGTTAGTCACAGTCTTTACCACTCCCTCTTGTCTTCCTGCCCCACACTTGAGAGTCAGTTGCCATTTAATCATATTGTCTAGTGGGCAGGTACCGCTCATTGGCACCACCTGCTGGGCCTCTTAGGTATTTATGTTTCTGATTCAGGCTAGATGGGGCTTTTAGAGGGAAGCAGCTAAGGAGAAAATAGTTTACATTCTCAAAACCACTGATTTTTGTGGGCCCTGTGAGGGGAAGAGTCCAACTCCCCACTTTGGGACTTCTGTGAGGTGACTTGTGGATGACTGGGAGACTGGATATGCTCCTGGTCGCTGTGATAGAAGATCTCTGGGCTCAAGCCTGGATCTTCCTCCTCAAAGGACTAGACTAGCTTAGACCAAGATCACCCAGCTGTAATAAATGAAGACAAAAGACAAGGGGATTTCTTTCTAAAAATTTAGGGTGTGCAAGAACCCTAGTGCTTTTGAACAGCATTAGGTAGCCCTATAGGATTACAGAACTGAATATCCCTCCAGCAATATGGGAGAGAGTTCAGAGAAAAGCATTGATTAAGAGACATTTTATATATACATATATGGTCATATAATAGCTTTAAAGATGTTTGGCTGTGCCCTCAGGTGTTAGTCACAGTTCTGGGAAACAGAGACAAGAGAATCAGTCAATCTATCTGTATATCTATGTATATCTATCTATCTATCCATCCATCCAATCTATCTAGACAGATGCTGGAGACCTGGGAGAGCTAACGAATAATTACAGTGTGAGTCTGAGTTGGGCTAGAGTCTATGGCCCAAAGCAGGAGAAGACCTATGTCCTATCTCAAAGACCATCAGGCAGAGAGAGCGAATGCTCTTACTCAGCCATTTGTTCTATTCAGGCCTTCAATAAATTGTATGAGGCCCACTTACTTTGGGGAGGAAACTCTGCTTTACTCAGCCTACTGATTTAAATATTAATCTCATCCAGAAACACTCTCACAGACACACCCAGAATAATGCTTCACCAAATATCTTGGGCTCCCTGTGGCCCAGTGAAGTTGACATATGAAATTAACCGTCACTCCTCATGCCTCCCTATAGCAAGAGCTGGGGTGAATCCCATCCTCCTATCTGCAGGGCTGGCTATGTGTGTCTGCTTATATGCTGTCACCAAGGAGCAGTTTCTCTGTTTTGTCATTGTGTGAAGCTGCATGCCTGAAATGATATGATGATTTTTCAAAAAGCCTTCCGCACAGAGCTGGGTTTTTTTGTTTTGTTTTTTTGTTGGTTAAGGGCAGATGCTCTAATAGCCTGTCTCCTATTGCATTGGAAAGTACAAAGGAGGTGATGGAGCCACCATATATTTTCAATATCCGCCAACATTCCTGGGGGATGCTGCAGTAACTCCTAAGGCTGTCCTTATTTTACCTGCCCAGCCCAGCCCATGGACTACCTTCAGAGTTATTTTCCAAGAACCTGAGCCTAGTCATGCTTCACTCATTTACAGTCTATCTCTGGGTCCCTATGCCTTCATCCAAACCTGGCCTCTTTGACAGGGCATTCTGGCATTCTAGACTCTTCCTGCATTGCCAGCTTCATCCCTCCATCACCATGTGCTCTGCCTAATTTCCCAAATATTCTATTCCCTGCTCCGTTACAGGTCTCTGTTCACCCTGCTCCTCCGGCCTGAGGTCATTTTTTTTCCCATTCTGCTTGTTGAACTCCTGCCAAACTCTGATTTTGACATCATAGCACACTATGAATGCTGCTTGTCTCTAAAGCCATTGCTGGCATTTCCAGTAGCTATCACAATACTTTGGATCTCTATCCTAACACCTTCCCCAAATTGTTACGTACATGCTCCACTTCCTGACTAGAACCAATACTTCTCAAGGGCCACAGAGCCATCCCCTTCTGTTTGGGGGCGGAATTTGGACAAGAGGAAAATGGGGTGAATCTTCTGAGTGTTACATTATCAAATAAACTCAATAGGCCAGAAAAGTCATATATAAAGACCTCATAAGTAGTCAGAATAATTCTTGGTTCAGAGTGTAACTTGATTGAAGCTGTTTTTAAAGCAGTATTTATCACCTTGTAATCTAGAGGTGAGGGAAGTGTCTTGGTATGGAAAACTTCATTATCCTATCATATCTTCCTTTTGATGGTTTGCATGATGAGCTAGCATATTCAAGGCTCTGAGAAGTGCTATCATAATGAGCCCTTTTCACTTTGTTGCATCTAATATTTCTTGAATTTATATGATTTTCTTTTATTTTTCAAAGAATACTATGAAACTTTTTTTTTTTCCCATGGGACATTGTCAATATCTGCTGGACTAAACAAACGCTCTACTAATCAGAAAAAGAATTGGTCTGTACTGAAGCCAGAAAAAAGAAAATCAGAGGGGCCAATACTGTCAAGAGTCCATCCAAGGGCCATTTAAAGATGTCTGGCCAGAGGTCTGGGCTGTCAGGTCCTGCCAGCAGGTAGATTCCTTCCAGAGACATTCCTTGACCTGATGCTATCAAATCACTTTAGTAGGACAAGTAACTTTCCTTATTCTCATTTCATGCTTGCTAGACAACCTGATATACTTTAGTTTTGGAAGTAAATTTCTTACATGAAGGAAATAATCTGGTCTCAGGATGGGATGTTTAAATCCCTTGCAGTTCTATTATGGTAGTAAATTGGCATTCTCCCCTGTGACCTTGATTAGTGAGACTCCATCCCTGAGATACTTATTCATTCTTAGTGGAATGAAACAAAATCATATTTCACAACCTGTGAGGCTGTGAATGATATCCTATTATTGTGGTGAATAATAGTAATGTCAATCATCAGCATTCATAAAGCATCGCTTTGGTTATCTGTTGCTGGATAGCAAATCAGCACTTAGTGGCTTAAATCAGGAACAATCATTTTATTATTTCCCACTGTTTCTGTGGATCAGGAATTTTAGAAGGGCTTGGCTGAGCAGTTCTGGCTTGGGTTGTAGTCAGACAACGACTAGAGCAGCAGAGGGCTATTGGCATCTCTTTCTCCATTGCAGACTTGGGGCCTCCAGATGTTTCCTCCATGTGAGCTGGTTAGAGCTTCCTCCAGCTATGGTGGACCCAAGACTCCAAAAGCAAGATTCCAAGTGAACCAGGTGGAAGCTCTGTCAACTTTTCTGGTTTAGCCTCAGATTCAAAGGGAAGGGAAATAGACTTCACCTCTTGACAAGAAAATGCCAAGGTTTTAAAAAACATGTGGATGGGAGATAATGTTGTGGAGTTTGAAAATACAACCTGCTGCAAGTGCTGCTTATATGCAATGCCTTTGGTAAATCTCTCTGTCTCTGTCTCTCTGTCTCTGTCTCTCTCTGACACACACACACACACACACACACACACACACACACACACACGTTCTTCTCCCTTATTAATTCCTCACAATACATCCATGAGATAATTCTTAACATTCCCCATTTTTACCAATGATGAAACTGAGGCTCAGAGAGGTTAGGTCGTTTGTCCAGGGAGTTGCAACCCTCTAGTTGTAGGGTTGGGTTTCAAAATCAATGTACCTTCTTAAACAGTACGCTCCACTGCCTCCTGACACACCGAGGTAAATTCCAGTCTGGGAAGTTACTGGAAGCCTGTCAGCCAGTCTTCCTAGTGACTCCACATTACCATACACAGTACGTATGGTGGGAGAATATTTCAAAGTACTAACCAGCATGCCTTCCTCCTTAAAGCATCACATCCATTTACTTGTGCCCTGAGAGTCTTTCCCTCATGGAGACCCTGCCTGCTTCCCACCTCTTCTGGTCCAGATAATGAGACATGAGTCACCAGTTTATAAAACCGGAAAGCAAAGGCCAAAGCTACTTGTTTATTAAGTGTCTAAACTGCTTTTCAACTCCATAAAAGAGTCCTAGTGAGACTGACAATGTCGGTGCTTTATGCCAGTGTCCCTCGATCTCTTGTCACCATTGTATGCCCCCACCCTTTAGTGATCCTGAGCTTCTAACAGGCAGCACCCATGGCTCCTTTTTGCATATGTTTGAGTCTACTCTGCCCAACTGCACAAGAAGATAAGGAGCCTGGGCACTTAGGTCTCCCTGGCTGGTCCTCAGCAAGTGCCTGAAGGTGTGGGAGTGAGAGGTTTCAGCTGCCTGTCCTTTGGTTGGGACAGCTCTGTAGGTGATATCCTACAGAGCATTCCTATAGGATTGGGTGAAGCTCCCCTCTGTGGGACTTTTTATGAAACTGTACCTTTGATTGGCTTCCTCCCCCTCCTTCCTGTGATTCCCTGCCTCCCTTGTGGGTTTCTCTGGGTGCACCATCTTAGATAAGCCACTTACAGCCCACTTCTGGGGAGCCTGAGCTAAGACACCAAGGCTGGGAAAAGAGAGGAGGGAGGTGCTGGAGAAGATTCTTCAGTACAGGCCAGGTCCTGTGCCAGATCAGGGGGCTACAGGGAAGTCGAGCCAGCCTGACCATTCTCATTGTCCTTCAGAGAGTAGACTTGCTTCCCGCCCTGATTACAGCAGCTGGTCAGTCACCTGTCAGCCTCAACTGAGGAGTCCCTCCTTAAATTTCAGTCTAGCCTTCCTTCTGTGGACACACCTGCCTCCCACGCTGCTCAATGGTACCAACCCCTGGAATGAAGATTGGACCCCAGCTATTTAAAGGAGGGCAGTGGTCTGAGGTTAAGTCCCCCACAACTTGCTTCTCCTAACACTCTCTTACTCATGCCTAAAATGACACTTGATGGAACTCATTCAAAATCTCCCAGACCAGATGCAGAAAGCTCACACCTGTAATCCCAGTGTTTTGGGAGGCCAGTGCAGGAGGATCATTCAAGGCTAGGAGTTCGATATCAGCCTGGGAAACATAGTGAGATCCTGTCTCTACCCAAAAAAGAAAAAAAAAAAAGGGTTGGAAAGCACAATGAGCTAAGAGTTAGAATTCTTGAGCAGTAGTCCCGGCTCAGCCCCTGACGAGCTGTATAACCTGTTTTCTCATCTTCAGTATAGTCTCTGAGATCCTTTCAGCTCTAAATATCTGTGCTTTCATATGACATGTTCAGTGCCTCCTGAGAGCTTATAATCTTGTTAGGGAGACACGACACAATTAGAAGGCTGTATATGACAGCAGACTGGAGCACAAAGCTGAAATCAGTCCAATTAGCAGGGAAAACACTTGGTGCAGAACACAAGTACTGTATAGTGGCTGATTAGGATGGGAGGATTTCTGTGGGACAGAGTCTTCAGGAAAGGAGTCAAAGTATTATTTGAGAAGAGCTTTGGAGGATGACTATTGCTTATGGGGAATGGGGAAAGCCACCATAGTCTTATGCATATAATTGTCACCTGGGTGTGAAATGAGGGCAGAGACAAGGGAGAGCAGAGAATGGAATCCTGGTTATCATTTAATTGCTGTTCTAACTCTAAGTGAATACAACAGTACACACTGCTCCAGTTATAATAATGCTAGTTATTTACAGGGCTGTATTTCTATTCTCCCAGGTTTCACACACATCACTGGAAATCTGACATTCAGAACTAGCATTTCCAACCCCCTAGATTTTAATTAAAGTAATTATGTTACTAACAGAAGCTGTAATTTATCTTCTCCTTGTGTTCACAAAGAGGAAAAGGCAACTTTGGCTAAGCATATTTTCCCTGTCTCTTCTCCCGGTTTGTTTCTTTTGGTGGTAGAGATGGAGGCATCTTTCTTTGATCTGGGTGGTCCAGAGATCACACTGCTTACTGCACTGTGCTTTCTAGTGTAGAGGTCTGTTCTGGCTGTTTGGAATAACTGTGGTACTGAGACCCAAATGGGGTTGAGTCTTTTCATTCAGGAGTAGCAATGAGCTAAGGGAAAGTCCTTCTGGCAAAACTCTTATTCGCATAAGACGTGTGTGTGTGTGTGTGTGTGTGTGTGTGTGTGTGTGTGTGTGTGTGTGTTTCCCCTGCATTAGTGGGGATAAGAAACTCAGTGATTTAGATGAAAACTCTCCATGCAATTAACTTCCTCCAGACTAAAGCAGGTGCTTAAGGGAACTACCAGGCCAGTCTGCTTAGTAAATATCTATTCCCAGATGTAGAGCAATTCAATGGAAATAATTACACCAGGTCAATTAAGCAGAACTCAGACCTCCTCCTGTTAGCCTTTTTGAATTTTTTATGTACATGAGCCAGATTTGCTCAGGATTTAAACTGCTTTACCTCTAGAAAGGGGGTGTCTCTGGGGAAATCTTATTGATTTGCGTGGTGGTGGTGGTTGCTAAGGTGGTCCCACTCCCCAGGCAAGAGCCCTGGGCTGGGCCTCTAATAGGCCTGGGTTGGAATTCTGGCTCCAACACAACGTAGCCTTATAACCTTAGTCAAGTTACAGAACTCTCTAAACCTTACTTTTCTCATAAGAAAAATGGGAATAGTAAGAGGGCCTACATGTCAGTTCTTTTATAATGGTTAATGGAGAAAATGCTGGTAAGGCTTTGAAAAAAGGCCTGGTATATAATAAATGCTCCATAAACAGATGCTTTTGTTATTATGATGATAGTTATCAACAGAAAAAAGGAATGTTATTATACCCGTGTCACCTACAGTGATCCAATGGAAAGCCTATATAAAAATAGCATGTGGATGTAAGAGCTAATTCCGCTCAATTCCAAACATGCAGAATTCAAGAAACCAATATGTGTGTTTATAAAATGGAACAATTAGGGGGTGATGTAAGTGCTGAACAAAAGAAGGAACAGCAGAATTCATTGAATCCTAAAGACCCTTGGCTGCACCAACTACCAGTCCATTTGTAGATTACCGATGGCTTGTCACAAAGGCTGTGAGGAGGGCTGAGAAACTAAGCACTGGGGACCATGCTAAGTTGAAAATGAGTCAGAAATGAAGTGACATCGCTTCTAGAATGATAAGGCAAATCAGTAAGAAATGGAATCCAACTGACAAAAATTCAGCTTTTTGTACAATAATAGTATTTATTGAGAGCTTACAACTTGACAGAGGTATTTCTAAGTGCTTATGTGGATTCCTTACTTAATCCTTACCACAACCTATAATGTTGGTTTTATGATTACCTCAACTTGAAAGATACACAACCCTTCAGGGATGCACCTGCTACAGAAAATGAAAGGTCACTTACTTCTTAAAGGAGCCCCTTTGTAGACTGGGGGCGAGGCAGAATCCACCAAAAAGCTTACATGTGGGAGAAGTTTACTGAAATCCTGGGAGAATTTGGATTTAGCTGTGTTCATCGATTCATTAAACAACTGTTTACATGGGGTCTTCTCCTCTGCACTAGAAACTTGGTTTGCTGTTGAAGATATAGTGGTAAATAAAAATAGATATGATTAGTTCTGGGAAGATGGAATAGATGTACTTTCCCTCACTCCTTCTGTTATGTACAATAAACCTCCTGGACATTGTCTAAAAACAAACATAAAAGAATCTGAAAATGGAAAGAAGGCAGATTTGCTAGGGACCTTAAGACCCAAGGAAATGACACAGTGGTGAGTTCTCTGGATTTTCTTAAGAGATGAAGAAACCAGTGACCAAGAAATGGCAATGGGTGCAGAAAATACAATTCCTGCTGTCTCTAGCTAAAGGACTAGGAAAGAGGCAGCCTAACAAGACAGGGGACCTTCAGACATTAATGGCTCTATTTTAGCCAAACACCACAGAAAAAACTGTGGCTACGCCCTACCCCCATATTTGTAATGGCTACATGAGAAGATAGATTTCCACCCTCTTGAGGCTGTAATAAAGCGCTGCACTCCCCTGCAAGAATGGTATCAGAGAGGGCCAGGTAGAAAGCTGAGACTTTCATCTGCTCCAGTTGGTGATGGGGCATCCCTGCCTGCAGTGTCAGTAGAAAGCACCTTTATTCCCACACAACAATAATGAAGCCACCCTGTGCCTCCCTGTGGGGTGGCGTCAGAGGAGGCCTAGTGGAGAGTCAGGACTTTCACACCTGCCTAGGGGTAATGAAGCCACCCTTCACTTTCTACCCCTTTGTGTCAGTGGAGGCCAATTGGGAAGCAGTAATGAGCACATTCTTTCCCACCCACCCTCCCCCTCTGCCAGAAAGATATGATTGGAGGTTAGGTGTCGACAGAGGACTCTCACATCTATCTGTCCAGCCCCACCTACCTCGGTGTCAAAGGAGGCCCAGGAGAGAATGTGGACCTATACCTCTACCTGGTGGTAACAAGGTGACACCGTCCCTTTCCCCTGCCAGAGCTGAACAGAAGTCAGTTAAAACAGAAGGTTCTAATAAGATCCAGCATCTTGTAATACTAAATATATCCAGGTTTTAACCAAAACCCATTTGACGTATCAGGAGCCAGGAAGATATCTAACTGAAAGCAAAAAGAAAATTAATAGATAACACAGAGAAGACAGAGATGTTAGAATTATCTGATTAAGATTTTGAAGCAGTTATTATAAAAATACTTCAAAGAGCAATTACAAATGTGCTTGATACAAATGAAAATATAGAAAGTTCAAGCAAGAAAATTGAAGAGATAAAGAAAAGCCAAATGGAAGTTTTAGAAATGAAAAACATAATCACTGAAAATATAAATCTCAAAGGAGATATTCAACAGCAAAACACAGGGACAGAGGAAAGAATAATTGAACTTGCAGGTTGAAGTAGAAATTACCCAATTTGAACAACAGCGAGAAAGTGGACTGAAAACAATAAAGAGAACAGTCTCAGGTGCTTGTGGGACTGTAACAAATGATCTAGCATTCATGTTCTAGGAGTCCCAGAAGAAGAGAAGAGAAAGGACAGGAGTGAAAAAGTATTTGGAAAAATAATGACTGAAACCTTTCAAATGTGGCAAAACATATACCTACAAAAAAGAAAGGGGTGATTATCTGAAGTGAGAAATATGTTAATTAGTTTAAGGTGGTTTTATGCACACAAACACACACACACACACATTATAAATCATCACATTATACACCTTAAACATATGTAGTCTTTGTCAAATATACTTTAATTTGAAAAAATTAGTTTAAAAAGACATACCTACATAGTCAAGAAGTGGGAGTGAATAATATAAATCATCTCCCCCAAAATCTATAAATCTCCAATGTAGAATAATCTCTCCAAAAATCTATAGCAAGGCATGCCACAAGCAAAATTCTGAAAAGTTAACACAGAAAATCTGTTTTTGTTGTTGTTGTTGTTGTTGTTTGTTTGTTTAAAGAGACAGCATCTCCCTCTGTTGCCCAGATTGGAGTACAGTAGTATAATCATAGCTCACTATAACCTCAAACTCCTGGGCTCAAGTGATCCTCCTGCCTCAGCCTCCTGAGTAGCAAGGACTACAGGCATGCACCACCACACACACCCAGCCAATGTTTTTTTTTCAGAGACAGGATCTCATTGCTGGACTTGAATGCATGGATGCAAGCAATCTTCCCATCTTGGCCTCCCAAAGTGCTGGGATTATAGCTGTGAGCCACCGCACCTGGCCAGAAATGTCTTTAAAACAAGAAGGAAATGATGCATTACTTATAGGAAGAAAATGATTCAAATGACAATTTCTCATTGTCTGCACATGAGAAAAATATTTCAAGTGCTGAATATTAAGAAATGCCAAGCCAGAATTCCATCATCAATAAAAATTCCTTCAAGAATGAAGGGGATAAGCCAGGCCAGAAATAAAATTACTACATATTCTCAGTTATATGTGGAATCTAAAACAATTAAAATAATAGGAATAGAGAGCAGAATGATAGTTATGAGTCTGGGGGTTTGGGAAAATGGGAAGATGTTGGTTAAAACATACAATGGTTCACTTAGGAGGAATAAATAAGTATTTGAGATGATGAATATATTAATTAGCTTAATAATTCCATATTGTGTACATATATCATGGCATCACTTTGTACTTCATAAATATATAGAATTATAATTTGTCAATATTCAATTAGAAATAGAATGAAGAGGACATGAAGGTATTTTCAGATGAAGATAAACTAACAGGATTTGTCAGCAGACTTACTCTAAATAAATGCCTATAGAAAACACTCTAAAAATAAAGGAAATGATAAAAGAAGAAATGTTGTAACATCAAGAAAGAAGGAAGAATGCCAGTAAACAAAAATATGAGTAAATAAAATAAAATTTCCTTAACTTCTTTAGTTTTCTATATTATCTTTGATAGTTGAAGCAAAAATTGTAACACTGTCTGATATGGTTCTAAATATACGTACAGGAAATACTCAAGGCAACTATATCACAAGTGGGGGATGTTAAAAGAACATAAAGGAAAGTAAGGATTCTGTACTTTACTCAAACTGGTAAATGGAAAACTGGCAGGCCGTGATAAATTATATATATTTAATGTGATACCTGGAGCAACCACTAAAGATGTGCAAAGAGATATACTCAGAATGCTATGGAAAAGTAAAAATGAAATTTAAAAAATGTTCAAGAAAGCCACAGGGAGGTAGGAAAAGCCAAAAAGAAAAATGGGAAACAAAGAGGATAAATAGAAAACTAAAAAGAAAATGGCAGAATTAAGCTCTAACACATCATTAATTACATTAAATATAAATGGCCTAAATATACAAAACAAAAGACAGAGATTGGCAGGGTTGTTTAACAAACATGACCTAACTATGTTCTATCTAAAGGAAACTCACTTCAAATAGAATTATAAATGTATGATAAAAGATATGTTATGCAAATATTAATCAAAAGAAAACAAGAGTAACTATACTAATGGTAGATGAAGTATAGTTCAGAAGGAAGACAATTTAGTTCAGAGATAGAGACATTATATAATGACAAAAGGGTCAATCTGTTAAGAATAACAATTTTAAATGTGCATGCATCAAACAAAAAATCTGCAAAGCACGTGAAGCAAAATATGATGAAGAGAGAAAGTTAAAAAAATCTACAAGTATAGTTAGACACGTCAACCCCTCTCTTTACAAATAATAGAACAACTAGACAGAAAATTAGCAAGGATATAGAACTCAACAACACTATCAACCAACAGGAGCTAGTCAATACTTACAGAATCCTCCAACTAACAACGGTAGAATATCTTTTGTTTCCAAGTGCTCACAGAACATATGTAAGATAGACCATATTCTCAGCTATACAACAAACCTCAACACATTAAAAAAATTGAAAGCATACAAAATGTATTCTCCTACAGCAATGGACTCACACTAGAAATCAATAACAGAGAGATAATAGAAAAATCTCTAAACACTTGGCAAAAAACCCAAAAACATACTCCAAAATAATCCATGGGTCAAAGAGGGAGTCTTATGAGAAATTAAAAAAAAATTCAAACTGAATGAAAGTGAAAACACAACATATCAAAATTTGTGGGATACAGCTAAAGTAATGCCAAGAGGACAATTTATAGCACAAAATGCATATATTAAAAACAAGGAAAGGTTTCAAGTCAATAATTTAAACTCCTACCTTAAGAATCTAGAAAAAGAAGAGCAAAATAAACCTAAAGCAAGCAGAAGGAAGGGAATAATAAAGAAAATAGCTGAAATCAATGCAAGATAAAGTCACAACAAAATTTCACTACAATGCTTACCAGAATGGCTAAAAAAAAAAAAAAAAAAAAAACCACTAAATGCTGAAGAAGATTCAGAGAAACTTGATCACTCATATTTACTGGTGGGAATGCAAAATGGTACAGCCACCCTGAAAAAAATAGTTGGGCAGGTTGTTAAAAAACTAAATAGGGAACTGCCATATCACCTAGCAATTACACCCTTGGACATTTATGCTGGAGAAATAAAAACATTAATGGAAAAACCTGTGTGTAAATGTTTATGGCAGCAGTGTTCATAATAGTTAAAAACTGGAAACACCTCAGATGTCTCTCAACAGGTAAACATCCATACCATAAAATCCAACTCAGCAATAGCAAAGAAGAGATTAATGATAAAAACAACCTAGATGACTCTCCAGAGAATTAGGCTGAGTGAGAAAAGCCAGCCCCGAAAGGTTACAAACCGTATGGCTCTTTTTATGTAACATTCTTGAAATGGCAAAATTATAAAAATGGAGAACAGATTAGTGGTTGCCAGAGATTGAGGCGATGGGAACAGGTGGGAAGTGGGCATGGCTATTAAAGGTCATATGAGGGGTTCTTGAAATGATGGGAGGGTTCTGTAGCTTTGTCAATATTCTGGTTGTGATATTGCACTGTATTTCTGCAAGACGTTACCACTGGAGAAAATGATAAATGGTGTATCAGATCTCTTTGTATTATTTCTTTTCTTCCATTTTTTCTTTTCCTTTCTTTCTTTTATTCATCAAGAGACAGGGTCTTGCTCTGTTGCTCAGGCTGGAGGGAAGTGGCACCATCCTAGCTCATTGCAACCTTGAACTCCTGAGCTCAACCTGTACTCCCACCTAACCTCTGAGTAGCTAGGACTACTGGTATGCATCAGCATGCCTGGCTAATTTTTTAATTTTATTTTTTGTAGAGATGGGGACTTGCTATGGGGACTTGCTGTGTTGCCCAGACTGGTCTCCAACTCCTGGACTCAAGCAATCCTCCTGCCTTGGCCTCCCAAAGGGCTGAGATTACAGGTATGAGCCACCATGCCTGGCCTTTTTGTATTTCTTATAACTGCATGTGAATCAACAATTATTTCTAAATAAGAGGTTTAATTAAAATAGGTATGACCTCTTTGCTGATGAAGTTTATAATAGACTGGAGGAGACAGGCATTAATTAAACCTCTACACAAACATATTTAGAAATTCAATGATAAGAATGCTTCAAAGAAGAGGTGTATAGTACCAGGAGAACATATGCTAGATGGAGTGATCACATGATTTATTGCTCAAAATGAGATACTATTGAGAGTGAAAGGGGGTGCTACTAGTAATTACACTGGGGAAATTAACCTAAACCGGGATATGCAGTCGCCTTAATAATAGGGGAGGGGAATGCGTCCTGACTCATTCCGTGGGGCTAAGGGAGGCTCCTCGAGGAAGGTGGAGATAGACTGAGGACCAGAAGGAAGATAACAGTGAGTCAGGCAAGCATGGAGGAGAAGAGCCATACAGGCAGAAGTCCCATGCCAGAGGGCGCCCGGACCTGTGGAAAGAGGAGTTTGGAGTTGGAGCTGCTCACGGATTCTGCCGGCCTCCCGGGGTTGAGAAGCCCCTGTGTGATTTCCAGCAGGAAAGCCCTCATCAGGCCTCTGGCTCTGATTCCTGTGACCTGGCCGCTCTCTCTCTTCTGCTGCCCTGACAGGGGTGTTCCATCAAAGACCATGTGTTTGTTTTGAGGCTATATTTAGTTTCCTCTTTGCTTTCTCTGCCACGCTTGAACAACTTCCCACGGATGCTGGCTCTCTTAGGTCCACTGTGGTGCTGCCGATTCTGACTCATGAATGGGTGAACGGGTCGGGGCCGTGACACCCTGAGGGAGTGGTCACAGACGTGTCCAGGATACATCTCCCTCTCCATCCTCCAGCTGCTTGAAGTGGCCTCGGACCATCCCTGAAGGTTTTTCTCATTCCTTTGCCCAGTCCCAGGCTTCTTCTGATCTGCAGCCCCATCTTTACTTGGCTGTTCCTGCTCCTCTGGGGAGCTCCTTCTTTCTCTTGGTTTCTCTACCCTGGTTCTTCTTTCTTGCTGTTAGGAATGGCCCCTGACGCATCATTTGCCTTGCATGGTGGGTTTAACTCTCTAAGCATCAGAGTCTCAGCCGGTAGAATAGAGATTCTGACCCGGGTGCTGGGATTCTCCAGGACTCTGGGAAGATTAAATGGGGGAGCTGGACACATATTCACCTCTCGTTCAGAGCTGTAGCATTGAAGCCAGCCATCAAGGAAATTTATATGAGGTTATTTGCTCTTGAAGTCTAATCTCGCCTGGGGAAATTAAAAAGGTTTGCCCTCTCATGAAGGAAATCCCACATCATTGAGCCAAGTAAGATACTTCTTTTGGGGGCATGGTGGAGTTAGGGATGGGTGGTAAAAGAGGGTCAAATAATTATTTATTAAGTCTTTATTATGTACCAGGCACTATTCAAACATTCTGTTATTGGATCTTCAAAAAACTCCTTGGGAGAGGGAAAATTGACATCTTCACTTTACAGATGGGGAAACTGATGCTCAGAGGGGTTAGACACCTTCCCCCTGGTAACACAGCTGGTAAGGCAGAACTAGGATTTGAACTCCACTCTTTTTGAATCCAGAATCTTTGTGTTTGACCCCTAGGCTCTACAGTCTCCCTGGATACCATGTGTCATTTCTACTCCCTGAAAACACATCTGTCTGCATTTTCTCTTTTCTCCCCAACATACCTACCACTACCACCTAGGCACCTCTACTCTTTCTCCTTCTCTCATCCCTCCCTCTTCTTCCTTTTGCTTTAACCAGTTTTCCCCCGAGTTCTATCTTCTTCTCTGTTATGCAAGCCTTAACCTGCCACTGGCATCCTGGGGGAGAGGTCAGTTCTGCTTGGGTCTCACTATCATTGCTGCCTGGAGTTGCCCATGGTTGTCTAAACTCTTTGTTAGGCTTGGTGAAGCAAGTTGGTGGTGCCTTTTTAAATGCAAATATTGTACTCCTGGGGAAGGGTACATTGAGGCATCAACATTTAGATATGAATTATGATATGCTTCGTTGTCTATGAACTTTGATGGGGGAGCACAGAATAAAGACTGTGAACAGGAAAGGGAGGTTGGGTGCAACAGACTCTCTTTCAGCATATACTGGCTTCTAGAAATCAGAACTGTAGCCTGCTTGGGTCAGGAAGATGCCAAATCGAAGGGGATGAAATGTGTAACCATATTGATGGCAACTAAAACAACACGTCCATGCCTTCTTTGATGTAACTCTTTAAAGTTTGCTTAATGTTTCCTTATAAACTGCCTCCTTTAATCCTCAAGCCCAGTTATAACCCTATTGCAACAATGAGACTTGTTACAACCTCCCAAGTAACACCGGTGGAGCCAGGACTAGACTTTAAATCCTCTTCTATCTTCATATTCACCTCTTCTAGATAACCTCTTGCTTTTTATTAAGGATATTCTAACTAAATTGCCCAAACTTTCTTTCTGTCTTCTATACAAGTTCCTTCTTTCCATTACTCTTTCATTCAGTTGACAAGCATTTATTGAGGATCTGCCATTAGGTTAAGCTTTTACATACATTCTTTTCTCAAAACCACATTATGGGGAAGATATTAAAATAGTTTCTCTTAGTATGGGAAAATGGAGTAATGTATCTCTCTCTGCCTAATTGACCAATAGGTCTCCCATTGTGAACCTCTGAAGGCCATTACCATATTAGTATCAAGGCCATGCTTCCCATAGCCAGCAATGGAGTGTACCAGGGATACCAGGCAGGCCCATTCCTGGGGGACAGGGGACTTTTCCAATAGTGACTTTGACTCAGAAGGAGACTCCTGGGATAGTGAATGACTTTGACTCAAGAACTTTCCATCAGCTTTGCCAAACTTTCTTAGAGCTTCCTGGAAATCCATGGTAATTCAAGAGCCCTGCTGTACAAGGCAAACTTTTCTCTAAGAAATGTGGCTTTGCATTGTGAATCATTAGGGAGAAGAATAAAATGAAAACCTATTTTCCTGCAAAACTTCTTTTCCAACTACATACACCTCATTCGATTGATGCTCTCCTTTTCTTTTGGAGATATGACTAGAAGGAAAATGTCAACAAAGTTGCTGATGACTTTCAGCAGCTTAATGAGTATGTATGTTCTTTCCCAGAGCTTGTTAAGTTTCCATTGCTGACTTTTCTTCTTTAGCCCAAACTTGCTACTTGAACACAGGCCTGGAATTCACCAACCATAATTTTCTTTTCTTTAGAAGGTAAATGGCATGTCACCAACTAAATCACCAACCTCTTTTTAAATTGTAAGGAGCGTTGCGGAAGCCATGTGCCCAATGAGGACCGGCTACCAGCATTAGTCCTAGTGATATGTTCCTGGGTGGCAAGATAAAGGACACAGCAGGAAGAACACTGACTTCAGAACCAAATAGACCTAAATATAAATATTACCTGGTGCATGCTATGGGACGTAGATCAGGAAGACAGTGTAGACCACTGTGTGAGAGCTGTCTGCCTGGATCAGACAGATCCTTTAGTTGGGGTCAGTCACAAGCTATGCAATCCAACCTCTTTCACTCAAAGTTTCCTCATCTGTAAAATGGGGACAAAGTACTAGCCTCCACAGGACTGTTCGGGAGAGTAAGAACATTTGTAGCCAAATTTATCTAGCACTTAATCTTTGCCAGACCTTGTTCCAAGTACTTTATGCCATTAATACATTTAATCTTAATTGTGACCCCATATGTTAAGTATTATCACCATCTCCATTTACAGATGAGGAATTGAAGTATATAGAGACATTCAGTGATTTATTGAAGGTCACACAACTGGTAGTTGGTAGGGTTGAAATTTGAACATAGGCAATTTTTCTCTAAGTATGGACTCTCAGTCACTCCAGTAGAATGCTGGTGGGTCCTTACCATATTTCTAGGCAAGAGTTAGTGCACTGCATAAATTATAATTCATCATTATCTTTTACATTCTCTCTCCTAACATCACTGCTTCACCTGTATGTATTTGTTTCTTAATCTACTGATTGGAACCAAGAAATGACTTTGAATAAAATGAAGCAATGGCTATAGAAGACATATTGCCTGACTTAAAGGAAGTCCTTACTAAATGTCAGTTTTCAGGTAGCTATTTTCTGCTCTCCCCTTCATTCTGCTGCCTTTTTCTCTTTCTCTTCCATTTTTTCTTCATCATAAAGTATTTGGTGCCTTGTGGACAGGATTCTTAATGTTACTTCATATACCTGTAACCATTGGGTAGATGGTCATCCCTCCCCTATTCTCCCCTTCTTCACGGGAGAAGGGTTTCCCTGGTTAAGCATCCAGTTCCACATAGGTGTTGTTTGAAATGCTACCTAGTCAGGATTTTGTTTTGTTTGGTCTTCTACAAGAAGTTCAAGATGAAAGCAAATAGGGTCCCTTTCTTTCTCTAAGAATTTTTTTTTTTTTTTTTTTTTTTTTTTTTTTTTTTTTTTTTTTTTTTTTTTTTTTTTTTTTTTTTTTTTTTTGGTGCTGGGTGTAGTAGACATTTACCTTGCTTCATCCTGTGGCTGCTCAACATCTGAACTCCCTTCCCTGTGTGTTGGAGAATTTCCCATCTCAGGAGGCAGATCCGCTTCCCCGTTGCATCTCTAGGGTAGGGGCTAGTGATCCAGGCTTGGCCAATTGATGCTAGTGATACAAAAAAGCAAGCAGCAGGTTAGCTGGTGACAATGGAGGTGGCAGCAACATTCAGCATTCAATTCTTGTGGTGCTAGTTAGAGATGTAGCATCTAGGCTTAGTGATCCTTATAGGACCAGTTCTGTAGTATAATTTCAGGTGTCATTCTGCCTGAAGAACCCTTGAATCTAGCTTTCCAGACCTCCCAGCAATTCTGGGAGTTACTCAATATCATTTTCATAAGAAAATTTTCTTTCTTTTTTTTTTTTATAGACAGAGTCTCACTCTGTCACTCAGGCTGGAGTGCAGTGGTGCAATCTTGGCTCATTGCAGCCTCCACTTCCCAGGTTCAAGCAATTCTCCTGCCTCAGCCTCCTGAGTAGCTAGGATTATAGGCGCCCACCACCATGCCTGGCTAATTTTTTTGTATTTTTAGTAAAGACTGGGTTTTGCCATGTTGTCCAGGCTGGTCTGGAACTTCTGACCTCAAGTGATCTGCCCTCTTTGGCCTCCCAAAGTGCTGGGATTACAGGCATGAGTCATCATGCCCAGCTGCTTCTTATAAGATAATTTTCTGCTTCAAACAGAATTGTTTTCTGTTGCTTACAATAAGAACATTGATACCATGCAATAAGGTGTGGTGGAGATTAGTATCAATCAAGTCCTAGAGCTTTTGCCTCTTTAGAAAGTTGACACATGCTAAAAAGAACAGGTGGTTAGTAGCTGCAGCAGAGTTATTATTTACATTCATCTGTTTTGTTTTTTATTGCACATTTATTGAGGGTCATCCCTATGCCAGGCATTGGGCCAGATGCTGAGCATACAGTATTGAGCAAAACAGATACTTGCTGGACACACAGTGGTAGGAAGTCCTAATTGCACTGATCATCTGTTTGGTTTTGTCTGAATTTCAGTTTTGTTTCACAATCATTTGCCTCGGAGAAATTTGGAGAGTTACAATGTAGACTGTTGTTTGATGTTAATCAATTAATTAATTTTCTATTTAGTTCTAAAAAAAATGTTAAGTGGCTTATCAAAAAATACACAGATATAGTAAGATCAAAGAGTATCAAACAATAAAAACGAAGAGCATTTAGTAAAAAGGGAGCAGAGAATACAAATCTTGTCTGAAGACCTTTAGAACAAATTAACTTGGTACTCAGTGTGACTGTTGAGACAAGAAGACGACAAAGTGAGAAGACAGAGCCAGTTAAAAGAGCCTTTAAGAAAGGATGTCAGTTTCACAGGAGAAACCCACGTTTTAAGATAAATTTGCTTTTGGGTCCTCATGTAAGAGGTGCTGAACATTTTATAAAATATGGAAATAAGGCTGGGCACGGTGGCTCATGCCTGTAATCTAACACTTTGGAAGGTGGAGGCGGGTGGATCATCTGAGGTCAGGAGTTTGAGACCAGCCTGGCCAACATGGGGAAACCCTGCCTCTACTAAAAGAATACAAAAATTAGTGGGGCATAGTGGTGTGCATCTGTAATCTCAGCTACTCAGGTGGCTGAGGCAGAATTGCTCGAACCCAGGATCGGAAGTTGCAGTGAGCTGAGATCACACCACTGCATTCCAGCCTGGGTGACAGAGTGAGACTCCTTCTCAAAAAAAAAAAAATATATATGGAAATAGGCATCATTTTAATTCTTCTCTATCTGTGCCTGCTGGGAGTGCTGATGGCAAAATATCTATTAGATTATTGAGGTACTGGAAGGGTAAGGGTGTGTGTGTGTGTATGATGTCAGGGAGAAGCAGCACAGTTTCCCAAAGTGTTCTTTCACTGTGATGGTTAAAAAAAACCTGAAAGAAAACTTCTTTGGATGACATTTAGTGTAATCTCATGGATAACTTACAGTGTACAGTTTGCTTTCTCCAGTTGTTTTTAACAGGAACAGAAGTCCTGGTGGGAAAATGTATTCTCAGTGGGCATTTGTTGCTGTCCCTATGGGGACTGTGTGAGGGCTAATCCTCACTCTCAACCTGCCTTTCCCAGCTGAAGTAGGTATTATGTCAGCAAGGGAAATGGAAGCTCCTTCTAATCTTAGTCCTCTCTTTTAAATTCCAGATTGGTATGGGACAGCTCCTATCTTATAGGAAGACAAATAATTTTAGGATGACATGATGATGGTGATAATAATGATATAATAACAAGTACTATGAGGTTGTGGAGGCAAGCTTCATGGAAGAGGATTCTTCCATGAAGAAGGCTTCTTCCCATGAAGCCCATTCCATATTGAAAACTGTGGCAGAGGACACATTCCAGGCTTAAGAAATACAGTAAGAACGTTCATGGAGGTGGGGCAAGTAAGTGGAGATTTGGATGCCATTCTAAGAAATTTGGATTTTATAAATAATGGTAGGTTGTTGAAATTTTGAGGAGGGCAATTCATGATATAATCTTCCTTATGTTTTAAGAGGCTATTTCTGTCAACAGTGTGGAGCTGTGTTGTTTAAAACAGTAGCCACCAGTCACATGTGGTTATGAAATGTGGTAGTGAAAAAATGTGGGTGGTCTGAACTGAAATGTGCTGTAAGTATAAAATACACATTGGATTTTGAAGACTTGGTACAAAAATATGTAAAAATACCTCAATAATTTTTATGTTGATTGTAAGTTGAAATTATTTTTGATAACTTCAGTTCAATAAATATATTATGAAAGTTAATTTCACTGGTTTCTTTTTATTTCAATAAAGCCACTGCAATAAAGCTATTACATTTCTATTTGAAGGTGCTGGTGTGGAGGCTGGTTAGGAGAAGGAAAGAACTGAAGATCAGGAGAAGAGAGGAAGCTATTGCAAAACCTTAGGCAAGAGATGTTGAGGGTCGGATCTAAGGGAGTGACTATGGGAATGAACAGGAGAGGACTGGTAAAGAAGGCTTTTCAAAATAGGATGGGACAAAAGTTTTTATGGATGTCGGGATCCAAAAGAGGGAGTCAAGCTTGCAAGTTAAGTGTCTAGTCTAGTTGACTACGAAGATGTTGGGGTGATGGTTTTTGTTTTGTTGCATATGGGTTTCAAGGTGAACACATACACATACGAAGCAATGAGGAAGTCAGGTGTGAAGCTCAAGAGAGGATGTGGTGAAGTTGTAGATGCAGGAGTCAACACCAGGAGGTGGTAGTTGAAGGACAGGAATGGGCCTGATCACTGGGCTCATTCAGACAGGGAGAAAGGGAGAACAGAATGAGAGCCAAGGACGGAGAATTGGGGGAATGATGGAGGTTGGGGCTCAGAATTTAAGATGTGGATAAAAGAAGACAAGCTTGACTGAGGCTGGCCAGGGAGGACCCAGGAGATCCTGGTACCATGTGGACCAAAGGAGATCTTTACAGATGGGACAAGTTTACAAATGCAGAAAGAAGAGGTTGTCGAGTGGTGCTGTCAGGTGTGTTGTTGGGGTAGGCCTTTGACAGTCACCTAAAGGCAGATGTAAATTGCAAAAAGTCCAGGAGTGAGGAAGAAGATACTGTTGGAACAGGTGAGAACTATTGGTGAAGTGTGGGCACCAGAGAAGGCTAATGGGGACTGGGAAGCAGGGGGTTGGAGGCAGTTGGGTGGGGAGAGGGCAGGGGCAGCCCGGGGCTGAAGGCAAGGATTTTCAGGCAAAGGGAGAAGGAGGGAGAGACTGAGGGTCGAAGGAGAAGATTATAATTGATAGAGCAAGACCAAGAAAACGAACTGGTGCAGGAGGCATGTGAAAATGTCACACTTGGAGAGTCTTTCCTTTTTCGTTTTCAAACATGCTTTTTAGTACATCTCCTCAAGCCCATCCCAAGGATCCAACCTTCCCTGGGTTTCATCCGGGCAGGGCCTCCTTCAGACAAGAGAGAGGGAGGGAAGCCCCTCTCAGAGCGTCTGCCTCTTTTGCACCCAACTGCTCCTGCTCGGAGGCTGAAGGAAGCTGCGGGGACTGGACGGCGCACCTTCCAGTGCACACAGGGCTTGGGAGACTGCACTCTTCCTGGCTGTGTGAGCCTCGGGTTCGCCCAGACCTCCTATACTGTGGCACCTCTACCCAGAGCCTGAAGAGCAGAGCAGCGCCGCATCCCTCCTGAACCCCGAGCTTCGGCTCGGGCTGCAGCGCCCGGCCTCCTCCAGCAGGGGCGCTGGGAACCCGCGGATGGCCAGCTCTCGTTCAGTGCCTGGTCCTGAGCCTACCTGGGCTTGCAGCGCTGGAACTTTTCTTGGGACTGCCCGCATCGCTCAGTCTTTGGAAACCCACGGATGCCAGGACCCGCCCCATTCTGGGCCGGACGTTGTCGCTGGCATCGTTCTTCGGCTCAGCTTCCCCCGTTGCTAATTGCTATTTTGGCACTGGGTGGAAAAGCAAGTTCACGAGGGTGGGGCCTCCCGGGAATCGCTGGATATTTTTCCTCTGCCAGCTTAGATTCTCAGGCTGCTCTTCTGCTTCCTCCATCCCTCTTGGTTCTTACCTGGAGCTCTTCCACCTCCTCTTCTCTCTCCCTCTTCCTTTTGCACCATTCTCTCGCCCCTTTTCTCCTTCGCCTCGTCTTTCCTCTCTTCTCCCTCTTTTTCCCCTCTATTTTCTCCTTTATTCTGTCCTTTCACCTTTCTTCCCCTTCCGCGCGTTCCCCTCCCTCTCTTTCCACTTTAACCATCTCCTAGAGAGCAAGAAGAACTCTTCATCTACTCCGGAAGGGTAGAGCGGGGCTGAAGCCTCCTCCCTCTGGCCTGCCCCTTTCTTAATAGCTCCTCCTCCAGCTCCTCTGGTTTCCGACTTTTCAACCCCTAGAAATCCCGGGGGCTTCTCGGAGGCGGCGGGCTACACTACATGTCCCGGGGCCTATAGCTCGAGATCGTCTTTGGGTTTAGCTCACTTCCCTCCAGCCCACCCAAAGTCTCCGTCTTCCTCCGGTTACAAAGGGTCTCAGCTGCACCAAGCGCGCAGGCTACACTCCTGCAGCGGGGAACTGGAGACCAGATAATCCCACGCGGCGCCGCCCGGAGTACCCTCTAACTGGCGGTCGACACTTTGAAACAATTGAGCCAGTTCAGAAACTGATTGAGGTGAGGGCACGACCTCGAAATCCCAGGCAGGAAAATGAGGTCTGGATCCTCTGAGAGCAGACATCTCAACTACTCTCTTGCCCCACCTCTGGCCAGGAGGTCCGGGCAAGGAGAGTCCTTCAACCGAGGAGAACCGGCAAGTCCCCGATGCCGCTGGGGCCTTCCGCCTCTCTTCCCTCACCCCCTAGGAGGCTTTATCAGGTTCTAATTGCTAGTGGTGGGGGCCGTGGGTGCTCAGGACGCCAAGAGGAGGCGGCTGCCGAGAGAGGCCTGCCTAGTTGTCAGTATTGCCTCTGACCACTCGCAGGCTCATAGAAATGCAAACACAGCCCGTGCGTGATCCGCGCGCGCCCAAAGCCCGAGCGCACACCCCCGGTCCCCGCCCCACTTGCCATCGCTCACACTAACACGCACACATGCTCTTGCAAATGCGCACGCACTGAACCTCGCGCCCCCTCACGGAACCTCGCGCCCCCTCACACCCAGCCGCGCTCCTGGCCCATCTCAGCCAAGTGCCCCCACCCAGCGACGCCCGGTCTGCCCGCCGACCCCTCGGCGAACCCCTCGCCTTACGCCCGCCAGCCTTCGCGTACGCACGCGCACGCACGCATTCCCTGTGCCCCCGCGCGGGGGCGCAGGCCTGGGGTGGCGGGGAGCCGGCCGGGCCAGGGAGCCGCTAGAGGAGTCCGGGTGCATCCCGCGCTTGCCTTCCGTGCGCAGCCTCCCTGCGCGGAGGCACCTGGTTCCCTCTCGGCTCTAGAACGCTAACAGCTGGCGCAGAGCACTCAACTCCTCCTCCCTCTCCTCCGAGACCCCTATACCCTCCCCGCGCGCCATCTCCTGCCCCTCATAACAGGCTCGAAGAGTAAACCCCCAAACGCGTCCAGAAGCGGCTCCTAACTCTTCGCCGGCAGCACGCTGGAGGCTGGATTTCGGAGAGACTCGGGACTGGAGTCTAATTGCTGGCCTCTTCTGGATCCGGCTTGATTTTCATATTTTAAGAAGATTGTCTTATTACCTTTGAATACTCCTTTTTACGAAATTTCTGGAGGAGCTCAGTGGGGAAGGCTGGGGGGAGTCTGATTTTAAGAAAGCAAGCACCGAAGGGGCAATTATTAATTTTACTCGTGTTTGGAATCCCCCTCTGGACGAGAGAGCGGGCGAACGCGAGCGAGGAGGAAAGACTGGAGAGGACCGGCGAGGCGCACCAGCCGGAGCCACCTCCTTCCTGGCCGCCCCCTCCCCACTCCCCCTACACACGCTCGCTCGCTCGCCGGCGCGCGCACACCCCCCGCGCCGGACCCGCACCTCGGCGGGCGCCACACACTCGGCAGCCCGAGCCGCGGTAGCCGCAGCGGGATGGAGGCGGCGCGTACGGAGCGCCCCGCTGGCTGGCCGGGGGCGCCGCTTGTCAGGACCGGGCTCCTACTCCTGTCGACGTGGGTTCTGGCCGGCGCCGAGATCACTTGGGACGCGACAGGCGGTCCAGGGCGCCCGGCGGCCCCGGCTTCGCGGCGACCGGCGTTGTCTCCACTCTCGCCGCGGGCAGTGGCCAGCCAGTGGCCGGAGGAGCTGGCGACGGCGCGGAGAGCCGCCGTGCTGGGGCGCCGGGCCGGACCAGAGCTGCTGGTCCAGCAGGGCGGCGGCAGCGGCGGTGAGATGCAGGTGGAAGCCGGAGGGACATCGCCTGCAGACGAGCGGCGGGGACGGGGCATCCCAGCTCCTGGCAAGCTTGGCGGCGCGAGGAGGAGTCGCCGGGCTCAGCCCCCCAGCGCCCCGGAGCGCGGGGATACCCGGGCTACTGCTCCGGCCGATAGTTCCAGAGGAAGCCGTCCTCTGGCCAAGGGTTCCCGGGAGGAGGTGAAGGCGCCGCGGGCTGGGGGCTTGGCGGCTGAAGAGCTCCGGCTGCCCAGCACCTCCTTCGCGCTGACGGGGGACTCGGCCCACAACCAAGCCATGGTGCACTGGTCGGGACACAACAGCAGCGTGAGTACCCACCCGGCGGCGGGTCTGCCTATTTCCTGACACCGAAGGGGAATGGTCGGGGGTGGGGGCGGGAGCGGGAGCGGGAGCGAGGGGCAGATAGTTGCTTGGGGGTCGAGGCGGGGGACATCTCGACTTTTGGAGAGAACAGGTTTGTCCGGTTCCCCCCACGCCCCCAACAGGTTAACGGAGTTTGTTGTTACGCTGTATGCGTTTGTTTACTGGAGACCCTAGAATTCGGGCCGCCGGGAAGAGAGAGGAAGGGGCTTCCTACAGATGAGTCGGGGAGGGATCTGTGTCCACTTTCTCCCATACTTGGCTCGGAGGGTCAGGTTTCTGTTTGCGGGGTGCTTGAATTCTTGGATGAGGGCAAGGGCTCACTTGGGGCGGGAGGCGCTGAACGGACCGATTCCTGCGACTGGGTGGGCTCCCCACTTCCCCGCATCCCCGCTCCCGTCACGCGAAAGGGAACCCGGGAGGCCACTCGGACTCCCGACCTCCGGCTCGCCTCGGCGTCTCTGCTCTCCGCTCCGGGCGCGGCGTCCGCCAGCCCAGGAGGGAGGCTCGGCCAAGTCGGCCCCAAGCCTTGGCCTTCAGGTAACCCCGGTTCCTCCTTCAAAGCCCAGGGAGCGGCCCTGGAAAGCCATAGCGGAGGCCGTAAAAAAAAGTTTAAAGCGTGAAGCGAAATTCCACACCCATCCAACGCCCATGCCACAGCGCTCGCCGTCACGCACGCACAGGCACACGGAAGTCGCTGAGCAGAAAACTCTCGCCTCCGCCACTGCGTCCTGCGCCACCAACGGCTCCCTGAGCGGAGTTGGGTCCCTGAGCTTCCCGCACACCTCTCCGCCCGCTTTTCCCCGCCACCGGGTTCTCCTGGACACGGATGTACCGAGAGGTGGCGCCGTTGAGCCCGCTCTGACCGATTCGGGCGTTCGGGACTGGGCGCCCGACTGAGCACGGCGCCTGCCCGGCAGCTGCGGCGGCCTGCAGCGCGTGCCCGGAGGGGCTCCGCCCACCACACACACACCTTGCCGGCACCCAGCGCTGTGCAGCCAAGCAAAGAAAAGGCGGGGGACAGGTTCCCACCATCTTCCCCATTTCCCTCCCTCCCGCGGTCGCGACTTCAGCCAGATTTGCCAAATTCTTTCCTCTTCCCTGGCTCTACGGTTTAGATCAGAACCTGGCGTTGAGTAGAGTGCAGGCTCCAGACGGAGGATGACGGGTGTCTGTACACGCAGCCTTGGGGAATTGATTTCATAGGAACTCACCCCGCAACCTGCCGTTTTGTATTTCACTTCATGACTGGTGTTTGAAAATATTTCTCTGGGAAATTTTTGCCTTATTTTAACAGAGCCTGGGGTGTCCAGGATTGAGTATTGAATAAGAGGGAAGCGAGGGGTCTGCAGAAGGCAACACATAAGCAATACCAAAGAGCAGATTTCTTGGTTTTTAATGATGCACGGTGCAGGCAGCCCTGCCTGGGTAACTGATGCTGGGCTCAAAGGACCGGTGGAGTCCAGCTCCGGAGGGGCGCGGTGGTGGGCTTCATCTGCCTTGGATGAAGACCCCCGCAGCCTCGGGCTGACAGCTCTGACGAGAGGGGTGGACAACGTGCGCCTTTGGAAGGCTGGGTGATTGAAGACCTCCAAGTCCCTTCCAAGAGAACTTGGAAGTGTGCGCTAGCGGGGAGATTCTCTGACAGCTGGGGTAGTGAATCCCAACTTCATTGTAGTTTGATAATCAGTGAGAGAGAGAGAGAGAGAGAGAGAGAGAGGAGAGAGAGAGAGAGTGTGTGTGTGTGTGTGTGTGTGTTGGGGTTCTTGCTGAGGAGGATGGATAGGATGCGTGGAAGTAAATATGTCCTAGGAAGAGGAGGATGTGATGTCCTCACATCTGTGGCTTTACTTCTGCCACATTAGGACAATATAAATTCACCCTCCCTGAAGAGATTTTCTGTGTCTCTGCTTTTATTTTAAGGATTATTTTTGAGTATTTACAAAGCCTCTGAAGATGAGACTTTAGAGAAAATGCTTCCTGCAAATAGCAGTTAACTGTGCATGGCCTTCTTTGCTCATCTTCAAAGCAGTTGTGAAGCAGAAGAGGTGAGGGGCAAGTCTGGCCTGTGCTCCCTGGGAGATGATTCTTCAGTCAAACGATGGCCAAGGGGCTTGGGTTCTGGACCAGTTGGGCTTGGAGTTCTTAGTGCTACAGCAATGAGATTGGAGCAATCTATGAACAGCCCTCAGGGACTTACTGGTTGTGCTCTTGGCCAGCCTTACTGCCCATCCGCAGGTGGATGTAGGGCCACACATTGTCCTCTCTCTCCAATCTAGGGAAGAACTGCCTCTTTAGCCCCCTAGGCTGGACCTGCCTCTTTTGATTACATTTTGTAGGCAGTACCAGAGAGACATCCTTGATTATCAGGTCTGTGAGTCTCTTTAAGGAAGTTAGAGAAACATACTCACACGGCCCTGTCTTTGAGACTTTAAGGAAAATCTCCTTGAGAATCACTGGGAAACCAGTTTCAGCAACATTTACCCAGTTGGTTTTTCTCCTGTCCCCCTTTCCTGATGGCAGGAAAAGAAGGTGTTGTTAAAAAAAAAAAAAGCCAGGGTGAAGAGTGATGGGGATGAGGATGCTTTGGGAGGGTTCCTTCATCATTGGTTTCAAAGTGGAGGGAGATGTTGATAAAACAGAGAACATGGGGCCTAGCTCCGGGCTCTTTTGACATGGAAAGAGAATTTTATCTTTTCTTCTGGCTTCTAGAATATTAGACATGTCCTTCTTCAGGAGGCCACCAGTTTAACTTTTAACACAATGAGGGTTTCCTTGCTCTTCTTCCAAGTGCCTCTGACAAACATGATTACTTGATATGAGTCCCTTTTGGGGAGCATTTTCAGTAACCCTATGTAATTGAAATTGGAACTCCATTCTGACTGATTTTATGGTCAGGGATGTAGGGTGGGACTTGGAGAAGGGCCTTCAGCCCCCCTCATTGGTCCAGTATGTGCCCCAGGTGGTTGAGGGTGCAGGAGGAGACCCTTGTCCAGGGCTTGGAGTGGGTATTTGCCTTGGTCCAAGGACAGAGAGAGATGGCTTTGGGGCCAAAGAAGTGCAGCTGGCCTTGGGCAAAGGGATCAGGACGGCTTGGGGTCTGGGCATTACCTCTGGCCATGTTGCCTGCCAGGTACTCTGGGTGGAAAGTGAGTGGACTTGGCCCTGAAACTTTTACTCTGGAGGAGCCATTTGCCATTTTTTCTCTCCAGTTTTCTCCAGCTGGGATCCTGGTGACTAATGGGTTAGAGAGTGTTTCACAAACACCCAGAGGGAGCCCAGTCCCCATGGCTTACAGAGAAACAGAAAAACACATTATTCTGTCCTTTTACTTCGAATGAAAGAAGAAGCTTCCCTGCTTGCTCATTGAGTTGGCAAATGGCTCTGGAGAGTGGAAAGTTGTGAAGGCACAGTCCACTTCTCCACACTCCCTCCTCCTTGGGTTAACCCTTCATGGGCCCCCCCATTCCTGGTGCTAAGGTGAAAACATTGCATCTGCCCTAACATTGGTCCTGATTTTCTTCCAGCAGCTCACTTGCAGTGGCAGCGATTTGCCGGCTGCTGCCCCTGCAGTGTGTCTGCTTGGAATACTTGCCAGGTGGTTTTCAGTTAATGTGCCCAACACTGCATTTTGGTAAACAGAAATAGGACGGTTCTGATATTTCTAGGTCCTCCCAGATCACCCTGCCCCGAGCACACTAGTAGGTGTAACACACAGATTCTCCCAGGCAGGATCTCCTACCCTTAACTAATTTAGCTGGACTGTGTTCTAAAATATTTACTCCTAATGTGCAAAATAGTGACAGATTTGATCAGATTAATTGTATTTCACTCACTGGAGTATCTAACTGTGGCTCCCAAACAGATTTTTCAAATAGCTTTTGGCTGGATTGCCTTGCCTTCATCGTCCCTGCTCACAGTTCCTGTGTCACAATATCTTAATGCATTCTGCCTTCTCAGAGGCTTAATAAAGAAGGCTGCCACAGGAGCCATTCTTCAGGGGTTTGCCAAAAAAATCTGTTTTTAATTAATATTACAAGGGGAAACAATCTCAGTTAAGATGTAGCTGGGAAATGCATGGGGACATAATGGCACTAATTGCTCCTGGTCATCGTTGGTCTGAGGGGCAGTGGGGAGAGGAGGAGCTGGGCACAGGCTGTTTGTCTGCTCTGTGATTTCTCTGATGGCTGGATTACAGGGTGTGATTTCCATCTCAGATCCTGCAGTGATTTCCAAGGTGAGCAGAAGTTGCAGACTCCTTAATTGAGAGGCCTGATTTAGTGATAACAAAAATGCAGTGGCTGGAACTTGCTTTGTAGCTGGCAAAGAAGGAATGCCGGGAAGTGACTTCTCCAGTGGTGTTGGATTTAAGGGAAGGGGAGTTGGTGGCTCCAATGGCAGGAAGGCTCAGTGGACAGAAGAGAAAATTGCTTTTTCCTTGGGCTGTGTAAATCTATTGTCAGTGGAGGAATCCTGGAACTGGATGATCTGTGGGCCCTGAATCATCTCATAAGGAGCAGAGAGGTGTGACAAAGCAGACACTCTGTGATAGGAAGATTTGGCTGGAGACCAGTGGTTTATCCAAGGCTAGGTACAGATTGGCTAAGTCACTTGAGGCTTGTGGCTTGACCTGTTGATTTCCCACTTTCTGCTTTCTTCTGGCCTCTTGGCTGGCTTGAGACACTTCTCTTATAGAGGAAAAAATGTCAAAGGATTATTCTGCAATAAATTTGGGGGAGAAAAGAGGCCTTGTGGAGGAGGAAGTGGGAAATACGGAATGTGAGTGCCTGGTGGGTCACTAGGCAGTTCTGCTAAGCAGAACTGGCTCTGTGGAATAGATCGAATTTGGCTAACCAAGTTTATTCTCCCCGTGTTGTGGGTAACTGAGGAAAGGCTCTGGATAGGGCTCTGACTTTGTTGGTAGTCCGTGGAGATGAGGGAGCTTTGTCTTACATGTGGTTAGCACTTGATAATATTTGATGAAGTAAATGAGACAGTCTCAAGTCTCATCAAGCAGAAGCTATTAAGGAATTAGAAATTGTTGTTGCCTGGGATAGCAATGATTTCAGAACTTGACTGCTACTATAACCAGGAGTGTTTCTTCCAGTGCATCTACATTCTAGCTTGAGGACCTTTGGTTTCTTGAATTCAAATCGAGAGTCCATTAGCCTGGCATTCAAGGCTATGTATGTCCTGAGTCTACTTCTCAAACTTTGGATTTGACTCTTCCCTGATGGACTCCTGCATTCTGGAGAAGGCCCTTCTCTGATACATCCCACCCTGCATCCCTGACTGTAAAATCAGTCAGAATGGAGTTCACTGTCCCAAGCACCTTGAGGTCTCTTCCACTTGGGGTACCCTTCTTTCTTGATGAAAGGGCACCTATTATTCATAGCTCAATTCACCTTTCAGCCTCAGTGGCTCTATGAAACTTTCCTTAGAAGCATGTATTTCTTTTTTCCCTTACTTGTTTATAGAATTTATAGAATACACTACACATTTGATTATATTTAGCTTAGTACTTACTTTAGTCTTACATTATTTAGTGGATGTTTTGAGGGTAAGAGATAAAATAATTAAAACATCACCCACTCTCTCCCATTAACATCAAGCCTCATGAGTTCTGTTCTTCTCATCCATGCCTGGCAGCATGTGCCATAGGGAGTACATATCTCACTAATACTGAACTCACCTGGGGAATTGGATGGTGCCTTAGCTGCAGGATAAGGGGAGAGGAAAGAAGACCATTTTGCCCCAAGATGACTAACAGGTTAACGCTGTCTGTTAATAACACTGAGTTTATACAACTGGTATATTATTTAATATATGAATGTTAACATAAGATTCAGAGGGATCTCTGCCCTAGTTAGTAAGAGGATAGAAATAAGGACTAGTTAACAGTCCTGGCTTCTCATGCACTTCAGAGATCAGATGGACACTCCTATAAAATGTTCACCCATTTTCTGAGTGTTTCCTCTGTATGTGGGATTGTCCTAGAAACTGTGGGGTTGGTAGAAGTATGATAGAGGGGAGAAAATAACCAGTGTTAATGGGGACCTCTTGTGAGTCACCTTCTTATTTGAGTTAGTGAGTAAATCAAGTCTGGTTACATCACAACGAGGAACAATTTTACTCATTTATTTTGATCAGCATAGTTTGGGTTTAATTATTTATGGAAATGCTGTTCTTTATAGTACACTAATAAATGTGCTATAGTAAATTTTGAAAAAATAATGGAATCTAAGAACCTCAGGATTGCACAAATTGCTTTCTGCTCTTGAGTGCATGTGAGGAAGCAGAGGAAGCCATCCCTACTTGATTCAGATGAGAGGGACCTGCAGCAGAGTGGGGCCAGCAGGGCTATTGGTCAGTAAAACTGTGCCCTTGGCTAAGTAGGGGACTGTTAGTTGGCACACACTGGAAAGAGAAAAAACCTTGTTTAGGGGAAAACCTGGAAATAAAGCTATGTAGGATAATCAAGGATCCTATTAGGTGTGGGATTATTTATTAAGGGTAATGGTGCAGCTTGTGCGAATTCATATTTGTATAGAGATTTCATCCTGAATGCAACCCTCTTCCAGATTTGTTGAGAACGGATAGACTGGGAACATGAAACAAGTCACATACTAAATAAGATCATGGATCCTGCAGCCGGGTGCCTGGGTTCAAGTCTTGCTCCTCTTTCTTAATGCTGTGTGAGACTGGGCAAGTTGTTACCCTCTCTGCTGTTTCTTCATCTGAAAAAGAGGGGTGATGATATAGTATGTCTCACTTTGGGCTGTTGTAAGAATTAAGTGAGACTGTACAGGGCAGAGTGCTTAAAAGAAGTGCCTGGCCCATTTGTAGCAAGCCCTCAAGATACTTTTAGTTTAGTTGTTATTTTTATGTCTGGAAGGGGCCTTCCCTTAAGTTTCAGATGGAAATGTTGAAGGAGAAGAAGGAAGCACTTGCTCAAAGTTTCCCAGTGAGCTGATGGCAAGGCCTTGGCTAGAACCCAGTTCTCATCAAGATGCTCATTTCAGCCACCTCCCGTAGTTCATGTCCTTAGCCAGACGAGTCTTTGCCATGTCTATCTTTTGTGTAGTGCTAAAGTCGACATTGGAAAGGATCTAGAAGTGAGAGACTGGGGACCTGGATTCTTGAAATTCATACTCAGAATTTGTAATAGAAACAGAATCATATTAGTTAGATAGATAAGAGTATTTAGATTCAAAGATTACACTAACAAGCTATGAATAAGTTTAACATTTCAGGGCTATTACTGCATGGATAATTAAGGAATTCAGAAAGATGAAGAGTAGCTTCTCTCAGATTGTGTATCCATGATTACAACTCACAGCTAATCAAGGGAGATTTCTGGAGGGAAGTGAGTAAAGTGTGTAGCTTCTAAAACATTGGAGAACACTGAGTTGCTGGGGCTGGTTGGCAAGCAGAGCCCATTGTGACAAAGACTCATCTATGCCAGAGTTATAGGCTAGACCTTGATGTTCCATTTTTCCTCTCCTCTTCTGTATTTGTGCCTCGTGTAAAATGGGCACATCACATGGATTGGAGCTTTCTGTAGAATTTCTGCAGCCTGTTTCCCAGAATTATCACACTGGTACAATCCACTAATTACTTCGTGGTGATCTATACCCTTTGAGTTGCCGGCTTGATTTCCCTTTTTGCCTTTACCCTATGTACCAAGAATGGAACCTGACAGCCCTATGTAGACACTAGAGGGAGTGTTGCTCTGGGAAAGAAGTGAAAATAAATAGGATGAAATAAAGAAACAATGCTCTACCAGGAATTGTTCTGAAGGAGAGAAGATGAGAAGTAGCCTGTAAGTGAATCATGTAGGGGTTGTATGATGACTCATCAGTTGGCAGCAGGGCAGTTTTCAGTCCTGAGGGGCTGATCATTTAGCCTCTTCCTGCAGAAAAAAGGGGAGTAGATACAAACACGTTCATTCAGCAGTTAGATACTCAGCCAATTAATGACTGAACCAACACTCTACAAATAGATTCAGCTGTAAGTGATGCTTAGGCTGGGTTCTCCCGTCTCTTCTGTATTCCCTCCCTTTTTGCCTCCTTGCTCTCTTGTATCTGGTGGTTAGTCAGTACATGCTTATTGAATTAAACGGAATAAATACTAGCTTAAATTCTTAAAAGTGCCTGGGTAAAGAACAAGTGTCTTGGGGATGGAGAAGTGTCTGGCCTGCTGTTGCTGGCCTGGGGACTGCACTCTGGGACATTGCAGCTGCCTCTCACAGGCTCTCAGGTCCCACATGCCTGACTTATCCTCCCAAAAGCCTTTTTGACATCTATGCTGAGGTAGGCAGTTTCTCATTCAAATGGTTAGAATCAGGTTAAAGATTACACTGCTGCATAAGAAATAAACTTTTTCTTTTAAAAACCTGTTCTCAGTGGGAGATGAAGAACAATTACTGAATTGAACATTTTTTTTCAAGACTGGAAAAATAGCTCAAGCTGACATATCTGAATGTGATTACACATAGTGGGGGAATTTGTCTACAATTAGGGTTTTGAGACAATTAAGCTGGTGAGACAGAGAAACTTGTTTTCCAGAGTGGTGGTGGAACAGGAGGGTATCCTTAGAGGTGAAAGAGTTGCTTATCTCAACTGTGTTGCCTTCCGTGTTATTCATGCTTGAAAGCAAACTTTTGTTTGAAAGATTTCTCAAAACTCTCGTGAGAAGGTCCTTAAGCAACAGCAACCTTGAACAAGTCTCTAAGCCTTAGTTTTGCTGGCTATAAAATGATAATACCATACTTGCAGGATTGTTGTGAATCTTAGAGATGATGCCCATAAAGGGCCTAGCATAACAGGCTATTTTAACATAAGAGTGTTCATTTTTGTAATCTCAGCACTTTGGGAGGGCAAGGCGGGCAGATCACTTGAGGTCAGGAGTTTGAGACCGGCCTGGCCAACATGGTGAAAACTCCGTCTCTATTGAAAAAAAAAAAATACAAAAATTAACTGGGCGTTGTGGCACATACCTTTAATCCTAGCTACTCTGGAGGCTGGGTCAGGAGAATCTCTTGAATCCAGGAGGCAGAGGTTGAATGAACCAAGATGGTGCCACTGTACTTCAGCCTGAGTGACCAGAGAGAGACTTCATCTTAAAAAAAAAAAGAATGTTAATTCTAATTTGGAGATCTGTTGGTACTCTACCCATATTGCCCCGGTATTCCTTTGCTTTGCATGCTGGCCTGATTTCCAACCACCAGCACCAGGGACTGTTTGCTCAACAGCTTTCCCTGGCCACTGTAGCTTACTTTGATCACACAAGGCACACACTGGAAGAGTGAAGGAATTAATGCCTGCGAGGGAGCAGGGAGCAGCCACCTACCAATGATTGGTGGGAGTTGATGGATAAATATCCAGCCTTTTTGACCACTGGGATTGGCTAACTTTGAGACATGTTTCCTTCACGGTCTCCCAGAGCTCACAGTGGGATTAAGTCCCAGTTTTAAAT
>NW_016107586.1:1955046-1960141 GCF_001604975.1 Cebus imitator | reverse complement strand
CCTCGTGATCCACCCGCCTCGGCCTCCCACAGTGCTGGGATTACAGGCTTGAGCCACCGCGCCCGGCCTTAAATATGTTTTAAATGTGTGTGTGTGTTTTAAGTGGGTGCATTATTAGTAAGGAGGGAGTCTACAACTATGATTTTAAAAAATGAAAAATGCTTCTTTTTTTTCTTTTGTACCTGTAGCCTTATTTTTATTTATTTATTTATTTATTTATTTATTTATTTTTTAGATGATGTCGGCACTTTATTTTTATTTTTTATTTTGTTATTTTACTTTAGGTTCTGGGGTACATGTGCAGATCATGCAGGATTGTTGCATAGGTACATATATGGCAAGGTGGTTTGCTGCCTTCATCTCCCCATCACCTATATCTGGTATTTCTCCACTCATTATCCCTCCCTACCTTCACCACCCCATGCTGTTCCTCCCCTAACTCCCTAAACTTGACTACAGTATGTGAGGCTCCCCTCCCTGTGTCCACGTATTCTAATGGTTCAACACCCAACTATGAGTGATAACGTGGTGTTTGGTTTTCTGTTTTGTATCACTTTGCTGAGAATGATGGTTTCCAGATTCATCCGTTCATCCTATGAAGGACACAAACTCATTGTTTTTTATGGCTGCATAGTATTCCATGGTGTATATGTATCACATTTTCTTGATCCAGTCTATTGTTGATGGACATTTGGGTTGGTTCCAGGTCTTTGCTGTTGTAAACAGTGCCACAATGAACATATGTGTGCATGTGTCTTTATAATAGGACAAGTTATAATTCTTTGGGTATATACCCAGTAATGGGATTGCTGGATCAAATGGTATTTCTATTTCTAGGTTCTTGAGGAATCGCCACACTGTCTTCCACAATGGTTGCACTAATTTGCACTCCCACCAACAGTGTAAAATTGTTCCTGTTTCTCCACATCCTCTCCAGCATCTGTTGTCTCCAGATTTTCTAATTATCGCCATTCTAACTGGTGTGAGATGGTATCTCAATGTGGTTTTGATTTGCATTTCTCTACTGACCTATGATGATGAGCATTTTTTTATGTTTGTTGGCTTCATAGATGTCTTCTTTTGTAAAGTGTCTGTTCATATCCTTCACCCACTTTTGAAGGAGTTTGTTTGTTTTTTTCTTGTAAATCTGTTTTAATTCTTTGTAGATTCTGGATATCAGCCCTTTGTCAGATGGGTAGATTGCAAAAATCTTTTCCCATTCTGTTGGTTGCCGGTTAGCTCTGATGATTGTTTCCTTTGCTGTATAGAAGCTCTGGAGTTTAATTAGATCCCATTTGTCTATTTTGGCTTTTGTTGCCATTGCTTTTGGTGTTTTAGCCGTGAAGTCCTTGCCTATGCCTATGTCCTGAATGGTTTTGCCTAGGTTTACTTCTAGGGTTTTTATGGTGTTAGGTCTTATGTTTAAGTCCTTAATCCATCTGGAGTTAATTTTAGTGTAAGGTGTCAGGAAGGGGGTCCAGTTTCTGCCTTCTTCACATTGCTAGTCAAGTTTTCCCAACACCATTTATTAAACAGGGACTTGTTTCCCTATTGCTTGTTTTTGTCAGATGTGTCAAAGATCAGATGATTGTAGATGTGTGGTGTTGCTTCTGAGGCCTCTGTTCTGTTCCATTCGTCTATATCTGTGTTTTGGTACCAGTACCGTGCTGTTTTGATTACTGTGGCCTGGTAGTATAATTTGAAGTCAGACAGCATGATGCCTCCAGCTTTGTTCTTTTTGCTTAGGATTGTTTTGGCTATGCAGGCTCTCTTTTGGTTCCATATGAAGTTTGAAGTGGTTTTTTTCCAGTTCCGTGAAGAAGGTCATTGGTAGCTTGATGGGGATAGCATTGAGTCTATAAATTACTTTGGGCAGTATGGCCATTTTCATGATGTTGATTCTTCCCAACCATGAGCATGGAATCTTTTCCATCTGTTTGTGTCCTCTCTTATTTCATTGAGCAGTAGTTTGTAGTTCTCCTTGAAGAGGTCCGTTACATCCTTTGTTAGTTGTATTCCTAGGTATTTTATTCTCTTTGTAGCAGTTGTGAATGGGAGTTCACTCTTGATTTGGCTCTCTGTTTGTCTATTATTGGTATATAGAAATGCTTGTGATTTCTGCACATTGATTTTGTATCCTGACACTTTACTGAAGTTGCTTATCAGTTTCAGGAGATTTTGGCCTGAGACGATGGGGTCTTCTGAATATACAATCATGTCATCTGCAAATAGAGACAATTTGGTTTCCTCTTTTCCTAATTGAATACTCTTTATTTCTTGCCTGATTGCTCTGGCTAGAACTTCCAATACTATATTGAATAGGAGTCTGAGAGAGGGCATCCTTGTCTTGTGCCAGATTTCAGAGGGAATGCTTCCAGTTTTTGCCCATTCAGTATGATATTGGCTGTGGGTTTGTCATAAATAGCTTTTATTATTTTGAGATACATTCCATTGATACCTAGTTTATTAAGAGTTTTTAGCATAAAGGGCTGTTGAATTTTGTCGAAGGCCTTCTCTGCATCTATTGAGATAATCATGTAGTTTTTTTGTCTTTGGTTCTGTTTATGTGATGGATTACATTTATAGTCTTGCTTGAAACAGCAAGAAGTATGTTGAACCAGCCTTGCATCCCTGGGATGAAGCCTGCTTGATCATGATGAATAAACTTTTTGATTTGCTGTTGCATTCTGTTTGCCAGTATTTTATTGAAGATTTTTGCATCTATGTTCGTCATGGATATTGGCCTGAAGTTTTCTTTTTCTGTTGTGTCTCTGCCTGGTTTTGGTATTAGGATGATGTTGGTCTCATAAAATTAGTTGGGGAAGATTCCCTCTTTTTGTATTGTTTGGAATAGTTTCCGAAGGAATGGTACCAGCTCCTCTTTGTACATCTGGTAGAATTCGGCTGTAAACCCATCTGGACCTGGGCTTTTTTCAGTTGGTAGGCTATTAATTGCTGCCTCAACCTCAGCCCTTGTTATTGGTCTATTCAGGGTTTCAACTTCTTCCTGGTTTAGTCTTGGGAGAGTGCAAGTGTCCAGGAATTTATCCATTTCTTCCAGATTTACTGATTTGTGTGCATAGAGTTGTTTATAGTAATCTCTGATGCTAGTTTGTATTTCTGTGGAATCGGTGGTGACATCCCCTTTATCATTTTTTATTGCATCTATTTGATTCTTCTCTGTTTGCTTTTTTATTATTCTGGCTAGTGGTCTATTTTGTTTACCCTTTCAAAAAACCAGCTCCTGGATTTATTGATTTTTTGAAGAGTTTTTTTTTTTTTTTCGTATCTCTATCTCTTTCAGTTCTGCTTTGATCTGAGTTATTTCTTGTCTTCTGCTAGCTTTTGAGTTGTTTTGATCTTGCTCCTGTAACTCTTTCAATTTTGATGATAGAGTGTCAATTTTAGACTTTTCCTTGCTCCTCATGTGGGCATTTATTGCTAAGAATTTCCTTCTAGACACTGCTTTAAATGTATCCCAGAGATTCTGGTATGGTGTGTCTTCATTATTATTGGTTTTGAAGAACATCTTTATTTCTGCCTTCATTTCATTGTTTATCCAGTCGACATTCAAGAACCAATTGTTCAGTTTCCATGAAGTTGTGCGGTTTTGAGTTAGTTTCTTGATCCCGACTTCTAATTTGATTGCATTGTGGTCTGAGAGACTGTTTGTTATGATTTCCATTCTTTTGCAGTTGCCGAGGAGTGATTTACTTCTGATTATGTGGTCGATTTTAGAGTAAGTGCGATGTGGTGCTAAGAAGAATGTATATTCTGTGGATTTGGGGTTGAGAGTTCTAGTTCGCTTGGTCCAGATCTGCATTCAAGTCCTGGATTTCTGTTGGTTTTCTGTCTCATTCTTCCGTCTAATATTGACAGTGGACTGTTAAAGTCTCCCCCTATTATTGTGTGGGAGTCTAAGTCTCTTTGTAGGTCATTAAGGACTTGCTTTATGTATCTGGGTGCTCCTGTATTGCGTGCATATATATTTAGAATAGTTAGCTTTTCTTGTTGTATTGATCCTTTTACCATTATATAATGCCCTTCTTTGTCTCTTTTGATTTTTGTTGGTTTAAAGTCCATTTTATCAAAGACTAGGATTACTACCCCTGCTTTTTTTCGCTCTCCATTTGCTTGGTAAATCTTCTTCCATCCCTTTATTTTGAGTCTGTGTGTCTTAGCTTGTGAGATGGGTCTCCTGAATACAGCACACCGATGGTTCTTGGCTTTTTATCTAATTTACCAGTCTGTGTCTTTTGATTGGGGCATTTAGTCCATTTACATTTAATGTTAATATTGTTTGAATATTTACATTTAAATTTTCAATATTTACATTTACATTTAATGTTAATATTGTTTGAATTTGATCCCGCCATTTTATTACCAGTTGGTTGTTTTGCCCTTTGGTTGGTGCAATTTCTTCATTGCCTCATTGGTCTTTACCATTTGGTTCTTTTTTGCAGTGGCTGGTACTGGTTGTTCCTTTCTGTGTTTAGTGCTTCCTTCAGGAGCTCTTGTAGGGCAGGTCTGGTAGTGACAAAATCTCTCAGCAATTGCTTGTCCATAAAGGATTTTATTTCTTCTTCACTTATAAAGCTTAATTTGGCTGGATATGAAATTCTAGGTTGTAAGTTCATTTCTTTAAGGATGTTGAACATTGGCCTCCACTCTCTTCTGGCTTGTAGGGTTTCTGCTGAGAGATCCACTGTGAGTCTGATGTGCTTCCCTTTGTGGGTGACCCGACATTTCTCTCTGGCTGCCCTTGGTATTTTTTCCTTTGTTTCAACCCTGGTGAAGCTGACGATTATAATTCTGTATTATATTATGTTCTCTGTATTTCCTGTATTTGAATGTTGGCCTGCCTTCCTAGGTTGGGGAAGTTCTCTTGGATAATATCCTGAAGAGTGTTTTCCAGCTTGGATTCATTCTCCCCGTCATCTTCTGGTACACTGATCAAGCGTAGATTAGGTCTTTTGACATAATCTCATATTTCTTGAAGGCTTTGTTCATTTCTTTTCACTCTGTTTTTCTCTATTCTTTCCTTCTCGTTTTATTTCATTGAGTTGATCTTCAATCTCTGATCTCCTTTCTTCTG
>NW_016107586.1:1905527-1953706 GCF_001604975.1 Cebus imitator | reverse complement strand
TTGGATAGATATTACAGAGAACAGTGTGAGATAGCATAAGATACATGCTAATCGGCACATACTTAGGAAATAACTTGAACGTAATCAAGACCACAATGAAAGAAAATTAATGAAAGTGTTAAAATCTGGTTGTTTTTATTATTTGCAACAAAATTTAGTAGCACAATAAGAAATAAATGTTGTACTCTATCACCAAACCTGGGTCACTTGACAAGGAGTGTCCTGAGCTTTGAGGTCAAATAGATTACCTATTGTTCTGACAGTTTTTCAGAATTCTACCAGTGTAGGGTATAACTTTCTTATAGAGATTTCTGTTTTAGCTTATGTTTCCATTTGTTTTATTTTCTTTATAGGAAGACAAAGAATATGTTATTTCACCATAGTAGTACTATGATATTCCAGCTTTTTAGTTGTATTATTATTAGATATTCTAATTTGTACTGATTTCTTTCTTTCTCAGAAGGGCCTGTTTCCCTTCTGTCATCTTGAGATTTCTATTTATTTTACTCTTGGATTAGTGCCTCTGTTTTTTGGATTCCATTCCTCTGTTGTGGGCTGCTTTTCATTCTTCTGTGGTATATCCTCAAGTAATCTTTTTCAGAGAATGCATGGGAATGTCTTGGTTTATACCTCTTGTCCTGACAGAATGTGAATAGATTTATTTTGACTCTCAAAAGATCCTGGCTTGGATGATAAATCATATGGTCACCCAGTGCTTGGGAGATATTAATACATTTTAATTTTTTAATTTAAAAAGTTTTTTTGGGCATATAGTAAGTGTATATATTTATGGGGTATATGAGATGTTTTGATATAGGTATGCATTGCATAACAATCACATCATGGATGATGGCATATGTGTTCATTCAAGCACTTATCCTTTGTGTTACAAATAATCCAATTATACTCTTTTAGTTATTTTAAAATGTGCAATTAAATTATTATTGACTCTAGTCACCCTGTTGTGCTATCAAATACTAGGCCTTTCATTCATTTTATTTTTTGTACTCATTAAATTAATAATCCCTATCTCCCTCTCCCCTGCCCAACAACCCTTCCTGCCTCTGGTAATCATTCTTCTACTCTATGTCCATGGGTTCAATTGTTTCGATTTTTAGACCCCACAAATAAGTGAGAATATGCTATGTGTGTCTTTTGGTGCCTGGCTTATTTCAGTTACCATAATGACCTCTACTTCCATCAATGTTGTTGCAAATGACAAAACCACATTCATTTTTATGGCTCAATAATATTCCACTGTGTATATGTACCACATTTTCTTTATCCATTCGTCTGTTCCTGGACAGTTAGGCTGCTTCAAAATCTTGGCCATTGTAAGTAGTGCAGAAACAAACACGGGAGTGTAAATATTTCTTTAATATATTGATTTCATTTCTTTTGAGTATATACCCAGCAGTGGGATTGCTGGATTGTATGATAGCTCTATTTTTAGTTTTTTTGAGGAACCTCCAAACTGTTCTCCATAGCAGTTGTACTAATTTACACTCCCACCAACGGTGTACAAGGGTTCCCCTTTCTCCATGTCCTCACCAGCATTTGTTATTGTCTGTCTTTTGGCTATAAGCCGTTAGCTGGTGTGAGATAATATGTCATTGTAGTTTAGATTTGCATTTCTCTGATGATCAGGAGATACACTTTTAAAAAAGATTCTTGGCATTTCTAAAATTTTGTTTTGCTCTCACATTGGCTTGATGGTTCATCTGGACATAGAAATCTAGGATCAAAAAACGTTTTCCTTGGGTCTTGGAAGTGCTTAGGTTACTTGATGGTTTTGTATCATGTGCTATTTTGGTGTTGTGTTTGTCTCCCCTTCTACTCATGGACTGATGAAGGTGGGAAAAGGAGGTACATAACATGGGATACCTGTGACTTTGTTTAAATTAATGATGCGCAACCCTTTGAGGAAGCCTAATGCATTAAAGCTGGATTTACCCCAAATCAGTAGTATGAGGTAGGGGATTAAACGCTTTGCAGAGCCATTTGCTATTGACACTCACTATCCAAATAACTTTAATGTAAAACTGAAACTAAATAAGTAGTTTTAGGCAGGGTGCAGTGGCTCATGCCTATAATCCCAGCACTTTGGGAAGCCAAGGTGGGTAGACCACCTGAGGTCGGGAGTTTGAGACCAGCCTGGCCAACATGGTGAAACACTATCTCTAGTAAAATTCAAAAATTAGCCGGGTGTGGTGGCACACACTGGTAGTCCCAGCTACTTGGGAGGCTGAGGCAGGAGAATCACTTAAACTGGGAAAGTGGAGGTTAGAGTGAGCTGAGATTGCACCACTGCACTCCAGCCTGGGTAACAGAGCGAGACTCCATCTCAAAAATAAAATAAAATAAAATAAAATAAAAGAAGTAATTTTATTTATTTAACTTTTATTTTAGGTTTGGGGGTACATGTGAAGGTTTGTCATATAGGCAAACTTGTTTCGTGGGGGTTTGTTGTACAGATTATTTTGTCATCCAGGTGTTTAAGCCTAGTACCCAATAGCTATTTTTTTCTGCTCCTCTTGCTCCTCCCACCCTTCACTCTCAAATAGCCCCTGATGTCTGTTGTTCTTTCCTTTTTGTTCATGGGTTCTCATGATTTAGCTCCCATATCCCAATTGATATGGTTTGGAACTGTGTCCTTGCCCAAATATCATGATAAAGCTGGAAACCCCCTTATAAGTGAGGCCATGTGGTATTTGGTTTCTGTAAAATGTGGTACATATGCACCATGGAATACTATGCAGCCATTAAAACAAACAAGATCATATTTTTTGCAGGAACGTGGATGGATCTGGAGGCTATCATGCTTAGCTACTTTTTATTTAAACAAATTTAAAATCTTTTTTCCACTTACTCTTTTTTTAATTATACTTTAAGTTCTGGGGTACATGTGCAGAATGTGTAGATTTGTTAAAAACACATGCCCACATATGTTTATTGTGGCACTGTTCACAATAGCAAAGACTTGGAACCAACCCAAATGCCAATCAATAATAGACTGGACAAAGTAAATGTGGCACACATACATCATGGAATACTATACAGCCACAAAAAAGGATGAGTTCATGTCCTTTGCAGGGACATGGATAAAGCTAGAAACCATCATTCTCAGCAAACTGACACAAGAACAGAAAACCAAACACTGCATGTTCTCACTCATAAGTGGGTGTTAAAATAATTTTTTTAAAACTACAGCAATAGCCAATTGATACGGTTTGGAACTATGTCCTTGCCCAAGTCTCATGTTAAATTTTAATCCCCAGTGTTGGAGATGGGGCCTGGTGGGAGGTGACTGGATCATGGAGACAGCTTTCTCATGAATGATTTAGCATCATCCTCTTGGTACTGTCCTTGTGACAGTGAGTGAATTCTCATAAGACCTGGTTGGTTAAAAGTGTGCAGTGCCTCCCACCCCCATTCCGCCTTGCTCCTGCTTCTGCCATGTAAGACAGGCAAAGGCTCCCCCTTTGCCTTCTGCCATGATTGGAAGTTTCCTGAGGCCTCCCCAGAAGCAGAAACCAATATATTTCCTGTACTGCCTGCAAAACTTTAAGCCAATTAAGCTTCTTTTATTAAATATAAAATATCCAGTCCTAGATATTTCATTACAGCAACGTGAGAATGGACTAACACGTCAATATTCAATACATGTTTGTGGAGTCCCCTCTATGTGCCATGTGCTGCTGGAATCTGAGTCTGTAATGATGAGCAGTGCTTATTGAGAGGTACATGACAACACTAGGGATTTTAACTTAGGAAGGGCAGAGAGGGAGAAGCAGATGAGTTGAGATTGCAAAGATGTGCAGGGTGGATTAGGTGTAGGGGGGAGGGCATAGTGTTCTGGGCACATGGCTTCTATGGCTGAAATGTTCAAAATATTTGACGGGGAAAGGAAGGACAGTGTGGCTGGAGCAGAGGGGATGGGGGATGGTGAGAGATGAGTTGGAGCTAGACAGGTAGGCAAAGGAAGGATTAAGCAAGGCTTCAGTTCTTTATCCTAATAGCAAAGGGATGGCCTGGCATGACAGCTCATTCCTGTAATCCTAGAACTTTGGAAGGCTGAGGAGGGCAGGTCCCCTGAGCCCAGGAGTTTGAGAGGCAACATGGAGAAACTCTGTCTCCACAAAAAATACACACACACACACACACACACACAATTAGCTGGGCATGGTGGCATGCAGCTGTGGCCTCAGCTACTTAGGTGGCTGAGGCTGAGGTGGGAGGGTCACTTGAGCCCAGGAGGTTGAGGCGGCTGCAATGAGCTGTGATCATGCCACCGCTCTCTAACCTGGATGACAGAGTGAGACTCTGTCTCAAAAGAAAAAAAAAAAAAAAAGAAAATGCAAAAAGGCAAGCCAGGAAAAGGGTTATAGTAGGAGAATGATAAAATGATAAAATTAAAATTACATTAAAAAAATCACTCTGACCACCCTATGGGTAAGAGGGAAAAAAGGATGAATGCTAAGAGGATGTAGCTGAAGAGGATGATGGCTTGAATGGTGGCAGTGGGGGTAGGTAAGAAGGAGCCCACTAAAGAGATATTTGACAGATATAGTTGATTGTGTCATTAGCTCCAGTTCTTCACTTCTCTTTATCACTCCCTTTGTATGGGGCCTTTGCAGTGTCCTCTTTCTGTAAGTGGGGCCTTCTTCCCCATTTTCTAACTTTTGGTTTGGCCCTGTGACTTGCTTTGGCCAATAGAAGAGGTGGGAGTGATAGTGTGCCAGTTCCAAGCTTAGTTATCAAGAAGCATGTGTGTTTCTACCTGTTGTCTTGTGCCTTTCGGGTGGCCATGAAAAAATATGGCCTATTGGTTTCAGGAGAATGAGAGGCAAGTAGTACACAGCCATTCCCAGCCAAGCCCAGGCTAGATTAGCCCAGGCCAACCCAGCCCAGCCAGGAGAGTAGAACCATCTAGCTGAGCCCTGCTGTGATCAGCCAACTACCAGCTGCCCTGAATATTTCTGAGAATAAGTAATTGATTGTTGTGAGAAAAAGTGATTGAGATTTAGGTGGTTTATTTTGCAGCATTTTTGCAGCAGGTAAAATCAATAGAAGTTGAGAGATTGGATGTAACAAGTTTGTGGGAATACACTTACAGTGTAAAGTGAGGTTCACCTGTATTTTGAGATCATTGGCCTCCTACATACATGCTCAGGGATAGTCTTAGGAGTTTGTTTGTTTGTTTTGGTGGTTGCCTGCCCCTTGCCTCTCTTTACAATTCATGGTTTATTTTTTGGAGCTGAATGCTGTAGGCCAGATTTATAGTCCAAAAGAATTAATTGTCTACTCTTTTTCCATTTCACTCTCTTCCTGGCAGGCTAATCAGATTCCAGCAGAGCATGAGAGCTGCGTAATTCTCAGTTCCCTCAATAGGCGCCTTCAGACCTTAACATTTAGTGTATTCTTGTTGGACTTGAAATCAATTTTAGCTCTAACTGTGAAGATAGAATTTCACTTGAAGGGGTGAGAAATTCAGGACCAGGGATTTTCTTGGTTTTGACTGATTATTTAAAATATACTAGTTCTGATAAAATATTTAGCTTTTAAACAACAAATTTAATGTAGAAAATTGTGTTTTATTTATTAATGGCAGTAGCAGGGAGATTGGTAGGAGTTGTGCTAAAGTGCACTGTTGTGATTTTGCAAAATATAGTAATTACTGTAATATTTTGTTGAATTATTGATATCTACTATGCCTACAGGAACATAAGCTTCTGCAGTTGAATTCATTTTAAAATTGCCTTTCTCCCTTCTGGTTTTGTTTTGTACTTTCTTTCTTGTGTACTTACTAATTTTTAAAGAAATGGAGTGGGGCAGCGTTAATGATATTGTATGAAACACTGTTGTCACATGTTAACTGAATATATGCTTCCACCAAGCCTGTTTGCAGTGGCAGACTGAGGGATGCTGAAAGAATCATGTCTGGGGAGAAAGGGCTCATCTGTGTGCTTTTTTCAGGAGCTGAGATGAGGAGAGAAAAATAGCAGAGAGGTCACATGTTTGCACATGAGTATTATGTCTGCATGCTTCTAAGCAGAGCTGGTCCTACCTGCAATGAAGTTGCTGTTTAGGCATATGTTTTGAAACAGCACAAGTCTCCTTTTTTTTTTTTTTTGAGATATAGTTTTGCTCTTGTCGCCCAGCCTGGAGTGTGCAATGGTGTGATCTTGGCTCACTTTGTATTTGTATTTTTAGTATAGACAGGGTTTCATGATATTGGCCAGGGTAATCTTGAACTCCTGACTGCAGGTGATCCACCCACTTTGGCTTCCCAAAGTGGTGGGATTATGAGCCTGAGCCACAGAGCCTGGCCTCAAGTCTCCTTTCTTTTTTTTTTTTTTTAAAAATATATTTTATTGCATTTTAGGTTTTGGGGTACATGTGAAGAACGTGCAGGATTGTTGCATAGGTACATACATGGCAATGTGGTTTGCTGCTTTCCTCCCCATCACATATATCTGGCATTTCTCCCCATGTTATCCCTCCCCAACATCCCACACCCCGCTGTCCCTCCCCTAGATCCCCTCCACAGACCTCTGTGTGTGATACTCCCCTCCCTATGTCCATGTGTTCTCATTGTTCAACACCCTCTCCTTTCTTAATTGCTTTGACAGTGATTACTTGGTGTCTGTTTTATGCTGAAATGAGATTATTGTGGATGATGGTGATGATGATGGTGATAGCTTACAGTTGTTACCTGAATGGGCTCATCCTGCAATAGGACTCTGGATCGAATGCAGGGTTACATATAAGGACATTTTGTTGTTGTTGTTGTTGTGGCTAACCTAAAATTGGAGGACTAGTCTTCACATGAATATCTGCCAGCTTTATGAAATGGTGCAAGTCAGTCAACATCTGAGACTCAAGTTTCCTCATCTGTATAACAGTTGCAAGGATTAAAATGAAATCATGTATTTGAAAGGGCATTATAAACTATAAATGTGCAGATATTTTTAAGGGAGTATCGTAATTAAATAGTAGAAGAAGTTGCTCATACTTATGTGATTTTGAGGGGGAGCAAGGAGGACTATTTGCTTGATTTTGTTTTTCCTTTCCAGAATCTTTTCAATTAGAGGACCATTCTTCATGTTAAACATTGGTCCCTCTGAGGTCCTCTTAAAATATAAATAATTCAGAGATAATATTTAGAGCTGGAAAGAACACAGAATGACTTCACTACATCTTTTTTCTGACATAGAAAATGTGTATAGTGCCCAAATTAATCCAGAGAGTAGAAACACCCGCTCTGATGTCTAGTTCTCTGATTTGTAGTCCAGTGCTCTTTCTGTGACAGTCTGATGCCCATTAGTATTCCATTAAGTTTTTAGTCTAGAGAATTTCCTCCCAGAATGTAGCCTTGGGAAGAATAAATAAATTAGGTGACTGGTGGGGAGACATCAGGTTTGGGATCCCTTTAGGTGGAAGAGTAGTGCTTGGGTCAGAAGGACCTGCCCTTGAATCTTAGCCCCACCCTGACTAGCTAGCTGTAACTCGGGCAAGTTACTTTTCTGAGACCTACTTCTCTCCTTTATAAAATCAGAATATAATCCCCATTTTACCTATTCTTTGTGAGGATTTAGTGAGTTTAAAGTGCTTGCAAAGGTGCCCACCCTGTGGTAGAAGGTACTCTAAATGAGGGGGAAATGGTTATTGTTAGATAGATAAGAAGTCCTGGAGATTAGCTTGATCTCCCTCACAGTTGGTCTGCCTTCTGCCAACCATTCTTTCACCCCACTGTGAGGGTGCGTGTTTTAAGAGGAAGGGTCACTGCACCCTCCAGCATTGTTGGTTCCCTTCCCCAGGATGGGGGATGGAGGACTCTGTGAAAGGTTCCTGCAGAGATGCCTGCACAGTGGGGGACACTCCTGCACTGGCCAGAGGATGAGCTGGGACTTAGCAATAGCCCTTTCTTTCTCTTTTATCTCAGACAGCAGCAGCCCCAGCCTGATTTAAATTTCCTTTAAAGGAGCTCAGGATGGTTGGAGGGTGGAGATGTACATCTTTAAAGAACAGCAGGTGACTCTAAAAATGAGGTAAATCAAAGCATCTGCATCTATAGCTGTACATCTCTAAAAAAGTGGGTTTCAGTTTTTTAACCGAGAGTTTATTATCCTGCTTCTAGCAGTCCATTCTGCCTGTCTGTGAGCTGGGTAGGACCTATTGTTTCTAGTGAACTTACGGAAAGTAAAGCATGACCACCTATGGGTTAACACTTAGGTAGAGGAGGAACTTCCAGGGACAGAAGAAAATAGAAAACATCCTGGAGCCTGAGTCCCTTCTCGGGTATGGGTGCTGGGACAGACTTTACTTGAAATAAAATAAGAGCAAAGGATGTGGGGACATGGGGTCCTGTGGCCCTCACACTCCCCTCTACCCAGCACCATCCACTTTCTTAGGTCTTTCTGATCTAGGGAAAATGGTCTAATACTGGCCCTTCACTTTTTTTTATTTGAGCCCTTCACATTTTAAATTTGATCTCCTAATGGTGAATGAGTTGGGGATGGTTTGGCAAGGCATTTTAGGGATGGTGACGCTTGAAATCAGAGCCTGTGCTATTTACCTAATTTTTCCAACTTTTAGGGCTGGCATCTGGGAGAGGTAGGCCAGTCCAGACATCTTTCTGGTCCAGAGATACCTGTTTCCTGTCTGACTCATGCCTGAGCCTCAAAAAGCTCCCATGAGAGGAGAGCCATGGGCTGTGGCCAAAGACTGGCTGTTCTCTCTTGGTCAAGTACTTATAATGATGGATTTTCCTTTGTTTTAGTGGAGGGGCAATTGGGGAGAGCTTTGTTCTGTACCTTTTTTTCCTCTTTAAATTTATTTATTTAAAATACACATGACGTAAAATTTGCCATTTGGATCATTTTTACTGCTACAGCTCAGTGCATTAATTACACTCACATTGTTATGCAACCATCACTACTATGTTTCTAAAACTTTTTCATCATCCAAACAGAAACTGTAGTACCACTTAAACAACTTCCTCTCGCTCTGTTCTTCACACAATTAAATTCTTTTCTTTAGCATCTGAGCAAATATAGGGATTTCTAGTTATTCCCTTTTTCTTCCTTCTCCTGTCCCATCATAAAAGAAACAGGGGAATACTTTTTATCTCTCTCTTGAGAGCCTTGCTATTTTTTATAGAGGTATATCATAACTCCTGTCACCCAGAGAAAGATATGTGTCTTGCTCCACCACCCAAACTTGTTCTCCTGAAGCAGGGATGGGTAATGCCAAATTATATGCTCCTTGACCATCATGAGCACCCTAGCCATCAGTGGCATGCCTCAACAGGTGAGCTGCCCTTGTCTAGTGCAGTCTTGACACTGTGACTTAGTCTCAGCTAAGCCTTTTTAATAGGAGACTTGCTTGTACATAGCTGAGATCAAACATACTTCATAGTTGAGTTGTTATTGCCTATATATTCATTAATATCATTGTTCTTTAAGGTAGTAGATTATGAGCTGTGCAGTAATGATTTGGGTATAGATAGTTAGATAGATACATATCATCCTGCATTAAATAGTTTTTATCTTGACCAGATTCCTAATTGCACTTCAGTACTGTGATTGATGCTGAACAAGGAACAGTTTGAACTTGATCTTGGCCTTCTGGGAACTTGAAATCTAAGAGAAGTATGTGAAGGTGGAAGGATGGAAATCCAAATCAATATTGGAAGGAAAAGTGAAGCATCTGGGGATGGAATCTAGCATTTTCTGAAGGGCTGCTATGTGCGGGTGCCAGTCTTGGGTGCTTTATTTGTGTCATCTCATTTTCCCCTCATGACTTTGTGAATTTGAGGTTATTTTTATCTCTCTTTTACAGATTTGAAAGCGGTGATGAAGAGAAGTTAGATTACCAAGCTCACGCAGCTAATAAACTGCAGAGTTGGTAATGAAATAGAGGAACATACAGATGTAAGGTAGTTGAGTCTACTGTATTATTGATGTTAAAATCAGGATATTACAGAGTTTGTGAGTGTGGATAGGTTGAGAGAATCAGAGCAAAAGGGTGGGAGAAGGTAAAGACATCACCTTTTATTTCATTTTAAAATGATATAATTTTACAAAAATAATAGACAACAATTAGTGCACTGATACTGTGTGCCAAAACTGAGCTGTAACCTTTGCATTCAGTGTCTTATTTAATCTTCTTGGTGACTTTGTGAAGTTTCTACTATTATGAGCCACATTGTAAAGATGAGTAAATAAAAGCATGGTGGGGCTCAATACCTGGCCCAGGTCACACAGCTGGTGAGTGACAGAGCTGCAAGTCCTATGTGGACCATCTGACTTCAGAGCTCTTCACTTGATGAGTCACAGAGCCCACTTCTTCAATGCATAGCAGCAAGGAAAGCAAGGCCTTGGCAATATGAGGTTGAATTGCTGACCCTATGAAGGCTGAGATGGGTTTTCACCTCTTGGGCCTTTTTTTTCAGTTAGACTGGCACATTCTTTTCTAGAAGCCTTTATTGAGTATTTGTACTTAAGCTCTGGTGTTTCCAGGCAAAGAACAAGATGAGTAAAGGCTTAGAGGTGAGAAGTAACAGGGTGTTTTGGGGAACTAGGAGAGGGAGGAAGAGATGGGGCCAGATCACAGAGGCATTGCATAGCCTACTGGCAAACTTGCATGTTATTTTTGTAGGCACTGGGAACCCTTAGTAATTTTGAGCAAGGGAAACATGTAATTAAAAATGGCATTGATTGTCCTCAAAACACCACAAAATCCATTCCTCCTACTGCACGAGAGGAAAAAAAAAAAAGGCTCAGAGAGGCTGAGCCTTTGCCTGCAGTTGCTCAGCAACTTGTTAGTGGAAGGAGCAGCAGAAGCCCACACTGCTGTCTCTCCTTCCAGCTCTGGGAGCTGCCGGCAGCCTTCCTTTCACTCTGCCTGTTCCCTTCCCACCTCTTGTCCGCTCCCTCCTGGCACAGTGGAGTCCTTTCCATCATTAGAGCAGCCAGTGGGGTTCTGTTGTAATTAAAGGAAGCCAACAGGGAGAAGCAAAGCAGAGCAAGGGAAAAAAGCAACCACCAACACCACACAAACTCCGTAACAACTGCTGTCTGTCGCCTTTCATGGGCACTTGCTTGCTTTAAATACAGCAGAGGGAAACCCCATAGGATGGTGTGGGAAAGCAGGTTATTAAGTTGCCTTCAGGCTGGCAGAGTAGGAATTTACTTCTTTTCTTGTCCTCCCTACCCTGCAGTGCAAAACTGATCAAATATTAAAAGTTGAAAGAGACTTCGAAGGCCATTTAGTTCAACTTCTTCTCCAAGGCAGGGCTTCCTCCATTGCCTTCCCCTCTCAGCATAGCATCTCTGATATGTTGTTACATGGTGGCTCCCCTACTTCCCACCTAGCTCTCTACATTTTCTGGATGAAAGGTCAGGTAGGATGGGAAGACATACTCACTAGCAAAATACTGGCCACATAGGCCTGTTGTCATTTATGGCAATGACTTTGGAAATGTCTAATTAATTCATTTATCCAATTAGCCTCTTGCTCCCTGAAATGCGTCGTCTTGGTTGCTGAGCAACTAGGACAGATTTGAACACATGCATGCTGCTGGTGAATGAACCAAGAGTTTTTTCCTTCACCCCGGAGGCCCCCCACTCCTCTTTCTCTTTTTATTTTTTCTGATGCATAATAAAGAAGAATATCTCCATCATTCCCCAGCCTTCTCGCCTCCTCCCCACCCCCCACCAGCCTGTCTGAATGTGCATGCTGCCTGCCTTAAAACATTTCCAAAGGTAACTTTTATGCCAAGCATTTGTCATGGACAAGGAGAATGACAGGATATATGGGCACACAGAGATGCCTTTGTAAAATAATGGAATTATCTGGGCTAAGGCATGACTTGGGAGGAGATTTGCTGGTTGTTTGGGGAGGCGGGGTGAGGGCTGGCTAAGGGTAGGCTCAGACGCATTGGGAAAGAGGGTGCAGTCTGTCTTGGGGTGATGTTGCATTAAGTGCAGCTTGACTAGGCAGCAATTCCATCTGTCTTTACAGTGTGCCCTTCATGGGGGAATTGTCAGCCATCCCCAGCCTGGAGTGCATTGTGAGCAATAAACAGGAGCGGGACTTAAGGTGAAAATGAAAGGAAAAATATCAACCCAGGAGGGCAGCAAAGTGCCTTGAGGAATCATCCTTGAAGTGTAACACGTTTCTGTTTAAGGATGTGAAAATGCCACAGGCTGCTTCAGTGAGTTAGAATGTTAGAGATAGACTTTGAGCTCAAAATTCCACCCTTCTTCATTTATACAGATGAGAAAATCAAAGCTCAGGGAGGATAAACTGTTTGCTCAGTGTCTCACAGCCCCAGCCTGCTCATGTCACCACATTCCTCCTCTTAGATCTCATTTTAAGGGGTCCCAGTCCATAAAATTAGTTACTTGAGTCACCAGAACTTACTTTAAAAAATTTGACTTTATTTTGGAGTAGTTGAAGTTGGCAGTGAAGATTTGCAGAGCTCAAGGATCTTGGCATCTATCTCCCCATTTACCTTGATATGTGTGTATAGCAGATGCTAGGGGCACATGCTTGGGCCCAGTATTCAGATACAAATTAGGAAGGGTCCCTTATCTTCAAAGAGCTCCCTCCACTCCCTGATGTGGTGGGAGAGATTGTCAGTGAAGGAGGAAGCAACTCCTTCTCAGAGACATTAAAGAAGCATTTAGAGAAGGGGAGCTGGGCCATTTGCTGGGCCCAGATCTTATTGTGAAGGGGCGATGGGGATGGGATGGGGGTAGGGGACATTCCTGGTCAAGGGGACAGCTTGGGCCGAGTAAGGAGGCATGAGAGATGGTGACATGTTTGGGGACTGGAGAGTGACCTGGGAATAGAGCCTTCTAGCCATCTGGCTTTTCTCTGATATATGGTAGATGGTTTGTTGCTGCCCACACTGACTTCTGGTAGACACTGCCTCTTGCTTTCTGGAATAATAAGAAAGCACAGTTATCTCTATGCATGTGTCAGTATGAAAAAGCATATGTCAGGTTTCCTGGATAGAAATGACTTCTCTTTGAAGTTAGTTCATAAATAATGATGAAGCCCATAAAAGTACACATGCACCGCACACATTTAGCTACTGCTTGTGTACTTGTGCTTGCTGGGAGCAGAGCCTTCAGCTGCCCAAAGAGTGAGGGACTATGCACCCTCTAAAGCACTGGCTCCTAGAGTCTCCTGTAGGGCCGAGGGAGACCTTTTATGGAACAGGGTCTATTCCTTGGCACTCACAATTGTAGCCATCACTCAGTCACTCTGAAATTCCAAGAAACATTCACAGAAAAAAGTGGCCTATGACAATGATTACCCTGACCAAGCCTTTCCAAGGCAGCAGATGCTTCTTTAGTTCCAAGTGTTGCCTGCCATGATCAAGTTCATCCTCCAGCAGTGCAGCTGCATTTCCCTGGTGGCAGGCATTCCTTTTCCAAGGTTGGGTTTACTTTTAGAGGGCCCAGAGAAGGCAAACAGCATTGTGGGTGCTCATTAGAATAAAATGCCTCTGGGAATATTCTTAACAAGGTGGGTTGAGTTTCTCTAGGAATTAATATGGGCTGGCTGCTATTTTTCTGGTAAGACTTGTTACTCTAAAATGCATATGGGGCTGAAATCACAATAGTCTGTGTTTGGAGCAATCAGACACACATGGCAATCTAAGGCTCTGGTAAGGAAGAGTCCGTGGGTTTTTATTCAATAAATATTTGATACATCAGGCTTTGATGGATATAGACACTGTCAGCTTGGGTTTTCCTAGACCAAAAGGTGACGTCTCTGGTAGTCACTGCCTCTTGTTTGTTCCTTTGATTTCTTTTGACGAAAAACAATTCTTGTCTTGGTAAGGTCTGTTAAATCTGCTCTTTTCCAAATGGGGCTGGTAGTGCATCGTGGACAGAACTGGAACTTTCTCTCCCTCTGGTCACTCCTTGCCATCCCCTGGGTGATTCCATTTCCCATTTTCTGGGATGTGCTGATAGGGCTTGTCTCCCGCCCCCTCTTATATAAGGAGGCAGAGTGCATCTAGTGCCAGATTTTATTCAACCCTGTAACAATCCCTCCTTTATGACATCACTGCTCATCACCATGGAAACATTTCCCCCGAGTCACAGAGACTGGATTGTGGCATCATAGCATCAGGCAGGAGGAGGAGAAGAGGAAATGGGAGAGGATTGAAACTGCCTGGAGGGATGAAATACCAATAAAATAGTATGCAGTGGCAGAAATGTAGGATTTTTTTGTCCAGATGCTTGAATGGAGAGTCTAACCATGGCCCGCAGGAATAAACCTTATCTAGCATAAGGAGGAAGAGCTTTTGTGGAATGTAGACCTGGGACCTTTTGTTCCTGTGCACTATTTCTTCAGGGAAATGTAATAATTTTAATGAGAGCTATCCTGTATTTTATTTTGTTTTAGAGACAGGGTCTTGCTGTTGTCCAGGTTGGAGTGGAGTACAGTGATGTGACCATAGTTCACTGTAACCTCAAACTCCTGGGTTCAAGTGATCCTCCTGCCTCAGTTTCCCAAGTAGCTGGGACTATAGCTGCATGCCTCCATACTCAACTACTTTTTAAAATTTTTTATAGCGATGAGGTCTCATTGTGTTTCCCAGGCTGGTCTACCCTGTATTTTATATGCATTTCTTATTTGATCCTCACAAAATCTCTTTGAACTATTGGATCAGAGAGGTTAAGTAACCTGCCTAAGGTTACACAGCTAAAAAATGGCAGAGCTGAAAATTATTAGGGGCATAAGATGTAAACTGTGTTTTCATGCAGCTTAGAGTTGGGAGAGAGAGAGAGAGAGAGAGAGATGAGAGAGAGAGAGTATGTTGGAGACAGTAATCAAGTTAATAAAGTATACATAGTTAAAATTGTGGTAGGTATCATGAAGAGAATAGACAAGATGCTTTCAGTGAGGAGATACTGGAGTATGCATGAGAACTACTTATGTTTGTATGTTATTACATTTGAGACAAGGCTCTGAACCTAGTCAGTGTGTACTTAGATATGCAAGGCACTGTGCTCATATATGTACTGACCTTCCCAAGCTCACCTGCTGGGCCCCACGACCAATACCCTTCTCCTTAGCTGCTTTTCTCTGCATATGCCCCATCTACCTGCACCCCCTGCTTCTCCATTTGTCTTCTCCCTTCTCCTGAGATCTTCCTGCCTGCCCTCCTCCCTTGATGCTCTTTCTTCCTGCTGATCTCTGATCTCTTTCTCTAGACTACAAACTCCTCAAGAGAGAGAGAAAATTGCTCCCCTGTTTTACATCTTGATTTACCCAAAGATCAAGCTCTAGCCTGATCTAGGTCTGCTTCTATGGTCTGCTGCAGAAATAAATGAGCAACGTCCGTTTTTAAATAAAAAAAAAGACTACATTTTTCGCAGTTAAAAATTATTGTCTAGTAGACTTTTCTTATCAAATGCTGGCTTATAAATAAATGAACAAGTAACAAGGGAGCATTAAAAGGGAACAAAACCCCAGAGTAAATGGCCAATCCTATGTAGTTCTACAGCTTGTTTGGCATTGTTGTTTGCATGGGTTCTTTCTAATTGTGATCTCAAGTTGTATTCATGTGATCTAGCTATCTTTTCTCTTAATACAACTGGTCTCAGTCTGCAGGATGGTGTCAGTTAGCTTAGTGCTTCACAGGGTTCTAAGAGCTGGGGTTGCTTTACCATGGACCTCCTCTGGGAGCTGCTGTCCTGGTGCCACCTGGCAATAGATGGATGTAAGGAAGCCTCATACTTTCCATTTGTGTCACCTTGCTGAGCTTTCCTTGATTCATCTCAGTTTTAGGAGTGTGTGCTACTTGAGTTCAAGGTCCCTTCATTGCACTCCTAGGGTTTAAAGTGGGCAGGTTGGTCTCAATTTGGTCTCCAGTTTCTGGGCTGCCTGACTTAGCTGAGCACCTTACTGGTTGGAGGTCTGCAATTAGACTTCATTGCAATGGCCATGTGTATGTGTGTGTGTGCACGCACATGCATGCACACATATAGATCTTCATTAGTAAACCGTATTAAGTGCCTTTATAATCCAACCTTGTTCTTTCCATGACCTACATTAACTCGATCTGACTTCTAGGGGAGCCCTTCTGGATCTGCTTTATTGACTTTATCAGAACCGTTTATGATAGGCACATCTGAAACTACTAAGTGAGTTTTTTTCCTCTTTTTATTTTTTAAGTGCTACATGGGGAGTCAATAGTGAATTAAGATCACAGGCTTTGGAATGAGAGACATAAGAGTTTGATCCTGGTTGAGCCTCTTACTAGGTATATGATCTTGGGCAAGTTACTTATATTCCCCATATTTAAATGTCTTCATTCACAAAATAGGCATGAATATTAGTACCTACTTTATAATGTTGATGTTCAGATTCAGCGAGATACACTTGTAATGTCTTACCATGATGTCTGTCTCATCAAAATTAACTATGATTAAGTGGGCCAAATGTATTATTTGCATATTTTCCTGAAAAATTATGCAAACACTTTTTGAACTCAGCAAAGAACTTGAACTATAGCACAGATTATATCTAGACTTTCTCCAGTTTGAATTAGAAGGGTCAGAATAATTGGCATTTTAATTGTTTGCCATTTACAGGCACCACAGGTGAAGGGAGTCTAGGAAGAATAATTCCTACTTGGAACTAATTCCTGAGACCTTTGTCAGATATTAGAGATATTTTCCCAAGTGTGATTCTGACATTAAGACTGTTAAAGCAGATTAAACATGTGCAGTCCCCTTCCTCTGAAAGCAAAGAGTTATCTTCCAGAGGGGAAGTTCAGCTGGGCGTGTGTCTGTGTTGATAGGCACATACACTTCAGCAGAGAGAAGTGGTAAGAACAAGCACTGCCACTCAAAAGTGGCTCTATGACTTTAGGAAGTCAATTCCTCTTTCTGGGCCCCCAAATCCTCAGTATAGAAGGGGACAGAGGGGTAGCTACTATATGCTTTTTCCCTCCAGCATGTTTATTGATGTATAACATACATGCACTAGAGTGCACAGGTTTAAAAAATTTATTATTTTTTATTGTGGCAAAATACACATAAAAGTTTACCATCTTAACCACTTTTAAGTGTATAGTTCAGTAGTATTAAGTACATTCATAATGTTGTGCAAGCGTCATTGCCATTCATCTCCAGAACACTTTTCATCTCGCAAAACAAACTCCATACCCATTAAATAATAACTTCCCATTCTACCCTACTTCCAGCTTTGGCAACCACCATTATACTTTGTGTCTCTATGATGTTGAGTTCTCTAGCTACCTCAGTAATTGGAATCATACAGCATTTGCTTCTTTATGTCTGGAATATTTCACTTAGTATGATGTCCTCAAGGTTCATCCATGTTGTAACGTGTCAGAATGTCCTTCCTTTTTAAAGCAGAATTATATCCCATTGTATGTATTTACCACATCTTGTTTATTGATTCATCTGTTGATGAATGCTTGGATTGCTTTCATATTTCAGCTATTGGGAAAAATGTTGCTATGAACATGGGTATACAGTTTACCAGTATCTCTTTGAGATCCTGCTTTTACTTCTTTTGGGGATATGCCCACAAGTGGAATTGTTACATTATATTGTAATTCTATGTTTAGTTTTTTGATGAACTGTCACACTGTCTTCAATAGTAGCCGTACCAAAAGTGCCCAAGTCTTCCAATTTCTGCATGACCTCACCAATACTTACTTTTTTTTTTTTTTTTTGTAGTAGTCATCTGAATGGAAGTGAAGTAGTATCTTATTGTAGTTTTCATTTTTATTTCTCTAATGATTAGTGATATTGAACATCTTTTCCTGTGTTTATTGGTAATTTGTATATCTTCTTTGGAGAAATGTCTATTCAAGTTCTTTGCCCATTTTTGAAATTGGGTAGTTTGTTTTGTTGTTGTTGAGTTTTGTGAGTTCTTTATGCATGCTGAATGCCAACCCCTTATCAGATGTATGATTTGCAAATATTTTCTCCCATTCTGCAGGTTGCATTTTTACTCTGTTGATAGCATCTTTCGATATATAAATTTTTTAAATTTTCATGAACTCCAATTTGTCTGTTTTCTTTTGTTGGCTATGCCTTTGGTGTTATATCTAAGAAATCCAATGTCGTGAAACTTTTCCCATACATTTTCTTCTAAGAGCTTTATAGTTTTAGGTCTTACATTTAGGTCTTTTATTCATTTTGAGTTAATTTTTATATACGGTGTTAGGCACTTAATTGTTTTTTATGTCAATATCAAGTTTTCTCAGCACCATTTATAGAAAAGACTGTCACTGGTACCAAAACAGATATATAGACCAATGGAACAGAACAGAGGCCTTGGAGGCAACACAGCATATCTACAACCATCCGATCTTTGACAAACCTCACAAAAACAAGCAATGGGGAAAGGATTCCCTGTTTAATAAATGGTGTTGGGAAAACTGGCTAGCTATGTGCAGAAAGCAGAAACTGGACCCCTTCCTGACACCTTACACTAAAATTAACTCCAGATGGATTAAAGACTTAAACATAAGACCTAACACCATAAAAACCCTAGAAGAAAATCTAGGCAAAACCATTCAGGACGTAGGTGTAGGAAGGACTTCATGACCAAAACACCAAAAGCATTGACAACAAAAGCCAAAATAGACAAATGGGACCTAATCAAACTCCACAGCTTCTGCACGGCAAAAGAAACAATCATTAGAGTGAATCGGCAACCAACAGAATGGTAAAAAGTTTTTGCAATCCATTCATCTGACAAAGGGCTGATATCCAGAATTTACAAAGAACTAAAACAGATTTACAAGAAAAAAACAAGCCCATCCAAAAGTGGGTGAAGGATGTGAACAGACACTTTACAAAAGAAGCCATCAGTGAGGCCAACAAACATATGAAAAAATGCTCATCATCACTGATCATTAGAGAAATGCAAATCAAAACTACATTGAGATACTGTCTCATGCCAGTTAGAATGGCGATCATTAAAAACTCTGGAGACAACAGATGCTGGAGAGGATGTGGAGAAATAGGAACACTTTTACACTGTTGGTGGGAGTGTAAATTAGTGCAACCATTGTGGAAGACAGTGTGGTGATTCCTCAAGGACCTAGAAATAGAAATTCCATTTGACCCAGCAATCCCATTACTGGGTATACATCCAAAGGATTATAAATCATTCTACTATAAGGACACATGTACACGAATGTTCATTGCAGCAGTTTACAATAGCAAAAATCTGGAACCAACCCAAATGCCCATCGATGATAGACTGGACAGGGAAAATGTGGCACATATACACTATGGAATATTATGCAGCCATCAAAAACGATGAGTTTGTGTCCTTTGTAGGGGCATGGATGAACCTGGAACCCATCATTCTCAGCAAACTGACACAAGAGCAGAAAATCAAACACCACATGTTCTCACTCATAGGTGGGTGTTGAACAATGAGAACACATGGACACCGGGAGGGGAGCATCACACACTGGGGTCTGTTGAGGGGAAATAGAGGAGAGACAGCGGGGGGTGGGGAGTTGGGGAGAGATAGCATGGGGAGAAATGCCAGATATAGGTGAAGGGCAGGAAGGCAGCAAATCATGCTGCCATGTGTGTACCTATGCAACAATCTTGCATGTTTTTCACATGTATCCCAAAACCTAAAATGCAATAAAAAAAAAAGAAAATACTGTCCTTTTCTCATTGAATGGTCTTGGCACCTTTGTCGAAAATCATTTGACCATTTATATAAAGGTTTATTTCTGGACCCTATTCCCATTGTTTTTATGCTAGTACCACACTGTTTTGATTACTGTAGCTTTGTAGTAAGCTTTTATTCAGGAAGTATGAGTCTTCCAGATTTGTTTTTCTTTTTTAGGACTGTTTTAGCTATTTAGGCTCCCTTCAGATTCCATATGAAATTAAGGATGGACCTTTCTATTTCTGCAAAAAACATCATTGGGTTTTTGATAGAGATCACATTGAATCTGTAGATTGCTTTGGATGGTATTATTTTGGTAATACAAAGTCCCTTGTTCATGAACATAGGGTATTTCTATTTATTTATGTCTTTAATTCTTTCTGCGGTGTTTTATAATTTTCATTGTGCAAGTCTTTCCTGTCCTTTGATAACTCCTAAGTATTTTATTATTTTTACTGCTATTATAAATGAAACTGTTTTCATAATTTTCAGATTGTTCATTGCTAGTGTAAAGATATGCAACTGATATTTGTCTATTAACTCTGTATCCAGCTACTTTGCTGAATTTGTTAGTTCTAATCTTTTTTTAAATCTTTAGAGTGTTCTACTTACTACATCATATCATCTGTAAACAGAGATAATTTTACTCCTTTCTTTCCAATTTGGGTGCCCCTTTTTTTTTTCTTGCCTAATTGCCCTGGTTAGAACTTCCAATACTATGTTGAACAGTATTGGTAAAAGCAAGCTTCCTTGACTTGTTCCTGATCCTAGAGGAAAAGTTTTCAGTCTTTCATGATTGAGTATGATGTTAACCGTGGGTTTTTTATATATGGTTCCTATTATGTTAAGGTAGTTTCCTTCTTTTACTTTTTCTCTTCATCTTCCTCCTCCTCCTCTTCTTTATTCTTTCTTCTTTATTTTCTTCTTTCTTTCTTCCTCCTCCTCTTCATCACCTTCTTCTTCCTTCTCCTCTCTCCTCCCCTCTCCTTCCTTTCTTCTTCCTTTTTTTTTTTGAGACAGAGTCTTCGTCTGTTGCCCAGGCTGGAGTACAGTGGCACAATCTCAGCTCACTGCAATCTCTGCCTCCCAGGCTCAAGCAGTCCTCCTACCTCAGGCTCCCAAGTAGCTGAGACCACAGGTGTGTGCCACCATGCTTGGCTAACTTAAAATTTTTTTCCCCAGTTGAGCCTTGAGATTACTGTAGTCTGGCTGACATCTTTGAGCTGGAGGACCCAGGTAAGATGCACGTGCATTCTTGACCCACAAAAATTGTGAAACAATAAATATCTGTTGTTTTAAGCTGTTCAGTTTTGGAACAATTTGTTACACAGCAATAGGTAACTAATATGTATAATCCTTGTATTTTGTGTCAAGGTTTTTTTTTTTTTTTTCATTTAACATTATGTCTGTGAGATTCATCCCTGTGGATATACATAACTTTACTTTGTTCTTTTTATTTCTCAATAGTATTGCAGTGTAAGAGTACATCCAAATTATGTATCCATTCTGTAATTCATGGACATTGGACTTGTTTCCAAGTTTTGGCTATATGAGCATTCCTGTGCATTTTTTGGACATATGAACTAATTTCTTTGGAGAATATACCCAAGGTAGACTAGCTGGATCATAAGATTTTAGTAGATACTACAAGTAATTTTCCATAGTAGTTGTACCAATTCTGTTCCCTCCAGCAATGGATGAGATTTCCAATTATGTCACTTCCTTGACAATGCCTTTTTTTAAAAATAGTTTTTCATTTTAGTCATTTTGTCAGGTATGGTGATATATCCCATTGTGGTTTTTAATTTGATTACTGATGGATGTTGAGCATTTTTTTATATGCTTAATGGCCATTTGGCTAGCTTCTTTAGTAAAATGCCTGTTCAAGTATTTTATCCTTTTTATATTGCTTTGTCTATTTTTAAGTTAGATTTGCAAGTTCCTTATTTTCCGGACTTAAGTTCTTTGTCAGATATATTTATTGTAGATATCTTCTTACAGTCTGTGTCTTGCTTTTTAATTCAATTCGTGGTATATTTTTACAAAAGGATGTTATTAATTTTAATGAAATGCAATTGAGTAATTTTTTAAGGTTATAAAATCTTTGTCTGTCTCAAGGTCAGGGAGATAGTCCCCTATGTTTTATTCTAGAAGCTTTATTGTTTTAACGTTCACATTTATGCCTGTGATTCTTCCGGAATTTGTTTTATGTGTTGAGTGTCTGATGTAACAAAGGGGGTCAATTTCATTTTCTTTTCTCATATAGAATTCCAAATGGCCCACAACCATTTATTGGAAAGATGTCTTTGTTGCAAATCAGGCATCTTACTTGTGTGTTCATTTATAAACTCTCTATTTGGTTCCATTGGTCTGTTTTCCTATCCTAACACCAACACCACACTGTATTAATACTGTAGCTTTATAATCAATCTTATTATTTGGTAACCCAAGTTTGCCAATCTTATCTTTTTCTTTTCTTCATGTTTGTCTTGGCTCTTTTGGACTGTCTGTGTTTACATATACATTTTAGAATCACTTGCCAATTTCCACAAAAAGTCCTGCTAGGATTTTGGGGTAGGATTATATCAGTCAGCTTGGGGAAGATGAACCTTTTAAAATTTTCCTTAATTTCTTTCAGCAGTTTTTCATACTTTTCAGTTGAAAGGTCTTCTACATCTTTCAGTAGATTATTCCCAGGGATTTGGTGCTTTGTGATACCTTTTTAAGTGGGAATTTAACATTTTTTATTTTCTAATTTTTGTTCCTAGTATTATCTTTAGATTTTTTAGGATTTTCTTTGCATACCATGATGTCATCTGTGTTATTCATATCTTTTATTTAATACGTTTTATTTTATTTTCTTGCCTTATTATACAGGTTATGACCTACCCACAGTGTTGAATAGAAGTGGTGGTAGTGGGTATAATTCTCTTATTCCTGCATTCAGGGGAAAACATTCAATATTTCTCTAAGAATCATTGTGTTTGCTATAGGGGGTTATGGATACTTTATACCAGCTTATGGATAAAAGCCTCTTTTTCAAGTCTAACTTTTGATGACATCCTCTAATTGTAGGAAAAAAGGAAAAGCTAATATATAGAAGGAGTAATGATGATAACATGGGTAAGAACAAGAGAAGCAAGAGAGAAAATGAGATAAAGGAGTATGTTAAACAGGAGAGTAAAAGAAGAATTTCTTGGGTGCCTCCTATGTTCCAGGCACTCTGAGAGGTCAGGTAACTTGTGATAAGTCACAGGGCTAGTGAGGACCAGAGGCTGCAGGAGAACCCAGGTCTTCTGAGAATCAGGGCTTATTCTTTCTACTGCACTCACAGGGAGAGTAAACAAAAGGGAAAATTTGTAAGAAAGAGAACAGTTACTCCTAAATCCTCCTATGAACCTAGGGCATCACTTCTTTTTTCTGTCTCTCTTCATCTTTTTTCTTCTGTTTCTTTCTCAATCGCATCTATTTCTAGGACTTGACTTTGATCTTGAAATCTACCTTGATCTCATTCTCTCTCCAGTGGCCAAATGGTAGTGTGTGCCTTCTCTCCACTTCCATCCGGATCATATGAGGTTCTTGTGCTCTGAGACGTCTCTTATTTTAATTCAGCTTTTGAGACACCCATTACATAATGCCAGTTGACCCTGGTCACTCAGATCACAATGGCTGGGGCATGAGATTAATGGTCATGTCTGGATCCTCTTTGGTGTCTTTGTCAGCACTCTGCAAATCATGGCTATCCAGCAGTCACTGGGACACAAAGAGTAAGAAGGTTGAGTAAGCTTCAGGCTACAGTGAAGGCTGTAACTGCCTCTGAGAAGCCCAGTCATTTGTGATGACAAGTTATGTTTATCTCCTGTGGCTGTGGACTCTGTTTCAAACCCAACCTGGGCATGTTTGGAAGAGAGGCTATTCCCGTGTTGCCTGAGCTTTTGGCAGGTGGGCCGGCTTCCCTGTGGGGTTTGCGTACTCTTTTGCAAAGTCTATCCTGAGGCTATTGTTTGGTTTTCTAGTCTTGACTGAATTGGGATGGTTCCATTTAAAGCAAAAACAATATAACACAACCTTAAAAAAGGACTGAAGAAGAAACAGAATAAGGAAAGATTGAATGCAAATGTGTTTTGCAGTGTTTTAATGTGTTCAGGGTGTTCCTCTAACATTAGCCAGCCTGTCGCAGCCTGCCCAAGAGCCTGGCGTATTTGCTGTGTGGCAGAAAAGGTTGCTGAAGAAGAGGCTGAGGTTTAGGCTGAGAAGTTGCCTGAGGCCCCCTGAACCATCATCTTCATTTTTGAAACATTAAACACCCTTTGGTCCCCAGGGCTTGCTATTAGAGCAGCTGGCTCAAAGAGTGAAATGTGGTAGGAATGAGGCCATTATCTGCCACTATCCTGTTGTTCTGTAAGATAGTACTCTATATCCCACCCCACTAGCCAGTTGTCTTGGAGTGTGAATTTCTGGAGAACGTGTGGCTAAATCAAGATCATCTATCTTCATTCCTGGAAACATAGGTGGTGGGGAGAGAGAGGGAGAGAGAGAGGGAAATTGCATATGCTTAGCAAAGAGGGCCAATCTCATTATTATATTTAAAATATTTGTTTTCCTCTTTTTTGCAATATTTTAAAGTATGAAGGATGATGACCAGACATTAGTTTAAAGCAGGAGGCACACCCACTTCCTAGGAGCTTGCAATCTAGTAATGACAGAATCCACATCAACGTTAGACATGTGTGCATGGTTTGGCCTTCAAACAATTAAACAGTTGCGAAGATGCCAAAATTAAATTTCTTAACTGGGCATAGACCCACTGAATCATCAATAAAGATAATGTACTTTAGGAATACACATGAAAGACATCTTTAGGCTTTAGTAATGAAAAGCCCTGTGGAAGCAAGGAGGTTCTCTTTATTTGGGATTGACTGGTTGGGTGAACTAGGAGAGTTGAGAGCTGAGAAAGCAGCTATTAAGTGCATTCATATGTGTAAGCACGTGCACATCCTTGGCACATAGTAAGTGTTCTGTCAATATTAGTGAATATGACTATTATTGATGAAACAGAAGTAAAGATTAAAAACCAAGTAGGGCAACCAAGTCCCTAGGATCAGAGTGTCTTTCATTTAGGATGAAAGAAACTGGCCAGTGCTGGAAAGTGAGTTAGACTGGATATGTCCACATATTTTACCTAGCTCTTTGATGATTCTTCTGTGCCTAAACTAATGGGGCATGTGCTCAGGACTTGCTGCCCCTACTGTTAGCCTCCCGAGGGCTGGGACCACATCTATCCCAGCAGTTCCTAGCCAGTAAAGTATGAGATGCTCAAAATATATTATTGCAATAATTGAATGATGTTTTCAAAACGAGTCAGCAACATCTGTGGTATCCCTCAAAGTTGATGCTATCTAGGTTTAAAGAAATGATAGCCACATGCCCATCACAAAACCCGGCTCTATCTTCTCCCCTCCCAGTGTTGTGTTCAGGTCTCGAAGTTCAAGCCAAACAAGAGAATCATACACTGAGGGAGAGCAGGACAGGGAAGGATACTGGCACCTTATTGTAAAATAAACCATTACAAATACAGGTTCCTTTACTCTGGAGGAGAGAAGACCTTGGGGATGAGAGCTATAAACACTTGAAGGGCTTTTATACAGAAGAAGGATAAGAATTGTTCTCTGCAGCCTCAGAGGACAAAAGTTAGAATGGGGATGAGAAGTTGCAAGGAGGCAGATTTAGTTGCACCACAAAGAGGAGCTATGCCATGGAGAGAAGTGGTTAGCAGAGTCCTGGGATCTGTTCGGGTAACTGTTGAGTGGTTAATGCGTGTGTAGGACTTTGGAATCTACCTTCAGAATTTCGTTTAAAGTAGAAATTAAATAAGATGAGAACTGAGGTCTCTTTTTTGTGGGGGGGGGGGGGAAATAAAAGCTGTTGGAGTGGCCTGTGTAGACCAATTAGGGCTGCTGAGAACCTTGTCTGCTTTGAAAGAGAAATGAAGGGACCCACCAGTTGCTATGAATCAGGAGTATTACCAGATGCTTTCTTTACATGAACTTATTTGTCTCATAACACTGTGAGGTTAGTTTTGAAGGAAACATACTCGCAGAGGAAGAGTAAGTCCAGGGCTCATCTTTTCCTGTCTTAATCATCTCCTGGCACACTATGTTGTTAATTGGATCCCCTTTACACCAAATTTACTTTTTCTTCATCTAAATAAATAACTTGTGGGTAGAATATCCCTGCTTCAAATTGTTCTGGAATTTTCTTCTGGGGCTTGGGGCTTGGATGGCCCTCTAAGCACTGGATTTTGCCTTGTCAGTCAAGACTTTCTTCTCTTTCCTGCAGAGTCCTTGCCGAGGGCTCTTGATTGCAGTGTTCCATTTCTTTCCCGCTGCCTTGGTGGAGGGCTTCAGAAAGCCTTCTGTTGACCTTCTTTTAATTGCTAATAATTATTCAATTTTATATAGCCCACAGTGATAAATATTCATGAAAAGCACAGTGTATCAAGAGCCAACACTTTAAGCTATTGTGTTTTTTAATTAAACTGAAACATGGGATTAAATGCAATAAAATGAAAAAAGAGAGAGCATATGTTGTTATCTACTTCAGTCGTGCTGTGAGATTGTGTGGGAGGCAGATGGGACACCTTGACCCGGATGCTGCAGTGCTCTGTCCTAAAATATGTAAAAGAGTCCTCTAAAACATCTGTACCTGGCTGGATTCATTCATTCATTCACACATTTACTCGTTATTTCACTCAGCACACATTTACTGATTGCTACCATGAGTCTTCCTAGTGCCTCTCAGAGGGATACAAATAGACTGGAACAGGGACCCCAAGATGCTCACTGTGAGTACTAGTTGAGGCAGCTGCATGAATCAGCCATGCCAGAGTTGCATGGTAAATACAAGTAAGCACGTAAACAGTATTCGCACGGGGCTAGTGAGTGAGCCAGCAACTGCCTGGGGTGGTAGAGGTGGTGGTCCCCATCAGGACTTAATAGTTTATTAGTCCTGCCTTCAGTGCATCTTTTCTCAGCCTCAAGAGTCTCATCTCTAGGGGTGTACCAGAAGCAGATGGGCCACTGACCTTCTCCTCTTCCCCTGGAGAGGCTGTCCCATGTGTAGACTCTGAAGTCAGGCTGCATGGGTTCAGATCCCAGCTTTGGCACTTTCCAACTGCATAATCTTGGGTGAGTCATTTAACCTCCCCATGCCTTAGTTTCCTTATCTGTAAAAGGGGGATAATTCATAGAACCTACTGTACAGGATTGATGTGAGGACTAAACTAGTAACTAACTGCACTTGAGAGGCACAGACCAATGCCTGGCACACTGGAAGTGCCAAAATGCTGACACGCGTTGTTATTTGTGCCGAGGCCTTGATCCATGACTTTCAGGTTCTCTGGAGGGCTCTTGTGAGGTTTTGTTCCGTAGGAGGCAGGCAAGCTGCAGGTGCGCCCTTGTTGAGGGTTCGGAATCGCTTAGTTTTTCTTCGCTCCTGAGAGCTTCTTTCAAGCACCAGCAAGAGGGAGGCAACGAAAAGGCTTAGCAAATACCTCTCAGACCACCGGCCTCCAGAAGGAGCAGGAAGCCAGACAGTGCCTGCGGGGAACAGAGAGCAGGAGGGGCAGGGACCAGGGCAGAGAGCAAACTCCCTAGGACCCCACCTCCCGCAGAGCTCCGCCTCGGCAACCTTCTCTCCCGAGAGGAAGACAAGCTCGCGCATGCGCGTGGGCGTAACACATGCCGGTCTGCCTACTTTCCCATTTTGAAACGGGAAATGTGCATTATTTATTTGCAGCACAGGCATGGGGAGATGCTCATGAACCAGCATGGGGACTTTCTCCAAGTAAACAAACCCACTTTTTGGAGAGGCGGTTGCTTTTTCCAGCCTGAGAGATGAGGGAGAGCTGGAGAGCACAGCAGCGCCGCCGCAGGGTTCCTGGCACCCTGGAGTCCTTTCCCGGCTGACTCCGTCATCCTCCCTCGCCCCTGCCTGCCGTGTGGGGGCTGCTGAGCGAACTCAGGTTCCAGCCTCCCACAGAACACCGCCAGGCTCGTCTTTTTGCGTCAATTCATCCCGTAGCTGTTTGAAGTCCAAGATGGGCTGCCAGGGGCTGTGGGCTGAGGAAGAGGCCCTGGGGCCCTGCTTGGTGGGATGAACAGTTCAGGCTGATGTGACTTAGGGGCTTTGGTTTACACTCTAACCCTGTGGGGCTTTTAGGGAATCACCAGCTCTCTCTGAGCCTAGGTTCCTCCTCCATCACTAGGGGATTGATCCTAGAGTCTTTTTCCACGGCCAGCTGCACCCTCACCTCACCTCCTGTCTGCTCCTCTAGCTTCTTGGGCCCATCTACACTAGCTTCTCTGTTCGCCAACACCCCAGCAAAGCTCCAGCCCCATGGCCTTTGCATGGATGGCTCCCTTTCTCAGAATGTTCTGTCCCATGGTTCATTCTCTCCTCTTACGGTTTTTACTTAAATGTGTCCTCTTAGTCCTGCCCTGGCCACCCAGTCTAATATTGTGTTCTCCTCCACTTCTCTTCTTTCCCTGCCTTAGTTTTCCTCCTGTAATTGTCCTGCATATAGTATATTTTAATGATTTGTCTTATTGATTGCCTGTCCGCTGGTGAGAATGTAGTCTCCATGAAGACAGAGATTTTGTCTGTTTTGTTTCCAGGCTACCACGTGGTGCTGTAAAGAGAGTGGTGGGGAGAGTATTATAGAGGTGGGGAAACTTAGCAAGGCAAGGTGGTAGAAACATTTTGTGATTGCCTGCTTTATGGCTCTCTTTTATCTTCAGAGCCATGAAATTTAATGGTCTCTCCAGAAAGCAGTTTGTTTACTTGGAAAAAATCCTCGTGCTGGTTCATGAGCATCTCACCTGGCATACCTGACCCAAAGTAGGTACCTAATAGTTGGTGAATGAATGGATATGAGGCCAGGTCCCGGGGCTGCATGGCCTGGACTCCTGCATGTATCGCCTTTGTAAAGTTGGGCCAATTTCTTAGCCTCTCTGGCTTTGGCTCCCTTTCCTGCAGAAAGGGGTTAATGAGGTAACTACCTTGTAAGGTTGTTGGAGGAGTCTGTGTGAGTCTGAATAAGGCCTGAATCTTATAAGTCCTCAGCAGGTTAGCTTTTATTTTTAAAAGTACTTTCAGCTCTAACATTCTAATCCCAGGCAGAGGGGTGCCTCCTGTGGAACTTGGGTCAGCTCCTTAAGGAATGACTCCTGTAGGCAATAGGATGGTTAATGTATCCTGCCTCCCAGGCTACTCTGGAGGAGGGTGGGGCTGCTGGACAAATTGTAAGAGATGCAGCTTTCTCCAATATATTGATGTTGCTGAAATCATTGAAGAAGCACATCCAGGCAGAAACATCTTCCAAAAGGACACCTGCCTTAGGAAACTTGGATGCTGTGGGTCTGGTACCAGGAGGAAGGTTGGGATGGAGGGGCCTGGACCTGGCTCCTAAAGCAAGCTGTGACCTGCTCTTGAGGGCAGATGCTGGCAGCTTATGAAGCTTTCTGCTCCCAAATGTTGCTCAGTCCTGGTCCAGGATCTCATCTGGTCGTTCAGATCTTCCGTCGCATCATGGCTATTGTGGGAGCCATTGGCTTTTAGCCAGTACTCTGGGACCTCTACCTATCCTTTACATCTAATCATGCTTTGGCCCAGGGCCCCACAGAGCTCAGAAGCAGGCCCTAAATGTCTTAGGAGTAGGGACATTTGTTCTCAACCTGGTGTATCCCCATCCAACTTTACAGTGGACCATTCAAGTCAAGGTAACGTTGAACCTGGGTGATGAAGAGTCCAGGAAGCCAAAGAAGACTTTGAGAAGGAGAAAGCCTTTTAAAATTAGGGCACAGTACTCAAGTAGGGAGTTTGAGTACAAGCCTGTATTTACCCCTTGGTCTTAGAGACAGGATATACTTCTCAGGGCTGGAATGCCCAAGACTCCGGGTACTTTGGATTCAGAGAAAGCAGATGCTTGGAAATGAATCCTCACTGCCTGCCCACTTCTGTTCCTCATAATTGTTCTTTATGGAGAAGATAAAAGAAAGGGCCAACCAAGACCTATTTGGTGAGTCACTGCATCTCCCAGGATGATTTTTGCCCTGAGCATGAAGTCTTGAGTAAGAGAGGAGTGACCAGGAGATAAAGATATTTTTAACCTTTTGCCTTGGTGCTATCATGATGGCTCATTGTGTGGATGCCGTGGGTAATTTTTAGTGCCAGGTGAGGTGATGTTTGTTACCTGATTTTTGTCCCAGCCAAACAGCAGTTTGGAGAGGTGAAGCTAGGTATGGGGGGGATTGGCCTTAGGACTCAGAAGTGACAGGCTAACCCGTTGGCTTACTGGCAGTACCAGTGGCTGGCAAGGCCTGTAATGGTTCCCTTCATATCCATGAGAAGTCGTACTGTCCAGCCAGCCAAACAGTTTGCCTATTCCTTCTGCATGTGTTTGGTGAGCACCTTGTATATGCCGGGCTTTTGGTTTTGGGTGTCTGACTTGTGTAAACACACAGCTTCCCTATGTGAAGACAGTTGTCCTGTGCTCCTCCTACTGTACTTTTTAAAATAGGAAAGTCATGGGCTTCAGAGATGGGTTCCTCAATGTTGAAGTTTTTAAAAAATAAAAGTATTGTTTCTAAGCTCAAAAAAAAAAAAAAAAAAAGGCACAGGCTCTGTGCTGGGGATACAAGATAGTAAGACCAAGGCCCTCTCACTGAGTTATAACCATCTCAGAGGAGAGCCTTAGAAAGCCTGCAAAGCTCTCTAATTGTGGTCTATAGAAAGTTCTATAGTAACAGAGGAAGTTTTATACATTTACATCCTGTCACCCTCCACCAGGAGAATTCAAAGAAGTGACACAGGAACTGGATCTTGCAGGTTCCAGGAGTCAAGGTGGTAATTGTGCAGTGGCTCAGGGATGGCTCTGGTACCAGGCACCCCTGGTCTTGACACTCTTCAGGGGTGTGACCCTGGACCGTGAAGGGCTATGAGTCTCAGCTTCCTCAGCTGTAACACTAGGAAGCATGGTATCACCTTACAGGGTGTCTGTGAGGATTAAAGGAGGTGCTATTCACAAAGTGTGCCTGACATGTGGCCGGGACTAGAGCTGTTATTCTCTAAGTACTGTGGTGCTTTGCTTCATTTCTTGTTCCTGTCTTTAGTTGGTGACTTGGTTTCATTCTCTGGAATAGTGACATACAGAATAGGGGAAGCCCATTCATTCATTCATTCATTCATTCAGTTAATTCCTCTAGTGTTCAACATTTTTTGAACACCCACTGTGTGCCAGGCATGGCAGCCATCCCTGGGGCTGCGGCATGTTTGTGGCTTCTTGCTGGACCCTTCTGCTGCTCAGGCCTGTTCCAGCACCCAGCCACTCGTGGGATCTGTGGGCAATTTTTTTTTTAACTGCTTCTGTTCTTCAGGTGTCTCAACAGAAGAATGAGGATAATGATAATATCCATCTTATGAGATAGTTGAGGGGTTAAATGAGCTAGTAAATATAAAGAACACAATGTCAGGCATTGGTTGGAAAGTCCTCAATAATTTTTTTTTTGAGACAGTCTCACTCTGTCACCCAGGCTGGAATGCAGTGGCATGATCTTGGCTCATTGCAACTTCTGCCTCCCGAGTTTCAGCAATTCTCCTGCCTCAGCCTCCTGAGTAGCTGAAACTATAGGTGGCCACCATTAGCCTGGCTAATTTTTGTGCTTTTAGTAAAGAGGGAGTTTTGCCATGTTGTCAAGGCTGTTTTGAACTGCTGGCCTCAAGTGATCCTCCTGCCTCGGCCTCCAAAAGTGCTGGGATTACAGGCGTGAACCACCATGCCTGGCCTGAAAGTACTCAATAAATATTGGTATTGATGAATAGTTGGAATAGGGACAAATAAATGGATAGCAGACATGCAATACAAGAAGCTCTGAAAGAAGAGTGAACTATAAGCATTGCAGGAGCACAGAGGAAGCACAGACCCTGTCCACAAGGCAGAGAGAAAGGATGCTGCACTCACTGTCCAAGGATGAGCCCATTGGTCACCCTGGGTTGCTTCTAACACCCAGGCTGCTACTCCCTGTCTCCACTGGAATCCTACAGTGGGAAGAAGCTTCTAGGACCATCTACCAGTGTTCTTCTGGAGTGAGATCATGGAGCCATGAAGCTGGGATCAGCTCTCTCTGCCCAGCCAGGAGGAAAATGCAGCAGCTGCAAAGGTTGCCTGCATGAGATGCCCTGGCACATCCTGACCCAGGTCACATCCCTCCTGTTTGTTTGAACAGTTTATAAACCCCTCAGCCAAGCAGTGCCTCTAGCAGTTTATTGAATTTCCTTAGTTTTCTGACCCAAGCCCTGGCCTACCTTCCCCATCTTTAAGCCCTTAAAAAAACTTACATATGCTTGGAAATAAGTCCCAGTTCTATACAGTGATTTCTAGGAGGAGCAACGATTAGTGTTTTGGGAAGGTAGAACATTCTTCGTTGTGCAGGAACGATAGATAGTGCAGGACTATCATGTGCATTGCAGAATTTAGCATCCCTAGTTCTGCCCTTTAAATGTCATTGGTTCCCTCTTCCCTTTGCCCCCACAAGTGTTATCTAGGGAGTGGAACATCCCCTAGTGAGACCCAGTAAAGCTGAGATAGGGTAAGTTTTTGCTTCTTCTATCCTGTATTTCTTTGCTGACATTCCTTCCACTTTGGGATTGCCTGGCCCTCTCTTCCCTGACCCTTTTATCTGCCCCTTACAGGCAGTGAGGTCCTGCAGCCCTGGGGTGGGAGAGAGGGAGCTTGTTGGAGGAATGGTGTCAAGGGGAAATGAATCAAGTGGAATAAGGTAGGTAGCACAGGCATGTCAAGTGGAATGAAGGTAGGTAGCACAGGCCACCATCAGTATCTCTGTAGTTGGGGAAGGTCAGGTTGGAGGGTGTGGCCTGCTCTCTGGAAGTGAGGCTCTGAACAGGGACCTGGCTTTCTCTGAGGCAAACAGGGGCTCTGTAGGTTTGTTCTCTGGTCTTGGTTTTGGGAGGGTGGTATTTTTGGTTGGGGGAGTGGGACAACAGGAGCAGTGGTCCATCCCTGGGGACAGGAGCACAGGGAATGATGGAAGGGCGTCATCAACTGCTACAGGCTCAGACTGGAGTGACTTCAGCCTCCTGACTCACCCCTGCACCAGCCTCCTGGGTAAATAAAGTAACAAATAACCAATTGTCGTGAGCTCTGGACACCCACAGTTGGTAAATTGCAGAGATGAAAAGCCAGGGTCCCTGTGAGGCCATTTCTACTCTGATGTAACAGCCAGGGAGACTCAGAAACCCTGGGGGAGAGCCATATGAATTCAGAAGACCACACAACTCTACCCTCTCCCCGATCTTTTTTCTCCTTTGCTCTCTCTCCTTACCCTTTCCTCTCTGTCCAGTACCTATCCTTCCCTCTTCCCTCCTTGTCATTAAAACCTCTCACTGCACATGATGGAAAAGATCCAGGATCCTGGGAGGAGCCCTTTGTAGTTGGTGGTCCCTCTTAGAACCACAAACTCACCCCTTCTCAGGATCCTCATATATCTGTTTGTCCATGTATCCATTCATTCGTCCATGTACCTACCCATCCATGCATCCATCTATCAGTCCACCTATGCATCCATCCATGTATCCATCTTTCCATCTATCCATCCATCTATCTGTCCATCCATGTATCCATGCAGTCATCCTTCCATTCATCTATCCATCCATGCATGTACCCATCCTTCCATCCATCCATCCATCCTTCCATCCATCCATCCATCCTTCCATCCATCCTTCCATCCATCCATCCATCCATCCATCCATCCATCCAATCATTCATCCATCCATCTATGCATCCATCCATTAATCCATCCATGCATCCATGTATTCATTCTTTCCATCCATTTATCCATCTATCCATGCGTCCATGCATTCATCCATGCATGCATCCACCCCAGCCCTACCTTACATCCTCTGTCCACCAAGATGGCCTTGTCTTTCCAACTAACCTATAGGCTCCTTAGATCAGAGCTCTTGACTCAGACTTAAAAAAAATAATCCAACCAATATGGCTTAGAGGATGGGGTGCTATCTAACATACTTTGATGCTCTCTGAGGTCCTTACCTCTTCCAGCTGCCTCCATGCAGAGGGCAACTGGATGAAAAACCCTTTCCTGGCACCAAATACTCACTAGTGGCTGAGCTTCCTTTAATGATGAGCAATGTATTTATTCTCTAAAGTGAGACAACCCCACATTCAAATGCCTGGGAGAGGTCACCCCAAAAATAAGTACACACTAAAGTGTAAATGATCTATGTGAATTTCTTTCCCGAGTGTGTTTGTGCACTGGGGGAAAGGGATAGGAACGAGTCTGAAGTGTAGGTGGATACCATGCAGGAGCAGGGCAACAGAGAAGAAGCCCTCAGGTTTCAGGCTGAAAGGCAATAATTTGAGCATGAGAACTCTGTTGCACTGGTATGTCTGGATCCACTGTCTGTCTGAGAGGGTGGTGGGGAGCAGAGGGCTGGAAGGCACAGGCTCTGGAGTTTGATTCTAGTGGCTCCAATCTCATTCCCTGCTTCCTAGCTGTGTGCCCTAAGACAAGTTCTAAGCCTCAACTTCTTCATCTGTTAAGTACAATAATAGTACTGACAACATAGGGTTGTCTTGAGGATTTGCTGGAATAAAGCATGTCCTTTGCTTTTACAGCCCAGGAATGTTAGTGATCACCATCACCCTCATCTCTAGCTTAGGAGAGGGATTTGGAGCAAAAGGAGGAGGGATTTTCATACTTTGACCGTAAATCATAGCATTGTCAGATTTAGCAAATAAATTTTTTTTTGTATTTTTATTTGCTAAATCTGACAGTGGTGAAGACTGACAAAATAGAAATAAATGTCAAGTTGTAATAAACCATTGAGAGAGAAAACAGGGTCCTCATATAAATAAAGTAATTTTCCAGGGCAAGGGGAGTCAAATTTAACTGGACTTAGTCTGGCAACCCTATTGAGTCTCCCAGAAGCTGGGTCTGGATTACCTTCTCCATCTTGGTCCCAAACTAGGACAGTTGCATGGCCAGGGAGGTCTCCCAGGAATCAGGGCTGGGCGGGGAGCAAGGAAGCCCCACACGCTCACTGGTCATTCGCCCCACAGCCTGGAGGCTGGAAGCTCTGAAGGAGGGATGATTCGGGTGAAGGGAGCTGCCCAGGCAGAGGCTGCGTGTGTGGGAGAAGTTGGAGGGGGGGACCCAGCTGTGGCGCAGAAGCTTTGAGCTTGGTAGATGCAGAGGGCGCTGTGAATCACAGCACGTTGACTCCATTGCCTGCCAGCCAGCCGTGGGCAGAGAGAGTAGCAGTGCGTGTGTGTGGATACGTGCAGGAGCGCAGCGGTAGGGACCGCTTCTGTTTTCTTCTTGAAAGAAGCAGCCTGCAGAGCTCTGAGTGTTCTCACCCCTAATGGGTGGATTGTTCAGCCTCAACTCCAGTTTTCTCACTTTCTTGCTCTTTTTGTCTCCTCTCTTTCCTCTTTTCTTCCTCCCCTATCATTTTCTTCTCTTCTCTCTTTTCACCCTCTCTCTCAGATTCCCTCCACACCAGCCATTCAGGAAGGGCCTCTGTGGGTGGGATTCTGATGCATCCTTAGTTACCTGCTGTTCCATACCTGCAGGCTCTGTTTCCTCCATGTGCTGACTCCCAGGAACCTGCCCAACATAGCCAGTTATTGGCAGCAAGGCCTTGAGTCCGCACTAACAAGGAGATGCCCAGGGCAGGTTCTGTGTGACCCATGGAAGATAAGCCCTGGCCTCTCCAGATGGGCATGGATGCCAAGGAAGTAAGAATGTGCTACCCAGAGTTACCCACATGTGGCATATAGCTCAGAGTGGCCTCTTACATAGTTAACATCCTGCTGCTCCTACTTAGGGGACTCACACTTCGGCCCCTGTACTTTGGCATATGAGGCCCTGCATGACTTGCCCTCTTTAGCCATTCCTGCTTCACTTTCCATCACTTCTCTCCTCCCACCTGGAGCTCCAGGTAAATAGAACTGCTCGTAGTTCCAAGAAAGCTCTGTGTCCTTCACATGTCCAGGACTGTGTACATTCTGTGTTTCTCCTGACTCAGCAAGATCCACCCATCCTTCAGTATTCAGCTCAGATACCTCTTCCTCCAGGAAGCCCTCCTGACAGCCACTGGCCAACTTGGCCTTCAGAGCTTTTTCTCTTAAGTTCTGCACACTTTGTCCATGTTGCCATCCACTCTCCACAATGTATCGTCTTGTGGGTTATTTGTTTGCATGTCTGTCTCTTCAGAAGTTCTGTGAATTATATCTTCTAATCATTCATGTCTCAGGGTCTTTACACAAGCTGTTGGCTCTACATGGGACACTCTCATCTTCTCATTGTTCACGGGATCTCAGCTTAAATGTCACCTTTTCAGAGAAGCCTGCCCTGACTCCCCTTACCCTGAAAAATTACTTTATTTATATGAGGACCCTGTTTTATCTCTCAATGGTTTATTACAACTTGACGTTTATTTCTATTTTGTCAGCCTTTACCACTGGATGATAACATCTTTGAGGGTAGGTGCCTTATCAGCTTATTCCCCATCGTATAACCAACACCTGGCCCAGTGCCATGTGCTGATGCGCTGTATGGTGAGGCATGGAGAACAGAAACACCGAAAGCCTGGAGAAAAGGAATTCCAGATCAGGATTTTCTGAACTTGCAGACTGATTTCTCTGTAAACTACCATCCCATCTTGTCTGTGGCTAACTGGTTAATTCCACAGCAGGTACTTCCATTGTGCAGCCTCATCAGCCCCTCTGTTGGCATGCTTTAGTCTTAATGTATGTTTATTTTTGGAATTCTTCAGTTTCGTTGCTGTCTAGCAAACAGAAGAGTTCATTTTCTGAAAGCATGTGGGATGTTTAAGGGAGAGTGGCCACAGTATCTGGGTTGGCTCTGGGTCTGGCTCACCGAGGAATTGAAGTTTGCTCTTTATTGCTTGTGTGTAGCTGGGAAGCTGGGAGACTCACTCATGCATAGATCTGGCCTGGGTGACAGTACCCGCAGAGGCATAATTCTTAGGGTTGAAGCACTGCTCTGGACCCTAGGACTCCTCAAGGCAGAGGAGTGGGAAATGGATTTGAGAGTTCAGTCCTCAGTAACCCACATTCTGCTGCTGCGCTCCTCTCAGGAGTGGCGACTCAGAAGTCCCCATCCCTGGAGTCCCCCACTGAGAGGTGAAGAATGCCAGTTTGGAAACAGCCTGGAGACATGATCTTCTCAGAGCCCATACTTTTCAGATGAGGAAACCAAGGCTTATGGAGAAGAAATGCTTTGCCCAAAGTCACAGGGTTGAGGCAGGACTGGAACCCAGGTTTCCTACCACTTCACCTGGAGTGCTTCACCCTTAGGGATGGGCAGACACTCATGTAATCCAGAATGTAAATTCAGAGGTGTGGGCTTTTGTGTTGCAGGAAACTTTATATTTATGTGCACTATACAAACAGGAGCCCTCTTTTTTTTTTTTTTCCACTTCCTCCTTTTCCCTCTTTGTTCATCATCATAAGAACATGGAGTTAATGTGGACAAGGTCTTGGGTTCCAGGGTAGTGAACAACAGGCATTCTCCTATGGATCCATGATCCAAAGAAGGTCTGCCGACCCCTGGCTGTGCATCTAGGGACCAGGCAAGACCCTGATAGCAATAACTCAATGCTTCCTTTGTGGAAGAGAGCCCCCATGTATGTTTAGAGCATTTTGTGTTTGGATAGAGATTTTACAAAGCTGTTTCTATATGTTTGACCTTTTGAAGGGTCCACTGGAAAACTCTTCTGCAGCCTGGCTTAGTTCAGGTGTGTGATTACAGCTGGCTCAGGCTCATACCATTGAATACTTTAGGACAATGTTCAGGGGGATGGGCTTGGCCAGCACTAGTGGGCAGCTTGTCCTGCAGTGCTATTGCCCTCCTGACATGCAGTAAAAGATGGGGAAGGAAGGATTCCATGGTAACAAGGCTGAAGAGCTCTCGCACCATGGTGTCATAGCAACCAAATGGAGGAATTCCATCCACATGGTGACAAGGAGACCCCTGGACCTATCAGACTCAGGCCAGCCCACCTCATTAGCAACCAGGGTGGGCCGCCTGTGATGGGGGTGAGGGTGGGAGGAAAATGAAAAAGACGACTGTGGGAGGATTGAAAGAAGTTGTTTGTGTGGGTTTAGAAAACAAAACAACAAAATTATGTAAAGAGACAGAATAGAAATCTTTGCTGGGTAAGTACCAACTAAAAAGAACAAAAATCAGGCCAAGCTTTAAATCACCTCTTCTGGGAAGTGTTTCCGGATTCATTCTCCCAACGTGGGCCATTCAGTTTTCATCTTCCTTGTCTGGTCTGGAACATTTGACCCTGGCTCTGGGGATAACATTCACTTCCAGTTTTCCTCCTTTTTTTTCTGTATTCCTTTTGCTAACTCAAGACATGGAGCAGATGCTAAAATAATAATCGGCTGCTCTGTCCTTCCCTCACTATCTGTTCTTATTGAGTGGCATATAATTGTTTATGTGTCCATTTTGGTTAATGAAATGAACTATATAATGTGTGTTTGATTTCCTTTTCTTTTTTGGGATAGGGTCTTGCTCTGCCACCCAGGCTGAAGTGCAGTGGTGTGATCATAGTACACTGTAACTTCGAACTCTTGGGCTCAAGTGATCCTCTCACCTCAGCCTCCTGAGTAGCTAGGACTACAGGTGTGGACCATCATACTTGGCTAATTTTTTGTTATTGTTGAGATGGGATCTTGCTATGTTGTTCAAGCTTCATTTCCTTTGATACTTTGTCTTCCACCCCAGACAAGGGTCTGTTTTTTTTTTTTTTCTTCTCTGTAGTGTGGACACATATAGATATTCATGAGCTGATCCAGACTTGATTTGGGGTTAGGTAACTGTCTATAGGCTCTTGTGGCTGGTGTCTGTCAGCAGCCTGGTTGACATGGGATCATCTCACCAAGGATCTGGGGAAGGGATTGAACCTTTTTCCTCCTTCCTTCTCAGTTGAGGAAGGGGAGGGGGAGATACAGAGTGTGGGAGGCCTTGTGGAGAAATAACAGAGGAAAGAATGGATGAGGGAGATCTGTGCCTGAAGCAGCAGAGGAAAGAAACTGAATGTCAGGCTTTCCATCATGTGTCTGCGCCACAGTGCCTCAGTGGTCAAGGGCAGCTTTAAATGCAGAATGTCTCTGAGGCTTTTGGGCACAAGATGGACTGAGTTGTCTTCATACATATAATGAGTTCCTACAGAGTTGGACCATGGCTTATATTACTTTCAATGGCAAAAACTGCAATTACTTTTGCACCAGCCTAATGCTTCTCTGTCCTCCATGGTGCCTGCACTGGGATGGGTATATAGTAGGTGCTCCATATTTATTAAATGAGTCATCATTCTTGTCTTTGTCCAGCTTACACTCTAACTGGGAAAAGGAAACATTTCTCCATGGATCACCACACTTCAGAGACATTAACAGACTACACATTTTCAAGTGTTAAATAAGGATTTGTTGACCATTGGGAAAATATTTGGAGTATGTGGCAGTAGGACTTGGGGTTGGGGAAGTTCAGAAAAACTTCATGATAACCAAGGCTGGTGGTGGTCTACGCTGTAGAGAAAAAGCTTGTGTCTCTTTAAGCAGGGCTGTCATTGCAGCCCAGTGGGAGAACTCTATATTCCTGGGGGCCTCAAACTTCAGTTGACTCAGAATCATCTGGAAATCTGTTTAAATCTGCAGTTGCTGAGGGCTAGCCCAAATATCTGATTCAGCAGTCCTGGGAATCTGCATTTTTAACAAGCTACCCAGATGCTTTTGATGGGAGTCCCCTGGGGACTACACACTTAGAAACGCTAGTCTACCTCAGGGACATTCCTCATACAGTGAAGCCTCTTTGAGCCACATAAGCTTCAGGACTTGCAATTCTTAGGGGATTCACAAATAGTTTTAATAACAGTAAGGTAGCCTCTGTGGGGCTGGCAGATCTAGAAATCTTGCCTTCCCAAGCAGAGGAGAAAGCATCAATCTGGTCTTCCGTCATCCTTCGTTTGTGCAGCCAGGAGGCAGATTGGCTGAGCTCCAGTGTATGGAATGGGAAGTGAGGATGCCCTCACAGATGTGTGAGATTTACACACAGGTAATGAGGGTGAGCTGTCATTTCAGCAGGCCATACCATGGGAGCTGTGAAATACACCAGAGGATAGAGAGTATCTAGGAGATGACTTGCAATGTTAGAGAATGTCTTTAAAGACAGGAAAGCAAAGCTATTTATAAGCCAACATACTTTGCAGAGAATTCAGAAAAACCCAACCAATATACTGCACTTTCATTCTGACTTTTCCTGCTGCATTATGGCTCTTGGGTGGCGGTTGAGGATTATAGTAACAACCCTGACAATAATAACCAAGAGCTGACATTTAGCTCCATACAGACACAGTGCTAAGCCCTAAACACTCCTTATCTCATTTAATCTTCTCAATGACCCTGTGATATCTGTGTACCACCATGCACCATTTAACAATTGAGGAAACTGAGGCTTCAGGAATAAGATCACGTCCAGTGATCTATAGCCGGTAATTGCTGGATCCAAGATTTGGTGCCAGTCCCTAGGTTGGAAACATTATAAAAGAAGGCGATTCTTTTATTTACCTCCCTTCTCTCTCTCTTATTCTCTTCCCCCATGTGCCAAAATGTGCATTCCTCTCTCATCCAATTTATCCTATATAGCTTCTATTTTTGGTAGTTTATTATAGGACATGGGGAGTGGAAATGCAATACAAAATAGATTTTTTAAAGCATCCATTTGAAACCAAACCTCTCTTCAGCAAGACACACAGGATGAGTACAGGTTTCTATGCAGGACACTTGATATCTGAAGTCATTACAAAACAACAGAGCCTTGATTCATATGGTTGTTAGCAAAGCCCCTCTCCTGTGATTGTGACAGATGTCCTCTGCTTGATAGATTCCTTTTCACATTAGATTCAAGAGTTCTTTTCTCCCCTTATTCTTGGTGGTCAAAGGGACATGCTTACCAACAAAAAATTTAGCCCAAGTTTTAAAGGTGAGATGCAGAGACAGAAACTGCCCTTCTCTGAGACAGGCCCCTGTGTGAGCTGTTGGTTTGGTAAAGTAACAGGGTATTAGGGAAGGAGCTTTGGAAGTAGATGGCTCAAATCCTATCTTTTCAGCTCACCTTGGGCCAGTTACTTTTTTTCTCTCAGTTGCTGTGTCCTGATTCCTAGAATATGGATATTAGGGTTTTGAAGGTGGTGGATGCTGAGGCACATCTCCAGGATCCCTTCTTCAGGACGAGCCTTCATTCCCCAGCTGCTTTAAGTATTGGCAGCTAAGCTTCTCTCTAGGAGTTGCACTCAGGTATAAAGGGTTGCCTAGCCCAAGGTCATCCCCCACTCCCTGGGGACAGCCTATGTCCACATCAGGGGTGAAAAGGCCTGACCATCTTGTCTCAAGGCAGGTTAGATGCAGAGCTCTCCACAGGTGGGCATATGACTCTGTTATGGCTGCTTCACAGAAGGAGCTTAACTCCTGCCTAGCCTTCATTCCCCCACAGGAGTTTGTCCTTTAGGTACTATGACACTATTTACCTTCTTCATGCACAGTTCTGTTCCAGAGTCCTGCATATACAACTTAAGACACCTCACAGGGTTTTGTGATGATTATATGAGATTATTGATACCAGTGGAACTTGGGAGGGGGAAGTTGGAAATGTATCTTGTATTTTATTGGTTTTAAAATTTCACAGAAACTCAGCTTTTCTGTATTTTGGGAAAGTATTTAGTATACAACCATGATCAGGGTTCAATAAATTTTGCAGAGAAAATGGGAATCCTTTGGAGCTATGAAGGAAGGCCTCCTGTTGATTCATGTCAAACTTCATTATCAGGAGTGGTTTGGGACATTCAGATGAGCTTTGTGTAATGGAATTTTATCATGGTGATTTTTGTCTGTTTTACAAGAAATCATATACTCTCTGAAGGAGAATCTTCCCAGAGGTATTTTGACTTAAATAGGAAGAGATTAAACAAACTCAGTCTTTTAGTGAGGAATTAATGAGAAGAAGAAATGTTGTATATCCAGTAGCGGGGAGATGTGTGTGTGTGTGTGTGTGTGTGTGTGTGTGTGTGTGTGTGTGTGTGTATTCCTAAGGATGTATTGGTGGTTGCTTATTTGTTAGTTATGGAGCTTAGTTGGTGGTTTCGAGTGGGAGTGATCAGGACATTGGAGGCTCCATGGAGGAAAGAGGATCCAGTATACCATTTAAAAAAACATCTCTTGTAGATGGTTATAAAAGAAGTAGAAAAGAAATGGGAAGAAAATGCACATATTACTGAAATGGATAAGATGAAAAGTGAAAGGCCATTCTTTATCCCTGCCTCCCGACATAAGTTTCATTCCTCAGAGGTAACCACTGTCACAAGTTTAGTGCTTGTCTCCCTCAGCTTTCCTCTCTACATGTGTGATCATATGCATGCAGATTTGTAACATGGGTATGTACGTATATGTACATATATCTTTTTGAAAATAAATGGGTCTCATCATGCATTCTACTGTGTAATTTGCTTTTTTTTCATCCATTCTATTGGATATCTTTCTAGATCTGTGTATGTAGATTGACTTCATTATTTTTAATATTTGTGCATAATACTCCTTTAAATAGCTGCACTAAAATTTATTCAAAATGACCCTATTTTATCAATTAACAGTAGTCAAAATATTGAAACAGCTTAAGTGTCCAGTGGTGGCTAGATGGATAAAGAAATTGTGGTATATATATAATGGAATATTATTCAACCATAAAAATGGAAGGAAATCCTATTTGTGACAACATGGATAACCTGGAGGACATTATGCCAAGTGAAATAAGCCAGACACAGAAAAACGAATACTGCATAATCTCACATATGGAATCTAAACAAGTTGAACTCATAGAAGCAGGGAGTACCAGGGACTGGCAGGTGGAAGATATGGAGCTATGTTGTACAAAGGGTACAAAGTTCCAGTTATAAGCTGAACCAGTTCTGGAGAACTAATGTCCAGCATGGGTGATGATGGATGTATTAATTTGATTTTGGTAATTATTACACAATGTAAATCAAATCATCATATTGAACACCTTGAAAATATTCAACTTTTGTTTGACAAGTATTTTAAAATAAATCAATGAGTAAATAAATAAACTGTCACTGATGGATATCCATGTTGTTTCCAGCTTTTTAATATAGTAAACAATACTGCAAGTGAATATCCTTTTTCACACATCCATGATACCATTTAAACATATGACCTTGACTTGCATAGGGTTGGATGCACAGCGTGTGTGGAGTCAATAATTATTGAGTTGAATTGAAGGCTATGTGCATGCAGCTTGCTGAAGAGACCAGAGGGGCATAGCTCTCCTTAGCACACAACCGGGGCTGATTTTTCAGGAGAGATTGACTATCATGTAGATTTGGACAACGAAAGAGTCTGATGCACTGAAGTTCTCCTGGGTGAGAATTTGCTTAGGTCTGATGGTCTACCTACTGGGTCTTCTTTCCATTTTTCATGTCACAGAAAACCTTTTCTGTACATCAGGGTTTGCCTGCACACTGATGTCAGGAGAGCTGGTGTTTTCTTCCTTTGTCGTTTTGGGGCATGGGCTTTGATCTGAGTGCATTTAGGGATAATCACAGGGCTGTCACCCAAGCCTGTTAAAATGTTCACAGGTGCCTCTGGCTTTACATGGCAAGGGGGCCTATTCAAAGACAACAGGTGGCTGGTGCTGAGCCTCCAATATGTAAATAAGCATTGAAGATGATCACTTATGAATAATTAATTTTATGATGCATCCAGAATATGCTGTATGACATAGTAGTTGATCCACAGACCCATTAATGCGTCTAAGTGAGGGATCCAGTTTAATGATGCCATTTAGCATATTCATGGTCCTGCGTCTGATTTAATTCTATCACTCAAGAATCCAGGCAAGCCCAGCACACCGGATGCTGCCTGCACCTGTTGTGGTTTAGCAAATAATGACTTTTAAGTTTTTTTGTACTATATTACCAAATGTTCAGAGGAAGAAGTTTTAATGAGGGCCATGAAATAATTGGAACAACCCTTTCTAGGAAGTCATGGATCATGTGAGTACATTCTGTAGCACTCTTATTTTTTTCAAAGCAGTCTCTCATTTCTTTTGTACAGCATTCTTGTGAAGTAAGGCAGGCATTTCCAGACACATTTTATAGATGTAAAACCTGAGAGTCAGAGTTTAGTGGGTTGTACAGAGTCACATGGGACCAGTAGCAGGTCTGAGACCCAAGCCCAGATTTCTTGTTTTGTAGTCATTATAGTCTTTTTTTGCAAATAACAACCCACTGGACATGTCAAAGTGGTGTACACACAGACTGGGTATACTTACACACAGCATGCTGAGTACACAATGAGTTTAATGTGTGCAACTTCCTGATAAGAGTTGTTAGGATTTTGCTTTGCTTTTGATACTCAACAGCACCTCTTTACTGCTACACCCATGTTTCAACCTGTTGTTGAACATTCTTTTTAACAGAGGTATGCATACACACAAGTGTGCATTTATGGATGATCACAGGGCTCCCACAAATAAATTAAAAGTTATTTTGGAAGAAAGAGGAATCATTTCATTCACAATTAGACACCTTATTGAACAAATGGCTATGCTGTGTAACTGTAGCTGGACATAGGGAAGGACAAAACTTTGCAAAGAATTGTCCCTTTCCTGAGAAGCTTGCAGTATAGTTGGGGAGATGAGAAGATGCAATTAGGTAACACAGGGAAGTGTATAATCAGCTGTCCATCATGGGCTATGAAAACCTTTCTTTCCCTAGGATTTTGGAGAAAGTAGGGTCACTGTGGGATGGAGAAGTCAAGGAAGCAGCATGGGTCCTTAAGTTCTCATAACAAAAGGATCTTAGGTGCTAGGTACCATTTGGATGAAGGGAGTGGGAAAAGGAAGACCATTCTATCACACTACAAGCTCTAAAAATTTGGGGTACAGTGAGGGAACATCAGATAGTAAAAAGAAGGGATCCGTCATCTTCTGATTATATTTGTTAGTTTTCAGAGGAAGTTACAGAGTTTCCGAATCGCTATTCCTGGGATGTTTTGCAGAAAAAAGTCTCAAGGGTTTAGGTATAAAAGGATAAAAGCCTGGACCACCAGATGTCTTGCAGATTCAATACTTTGGGCATTAGCTGTGTGAGTCTGAGATTTCCTAGTCATCTTTGCTATGTCATCACTATCATCATTATCCCCATGGCACATGTATGCAGAGCTCTTGATGGGGGATTCTGATGGCATTAGAAAACTTGTTTCCCATGGAGGCTCCTCAGAATATAAAACTGATCCTAAATATGAATCAGTATTTTACCAAGTAAATGCCAAACAGCAAACAAGTATGAGCTCAGAGGAGAGAGTTAACTTTGGGCTAAGATATCTAGGATGCTTTCAAAGATGAGCCGGGACCCAACTGGCTCTTGACAAGTATGTGGGCTCAGCATGCTAGATGAGTGAGTGGAAGATGAGTGGCAAGACCATTGCAGGTCATGAGAGCTACCTTTGGTGATGTGTAGAAGTAAGAATGTGATGGCTTGTCTGGGAAAGAGTAGACCAGCTTAGGGTCCTTGTGGGATCAGGTAAGAGGAGGAGAAAGGGGCTATGATATGGGGTCTTTAATGTCAGTTTAAAACCTCTAAGAATTTAGATACAACGTATTAAAAAGCCAAAAAGGTAATCAGGAAATTCTAGATTTTCAGAAAAATCATAGGAGCTAATAGATTTTTAAAAATAGAAATGATTTTAAAAGATGGATGATTTGCTGTTACCCATTACGGTAATTGCATCTGAATGCAATGTGAGCTTTATTCTAGTAGCAATTCATTATGAGATACTTACAGATTATTTTCTCACCTAGTCTCGAATAAAAATGTAATAAATACCCATTCAAGGGGCTGTTGACAAATTGCAAACATAATATGCCACAGACCAGAATTAAATCAAAGCATTGCCTAAGGTTGGGCTTCAGTGGTTGCATGGATGCTGAGCATCCATGGCGTTTTGCCCGGAGCCATCTGCATTCTACTCCCTGATCACTTTGTGTAGGAAAATAAGGTGGCCTGAGGTGTGCATTCCCTGTACTGGTCAGGAAGCTTTGGGTGACAGGTGAAAGAAATGAAACTCAAAACTTAACTAGATGAAAAACTTAACTAAAAATCCAGCATGGAAGTAGTGGCTTCAGTCATGGCTGGAGCCAGAGGCTCAGTGTGGTTATGAGCCTGGCTTTTTCTCTCTCTGTTTCCAGTGCTTCTTTCCTCACCATTAGCTTCATGTTCTAGCAGACTCCATGTGAGGGAAAGATGTGTTCTGGCAATTTAGAGCTTGCATTGACCAAAGGAGAGCAGGTGTCTCTTCTCTTTCTCTTTCTTTCTTCATTTTAATCCCTGAAATTGTTGACCCCACTTGGATCATGTATCCACCTGACTTCTGGACCAATTACTGGTCAGCTTGAGGAGGCAGGACTCTCTAATTGACGGCCTCATGAAAATAAAATGGAGTGAGGAGGGCAGTTTCCAAAGGAAGGGACATGGGCCACACTAAAGTGGGGGTGGGTAGGGAGGAAGAAATCAAAGTGATACTGACGCTGACTGTCATGGGGTGGGGCTTTATGGTCTTTTGGCTTTAGATGCTCTCAGGGCCACATAGTCAGCCTCATGCCTAGGATAAAAGGCAGGGGCTCAGCCTTAGCCCGGAGTACAACAAAGGATATGAATATCAGAGACAGGGACCTATTGGATCTCACAGCCAACCACAAACCAAGGTTTTCAAGTCTGTAGAAAGTGACTTACCTCTTTGAATTTCTATTCCGAATTCCAGTTAAAGTTATTCATACTGATAGAAGACTATTATTACTTAGCCTTCAGAAGAAGAGGTTGAAGTTCTTCCCTTAGAAGTTACCAGAATTTAATCCATGGAAAGTTTTCCATCTTGCATTTGCCGTACTTGGACTAAGTCTCTTGTAGGAGATAAAATCCCTGGCTTTTGTTCTACTGTGCCATGTTCCTGTTTACCATGAGTTCCACCTCTCTGGAAAACAACTTGGGCTTGGAGGAAATATACATAAGCAATGTTTTGCATTTATCTGTTATGGTCTTATAAAAAGCTAATAGCAAGTTCTGTTAATACATCCTTTCCAAATCATTGGTTTGGAGAAAGAAGAGAAGGGGTAGGAGATGAATCTGATTTTCTCCATTTGGTACATACAGGAAGTAGGACATAGGAGGGTTAAGAGATTTTCAAAGGAATATCAGTGGCAAAACCTTAAAGACAGAAAGTGGCACTCTTAATTACATAACAGTTTTCTTAACAATCAGACTTTGTCTTTTCTGATTCCAGTATGTTATTTCCTTTCAAAAGGGTAGCACCTTAAACAATCACTTTCACTGGAGAGCCCATTCAAATCCATTGGTGAGCCCTAGGGATAATAGCCAAGAAATCATTTAATGAGATCTAAACCATTTTACAAGGCATGCTGAGTTTCCATTTATTGTAGCATTGCATTAAATGTGTATTTCTCTGATTTTTTAAAAAATAGAGTGAAAAAAGTTTGTTTTCTATAGGTTTCTCACTGATTGCTAATCCTAAGTGCAGTGGTAATGAAGGGAGTAGCTGTCTGGTTCAAGTGTTCAGGCAAAAGTAGATATTATTGACAAGAAGCTTTTAAGCAGGTATCAAATATTAAATAAATTCATTTGTGATTTTTTTTTTTGGTATTGGGTAGAAAAATGATCCTTTCTAGCTCTCTGAACATCAGTAATGTTTTATTTAATTTTGACTGCTATTGTTGATGCTCATCTTGTTATTATGTGAGTTTATGCCAGGAGTTGTCAAATTTCTTTTGTAAAAGGTCATATTGTAAATATTTGGGTTTTGCGGACCACAGGGTGAGCTACGGGACTCCGCTATTATGTGAAAGCAGCCATACACAATGCATACATGAATGGGTAAGCCTATGTTCCAATACAGTTTTATTTACTGAAACAGATGGAGGGTCAGATTTGGCTCATGGGCAGTAGTGTACAGACTACTGGTGTATACAGTCTACTAGATTCTATCTATGTGAACTGCTGTCTCTGGGCACAGTGGAAACACACTGTTTTCACATGGTTTCTGCAGCTGCCATCCAGTTCCCTTCCTTTCCCTTTCAGAACTGTGTTACAGGATACAATTATTATCATTATTATTATCATTTGAGACAGAGTCCTGTTCTGTCTCCCAGGCTGGAGTTCAGTGGTGTGATCACAGCTCACAGCAGCTCTGACCTCCCAGGCTCAGAAGATCCCTTGGCCTCAGTCTCCTGTGTAACTGGGACTAGAGGCATGCACCA
>NW_016107586.1:1902249-1905517 GCF_001604975.1 Cebus imitator | reverse complement strand
GCTCACTGCAACCTCCCCCTCCCAAATCAAGTGATTCTGCTGCCTCAGACTTCTGAGTAGCTGGGAATACAGGTAACTGCCCACCACCGTGCCTGGCTAATTTTTATATTTTTGTAAAAATGGGTTTTTGCCATGTTGGCCAGGCTGGTCTTAAACTCCTGACCTCAAGTGATCCATCGGCCTTGGCCTTCCAAAGTGCTGGGACTATAGGTGTGAGCCACCGTGCCTGGCAGGATACAGTTTGAAGTAGTGTTTCCAAGGGCTCCATTTCCAATGTTTGCATTTTCATCTTAAGAGCTGTGGATGTTGGACTGTACTCAGGGGCCTGATTTTAGTTCTTCAGAAGAAAAGACTATAAAAATCTTCCTGTTCTGGTGCTGGGGTTCAGGTACATGGTCTTGTGAAATGGCACTAGACAAATGATAATAGAGTGCTAGACTGGTTGACCCTGGGCAAACCACTTGACCTCACTGAGTCTGGTCTCAGCTGTAAGAATATTTAGCTCGCTCATTCCACAGCGTTGTTGTAAGGATCATTCATTCATGCTTCATTGAGTTTCTCTTGAGTGAGCACCTACTTCCTGCCCTAGCTTTTGCTAGGCATTGGAGAAATAATGGTAAACAAAACGGGGAAAGGCCTTCGCTTATAGAGCCTACTTTCAAGTGATCAAATTTGTTGATGTAAGGGAGAGAACACTTCAAATTGATTGATTATATAAGAGATTAGATTCTCCTGACCATTTTAAACAAATAGCATCCCAAAGTCCAAGGGAAATTTTAGTCTTTTTATTAAGAAGTTGAATTCTGAAGAAAGCCAGTTAGATGACAGTTTAGATAAGATGATTAGAGTTGAGGGCCAGGGCAGGGAAAAATGAAAACCAAGTTTAAAAGTGGCCTGATTGGTCAAGTGGTATTTCTGGTTCTTGATCCTTGAGGAATTGCCATACTGTTTTCCACAATGGTTGAACTAATTTACATTCCCACCAACAGTTTAAAAGCATTCCTATTTTTCCACAGCCTTGCCAGCATCTATTGTTTCCTGACTTTCTAATAATCACCATTCTGACTGGTGTGAGATGGTATCTCATTGTAATTTTGATTTGCATTTCTCTGATGATCAGTGCTATCATCCTTAGCAAACTAATACAGTAACAGAAAACCGAACGCCACATGTTCTCACTCATAAGTGGTGGGAGTTGAACATCGAGAACACATGGACACAAGAGAGGGGAACAACACACACCAGGGCCTGCTATGAGGCCGGGGTTGGGTGGGGCAAGGGGAAGGAACTTAAGAAGGTGGGTCATTAGATGCAGCAAACCACCATGGCACACATATATCTATGTAACAAACCTGCACGTTCTGCACATGTATCCCATTTTGTTTTTGTTTTTAGAAGAAAAAAATGAAAAAAAAAAAGTGGCCTGATAGAGCTGCTTTCTACTGAAGTTCACTTCTGAAAGAAATTAGAGATTTTCAACTCCACCAGGGTTCCAAACCTGAGGAGATTACCATTAAAGTCAGCTAGTCAAGGGTAAAAATTAGAGTGTAGGAGAATTCATTTTGAAACGTTGTCAGCAACCAGCTGGAAAAAAATAGCAGTGACTGTGATTACTAGGAAATTTCTTGGAGGGTGTAGAGGTGTACCAGATAATCTAATCTATTACCTACTTCAGTGGCCTTTGGGTGGTTGAATAAACATTTCGGTTTAGAAGTAAATATCACTGAACAGGAAGGAGAAAAACATGGTTACTTAAAATTCTGAGCCCTTTTGGCCATTTTTGGATTTGTTGTCAGCCAGACCTGATAGCTCATCCCAGTTTCCTGCTATGACTTTTTTTTTTGGAGACAGGGCCTCTCTCTGTCACCCAGGCTGGAGTGTACTGGCACAATTATGGCTCACTGCAGCCTTGACTTCCTAGACTCAAGTGATCTTCCCACCTCAGCTTACTGAGTTGCTGGGACCACAGGTGTGCACCACCATGCCCAGCTATTTTTTTTGTTTTAATTTTTATAGGGCGATATCTCTCTGTGTTACCCAGGCTGGCCTCAAACTTCTGAGCTCAAGCAATCCTCTGGCTTCAGCCTCCCAAAAAGCTGGATTTCAGTAATAAGTCACCATGTCCCAGCTGACTTCAGCAGGTTCAACTACGATATTTACAGAGAGAGATCTCTGGGTCCTAGGTGAGGAGGGAAACTGGGGTTGGGGTAGGGATAGGTACAGGGGTCAGCAAAGCAGAGGCAGATCTGTTTGCAGCCTTCTGAAGATAGATAGGCTTTCTGCAGAATGAACGTGAAAAGGTTTGTAAAGTGTAACGGACCAATTTTTCCCTAGTACTCTAGGGAATGTTTGTTTCATCCATACAGATCCTTGTATGGTCCCTGTAAAATAGCAGACATGCAAGTTATTGTGGACAGCATCACCTTTGCCATCATATGCTCAGTGTTCTAGCCATACCAACTCATTTGCAGATCCACAAATGCACCATGTGCCTTTATAGATGTGTTTTGGTGCTTGGCATATGCTCCCCTTCTAAGTTGCCTTGCTAGCTCTTGCATCTTCTTTAAGAGTGTACACAGATGTCCTTTCCTTCCTGGAGGTTTTCTTCTCTCCTCTCCTCCTCCACCACAAGTCTGGTTCAAATGCTCTACCTTAACCCCGTCTTCCCTCATTTCCCAACCCAGATGTGTCTATTATAGCTCACAATAAATTGTAGTTGTTTGTATTTTATGATGGAGACCAATTCTTGGTAATTGAAAAATTTGTCTGAACTTTAGGGGAATCATTAAAAAATGCGTAATGCCCTGGACATACTATTTTAACTTAAAGCTTAGAGATGTATATTTATTTGCCCATATTTTGATATGGGTAGGCTCTAGGTTTTTTCTTTGCCTGTTGAAGTGCTGATCAGAGTTCTGGATTATCTTTCTTGTTTACATAACACTTATAATACATCATCTATAATTTCCAGTGCCCGATTTTTTTTTCATGGAGTAGAAACCAACTGACAAAGCAATTTAAAGACTCTAGATTCCTCCACACTCGCAGCATTTTATACTTTTCCCACTCGTACTGAATTAGGTTGAACTACATTTTTAAGTGACTTACCTTAACAGGTCTTTGCAAAACATTTGGCTAAACTTCGATAGAAATGTTTTTTGGTACTCATCTTCTGTCGATTCACATATTAATTAAATAACATAATTATAATAACCTGTAATGACAATGATAAATTGTTTTTTTTTTTTTTTTTTTAGACGGAGTTTCG
>NW_016107586.1:1900695-1902168 GCF_001604975.1 Cebus imitator | reverse complement strand
AGACGGGGTTTCACCATGTTGACCAGGATGGTCTCGATCTCTTGACCTCGTGATCCACCCGCCTCGGCCTCCCAAAGTGCTGGGATTACAGGCTTGAGCCACTGCGCCCGGCGATAAATTGTTTTGAGAACGGACACAGTTGGTGCCTGTAAACACATACCTCAGCTATGGGGAAGCAATGCTTGTGTATACGAGAATGGAATAACAGGTACCCGACTGGTCTGAGTAGCACGAAGTAGGCATCAGAAGCGATGGAGAATCCCAGTTAATCCAGCAGCTCAGTGGAGCACAAGTTAGGGGAGCAACATAGATTGAGCTAGTCCGGTGCCTGTTCGAGTAGATGTTCAATAATTTGTTAAGTAGGTAAGAGAACGATACAGGAAGCAGAGGACTTTTGGGGATATGCGCCTCAGGACCACTGAATTTGAACTCATAATTGGCCATCTCCTCTACCTAGAGGGGTGCTAGGACCGAATCAAAAGACTAGAACTTTCCCACCGTCTGTGAAATGAGACTGTGAAGAGAAATTTCTCTCCAATAACAGGGCACAGATTTCTTGCTGAGGCTGCCAGCTGTTGCTGATGATTGAGTATGAAGGTCTCCCTCCTTGTTCTCTGGATGCCCTCCCTGCCATTCCTTGTTTAAGCTCCTCTACTTTGGTGCTGAAACCTGTGAAATGTTTGGAGACTAGTGTTTCTTGAGAGATATACCACTGAAAGAAGCTGTCTGTATTACAATTTGGTACGTGTCAACTCCTTTAATGCATCTGGTTCTACTGTAGCATGTGGGAAGTCAGATGGCAAGGGGTGCGATGTATGCATCAGTGTCCTGCTCCTGGTATAGCCCCACTTCCAAGTGGATAATTTTACCTTATCTATAGGGAGGCACTCACGAGAAGCTGATACACACATACACATATGTACATTTATGTATTTTATGTATTTTATTTATACATAAACATATACATACACACAAACATAATGTATACATGTACATCTATAAGCTATATCTCTGTTATGACTTTTTCTTCTAAACATGAGACAGATCAGTGTGGGCACATGGAAAATTGCTGTGGTTGTAAGGTCAGCTCTTGCAATCTAGGGACTGTGGAGAGAGACAGACTAAAGTTTTTCGTGTGTGTGTAGTGTTGGGGTGGGGGTTGGTTAAATTAATGAGTTAATGGAGAGAAGCATGATCTGTCTGAGCATTGGCATAGAGATAGGGCAGTCAGGCTTATCCACAAGAAGGAACAGTGTGAATTGAGTCCAAGAGCCAGAAAAACATGCTGATGTAGTGGCTAAGAGCACATTTTCTAGTTTCAAATTGTTCTGTGTACAAAATCTGGCCGGGCGCGGTGGCTCAAGCCTGTAATCCCAGCACTTTGGGAGGCCGAGGCGGGTGGATCACGAGGTCAAGAGATCGAGACCATCCTGGTCAACATGGTGAAACCCCGTCTCTACTAAAAATACAAAA
>NW_016107586.1:1897408-1899750 GCF_001604975.1 Cebus imitator | reverse complement strand
CCACCATGCCCAGCTAATGTTTTTGTATTTTTAGTAGAGACGGGGTTTCACCATGTTGACCAGGATGGTCTCGATCTCTTGACCTCGTGATCCACCCGCCTCGGCCTCCCAAAGTAATTACTGAGATTTTTAGCACTCAAAGGCGGTGAGCTAGTTAAAATGTATCTGCTTCCTGCCTATTTCGGAAACCAGAATAGAATGCCTGTTGCTTCCCCTCCCCCATCCCCAGCCCACTCCAAGCTTGTTCTTCATTATCCCTTATATTAAGAAGGATTTGCCCATGACAGTCTTGAGACCTAATGTCAGTTACACTTGGGGATGCAGATCTTTTACTGCAGAGAAGGTTGGACATGACACGTGAGAGGGGTTGAGATGAATGAGTTTCCACTGTATTTATAGAAACTCAGTGCAATATCTCTCAAGGTATAAATAGAACAATAGAGTGTTGACAAAGGGGCTGGTTTTCTGTAACTGTGAAAACCCTGCAATTATTCCTGGAACTACACTTATTGTTTATCTGCATCTGAATTTTAATAAATAGTGCTCTTGCTGTTTATTCATGAATTTTCAAATGGAACTATCTCTTCCATTATTATCTCCTTCTTGTGAGTCAGGCCCCATCTTGCAAATTTGCAGCTGAGTAAATATACGGAACATTAGCAGCAATTAGATAATTGGTGCCCCGGATCAGCCCACCCACAGCTGTGAATGAATATGGACTGCATGAGTGTCACCTGGTGCAGCCTTCCTAACGGCACTGCATGCCACCACAGTCTTGCAATTAAGCACAGAATTTTACCAGCCCTGGTCCTGGCCCTCCTTTCTCCTGAGAGACCAAGACTAGCAAGGTAAGTGAGGTTCCCTGTTGCTCCAGCTGTCATTGTACAATGAGAGAGGTTAGGCCAAAGAATTTGGTAAAGAAGAGAAAGTCCATTTATCTTTGCTTAGCTGATGGCTAAATTGCTTCTGATAACTTGTTTGATGCATATAGCCAGCAAAAATTCATGTTTGGATTCTGGGCTGGGGAGCTGGGTCATAAATCCTGTGTTTCTGTAAATCTTCCAAAATTCCTGGCTCTGGGCTGGCCACTATTTTTTCCTCCCCATCATCAATTTTTGGGCCTCTGGCATTAACTTGGGATTCCTTTTAGCAGCCACATTTTAATCTCTTTTTCCTTGGGATTATATCTTTTCCAGGCCCCAGGCTGCATTGGGTGCCTTTGCCAGCTCATGCTTTGCTCCTGTCCCTCAGGCAATCACAAAACACTTTTGAGGCATATAAGCTTTGTTTTTTAATTGCTAGAGACTTCAGGAAAACAGAGTACTATTGCAAAAGGGAAAGTGGCAAGAGGGCTGCACCTGCTATTATGCCATTATGATGGAGGCTCATTAGCGTGCAGTGGAGCCCACTTCTCTTCCTCCTCTGCCTTGGCCACCTGGCCCATCTCCTCCCTTTTGCTTTTGGTTAGAGAGCAATTCTGTCTAGCCCTTCAGTCTCTCACAGTCATTCTCCAGCCTCACACTCCCTGGAGGCTTTCCCAAATTACTTCTTTCCTTTTTTATTGCATCCACCTACTGTGTGTTTGAGAGGAAGCGGGTAGAGAGGGAGTTGGAAATAGCGAGGTAGAGGGAGAGATTTGGGCTGGCTGTTTGGATCTGGGAATGCGTCACATGGAATTCATTCATCTCTTGGAGATCCTTCCAGGCCACCTCACTTTGTCCCTGCATAGATCAGGAATGTCATATTGGGCATTGAACAGAGGTCTTCAAGGAAAACTCTAGAAGAAGTTAAAGTCTGGGTGGGGTTTTGTGCCACTTCTCCCCTGTTTTTCAATATGTACCATCCCTTTATAGGCATTGTTAATATTAACATCATTCATGTAATAATAAAAGTACATTTCCTGTACTGAGCACCTGCTCTGCTTTATGTACAATTATACATCTTTTCGGCAACCTGTGAGATTAATCTTATGATGTCCATTTGACAGATGAGGAACTCAGATTCAGAGAAGCTTAGGAAACATTCCAAGGTCACAACAGCTACTATGTGGCAAAGATGGAGTCTACACCTCGGCTTAACTAATTGTAAAGCCCATACTCGTAAACTCTGTGCTAAATTGCAAGACTCAAGTCACTTTGGGATATAATTAATGTCTGAATTGTTCTTTGCTTGAGAGTGAGATGTTATCTGTAAAGCCTGCATTTTGGTTCCCTTAAATAATGTGTCCATAGGAAGGGGAACATCACATATCGGGACCTGCCGGGAAGTCACTGGCTAGGGGAGGATTAGCATTAGGAGAAATACCTAATGTAGATGACGGGTTGATGGGTGCAGCAAACCAC
>NW_016107586.1:1771049-1897367 GCF_001604975.1 Cebus imitator | reverse complement strand
ATCTCAGAACTTAAAGTATAATAATAATAAAAGAAAAGAAAAGAAAAAGAAAAAATGTGTCCATTTTGGAGAAGGCATTGAAAACACAAACTCAGGCAGCAGTGTTAGTTTTTTTAAATTAAAAAAAATTTTTTTAACCTTTGCTGAATTTTCCCTTCTAGCTAGAAACAGTTTTCCCAGTACTCCTCTCTTGGTTCTTACTGCTGCCAACACATCAGATATATCAACCACCTGAAATTGGGCTGCAGGGGTAGAATTTATTTGCAAACACTTTAATTTCCCTGGTGATAAGCAAATTAATTTTGTTGCAACTCTTTAACATTCTAATTGAATGATGGAATGTCACTGAGTGTATTTTACAGATAAAAGACAGCTAACATCTTCCTATCCTTTAGAAAAAACAGAACTGAGACCCGAGTCTGCAGTTTCCTTTGCCCTACAGCCCAACCCAGCTCATCCTCCTGGGCTTGAGAAAAGCCGTTTGGCTGAGAGCTGTCAAACCTGCAGTCCAGCCAAACTGCTGGTAGTCACCTGTGCAGGGGAAGGACCTTTGCTTCATTCATTCATGTATCACGTATTTCTTAGGTGTCTGCTATGTATATCCCAGGCACTGTTCTGGCTCAGTAGTGAACAAAATGGGCAAGTCTCTTTGCTGTTCTCTTGAAGGAGTCAGAAGATAAACTAATGAACAAATGGAATGTAAAATCCTATGAAGAAGAGCAAAGCAAGATAACACATATGGAATGCTGGGGTTGCTGTTTGAGAGAGCTTCTCTGGGGAGGTGATATTTGAGAAAAGCCAGAATGACTTTAGGAAGAACATTTCAGCCAGAGGGAATAGTACATCCATGAGGTTTATGCTCATCTTCAGATCAAACCCCCTTCCCACCACATGCAGAGAAATGAATTGTCCTGAACTGAATATTCTGTAGTTGTCCATTCTTGTGGCTCACAGGAGCTTTCTCCAGACCAACTGCTTTGGAAAATGCTTATTTTCATCTGTGTCTCTCTCTCATTAAGAAGTTTATGGAAAAGTAGACAACATCACCATAAAAACGTAACATGTGAAGCATGAAGAGGAGGGGACAGTATCATGGCCAAGCAGTGGCATTTGTGAGTAGATGGAACATAATGTTGGGAGATTAGATGGAAGTTTCCGTGATCATTCACTGTAAATGTTTATCAATTTCCTATTCTGTGCTAGAGCCTGTGAGATGGGGTGGGGTCACTTTGGTATGCAAATCCCTTCATCAATAATTTATTATTGTTATTAATTTATTTTTATTGAACAAATCTTAGCTATCATTATTATTGAGCACTTTGTAAACACTTCACATGAATTAACTAATTTAATCCTCACAACAAGCCTAGGTTATTTTATTGTCCATGTTTTATGATTGAGAAAACAGAAGCGCAGAGAGGTTGATAATTGCCCAGGGTGGCACATTGACATCTGATCCAGGTTTTAAATTTGGACAGTCTGGGAATGAATATCTGTAATTTACCATGGGCCATGCACTGTGGTGAGAGATGTCAGCTTAGTGCTGTTATCTTTACAGGAGAAAACTGAGGCTAGAAAGGTCAAGCATCTTACTGGAGGCCACATAGTTGGGCAGCTCCAGAGTCCAGAATCTAACATGAAATGTAATCTTTTTTGGCCAGAAGGCTGTGTTTTAAGGGCTCTGCTAAGCGGCTCCTCCTAGCAATCCAGCTCAGGCCACACTCACTTTCTGGGAGTGCAGGGAGGACCAGGGCTAGCTCCCGCCTTGGGCAATTTCCGAACACCAAGTTGTGCCCCTTCCTCTGCCTTGCATTGCTTTAGAGACAGATTTAAGGTGAGGACTGGCCTCTGGGGATGATGATCTAGTTGGACTGGAAGGATTTTTGGAAGCATCACAGGCTACTGAGTCCAGGGTATTGGGCTCTGGGATACGTTGAAGAACGTTCAGAGTCGGGGATATTTGAGCTAAGGGTGACGTCCTATGAGTTCTGTGCCTGGAGGACATGGGAAGGGAAGGAGAGAATGGAGCTAGTTCAGACAAGTTAATTACTACTGTCTGCCCTGCTTTTCCATACTTCTCATAATATTTCTATGACACCCTTCCAATAACTAAGCTACCATTAGTTTTTAGGTTTTTGTTCTTACTGTACTGCATTTCCAACATGTAAGTTTCTCCCCTTTCCTACTCTCGTGATTCTTCCAGATAATAACAACAAATAATTTGGCTAGTTCTTCCCACTTTACAAAGTACTTTATGTATGCATCATCTCCTTGAATCCAGTTAACAACCCTGTGAAATATCATTATTCCGGACCTGTACCAATATGAGGAAATGGAGATTCAGAAATGCTCCTTGTCCTGCCTGTTGCCACACAGCTACTAAGTAACTGTGCCAGAGCCCAATTCTAGTTGCTTAACTCTTCCCCTCTCTGCCACGCCGCCTCTCCAAATTATTTCCTAATTAGCCTATTTAATGACTGTCAAGCTGGCTTCAGTTGCCCTTGCAGACAAGCTTGAGTGAAATCAAATGGTTTTGCTGCTGAATGAAAACATTTGCATGATGCTATTTTGTAAGCCATCCTCACATATGGGTCTCTTGGCTCAGGAAGCCAATCCAGGTTGGGGGAGAGCTGTAGAGGCTGAGGAGGGATAGGATTCCTTTCTTGTCATAGGTGAGTTAGTTAGAATTCCCAGAGCCTGGCAGCATGTTCCTTGGAGAGCCAGTATGTCTAGGGAAGGAAGAGACAGAGGAGGCCTCCATCATGTAACAGTAAGTGTCTCTCTTGCTGAGAAAATGCCCACAGCTGAAAGATAGTGGTGGACCTACTGTTTCCAACACAGAAACCTGTTTTCCCAGTGGTCTTGGCCCCTAAGTAACCCAGATGAGGACAAACTGGATTATTCAGTCAAGGAAGATTAACAAGCACCTTCTGTGTGATGGGGATATAGCAATTTATAACCCATGGCCTTAAGGGGTTTGCTTTCCAGTAGGTGATAGTCGATAAACAAAAAAATTATTCAGTATGTTAGAAAGTGCTATAGAGAAAAGTAAAACAGGGTATGGGATGTGCTATGGGTGGAATTTCAGATTAAATAGGATTTAAGGTAACTGGGCAGGTTTTATTCATTTATTTAGAGATGGAGTTTTGCTCGTTGCCCAGGCTAGTGTACAATGGTGCCATCTTGGCTCACTGCAACCTTCGCCTCCTGGGTTCAAGTGATTCTCCTGCCTCAGCCTCCTGAGTAGCTTGGATTACAGGTGCCTGCTACCATACCCAGCTAATTTTTGTAATTTTAGTAGAAACGGGGTTTCGCCATGTTGGTCAAGCTGGTCTCGAACTCCTGACTTCGTGATCTGCCCGTTTTGGCCTTCCACAGTGCTGGGATTACAGGTGTGAGCCACTGCGCCCGGCCTGGTTTTATTTATTTTCAAGATGTGCATTCAGTTTGTTAAAAAACCCCAAACACCAAAATTTACACAGGGCCAGGCAGTGCAATATACCAAGCCTTTCTCAAGTGTATGTGTATGTGTGTGTGTGTGTGTGTAGTGTGTGTGTGCATGGATGCATATAAAATCAAACTTCAGAGCGACAAGAAAGCTTTTACCCCAGGCAGGTGCTATGTTACCTTTGCTCATCTGTGCTCCTCCCAACTCAAGGCTGTCATCTCTGTTGCATCTGAGTGGTAGTAACAAGGAAGGAGTCCCAACCCTCCTCACCCTCTACAGCCTCCTGTAAACCTGAGGAAAAATCACCTTTCACCTTTTGTCCTTTTCTGTGAGATATTTCTGTCTTCTTAGCTCCTGGCATCATGCTAGCTGTACTTTTTTGGGGTTGATGTTCTTTACCAAGCTGAGGAAGTTCCCCTCTATTTATAGTTTGCTGAGAGTTTTTATCATGGTAGATGTTGGATTTTGTCAAATCCTTTTCCCTTATTGATTGATATGATCACAGGGTTTTTCTTCTATCTGTTGATGTAGTGGCTTATGCTAATTGATTTTCATATTGAACCAACCTTGCATAGCTGGAATAAATCCCATTTGGTTACACTGCTTTCATAACTGGGATAAATCCCATTTGGTTGCACTGTGTAAATTCTCTTTATACATTGTTGGGTTTGATTTGCTAATATTGGTTGAGGATTTTTACATCTGTGTTCATGAGAGATAATTGGTCTGTAGTTTTCCTTTCTTATAATGCTGTTATCTGGTTTGGGGGTATTAGAGAATACTTCTATTTTCTAGAAGAGATTGTAGAAAATTGGACTCATTTCTTTATTCAGTGATTGGTAGAATTCATATGTGAAATCATCACGCCTGGTGATTCCTTTTTTGGAAGGTTTATTATTGACTCAATTTCTTTAATAGAAATAGGGATGTTCAAGTTATTTATTTCTTTTTGTGTGAGTTATGCTAGTTTTTGTCTTCCAATGAATTGATCCATTTTATATGAAGTATCAAGTTTGTGAGCATAGACTTATTTTTAGTAATCATTTATTATCCTTTTAATGTCAGCAGAATCCATAATGATGAGTAGTCTTATATTTCTGATATTGGTAATTTGTGTCTCTTTTCTTTTTTTTTTTTCTGATTATCTTCATGAGATATTTGTCATTTTTATTGATCTTTGCAAAGAGCCAGCATTAGGTTTAATTAATTTTCTCTATTATTTTTCTGTTTTCAAGTTCACTGAGTTTTGCTCAAATTTTTCTTATTTCTTTTTTTCTCACCTGCTTTAAGCTTAAATTACTGTTTTTCCTCTAGTTGCCTAAGGTATAATCTTAGGTTATTGATTTTATAGCTTTCTTATTTTCTAACATGTGCATTTAATGCTATAGTTTTCCCATTACGCACTATTTTTCCTGCATCTGACATATTTTGATGTTTTATTTTAATTTTAATTTAGTTAGAAATATTTAAAAACTTCTTGTCTTCATTTTTGACCCACAGTTATTTAGAAATGTGTTTAATTTCCAAATATTTGGGAATTTTTACAACTATCTTTTTTTTTGGTTATTGGTTTCTAGTCTAATTTGGGTCTGAGGACATACTTTGAAGGATATCTATTCTTTTAAATTTGTTAAGATATATTTTATTGGTCAAAATGTGATCTATATTGGTGAATATTCCATGTCAACTTGAGAAGAAACACATATTCTGCTGTTTTTAGATGGTGGATTTTGGAGTTTCATGCTAGTTTTAGATTTAGATCAAGACCACAGGCTTCCCCACCTTTCTCTCTGAGCCCGTACAATGCTGTCTTCCCATTAGGGAAGCTCCCAGCATGGCTAAAAGTTAAATGAGGATAAGTTTCAATCAGACAAGCAACCATGTTACAGGCATTATTAGGAAGACCAGAGTCAAGAGGATGGAGGAGTTGGGTGGTGGGTCACAGGTTAAATTATATGGGGTGGGTGGGTGGGTGGGAAGAATGAGTGTAATTAAGCTTGTGTTGTATTACCACCTGTGCTCAATACTCCACATCAGTTATTTTGTATGATCTACCTTGGTACTCTCCAAAGTAGGTGTATGGCTAATTTTGTGTGTCAACTTGACTGGGTTAAGGGATGCCCAGATAGCTGGGAAAACATTATTTCTGGGTGTGTCTGTGAGGGTGTTTCTGGAAGAGATCAGCATTTGAATCAGTAGACTGAGTAAGGAAGTTGCACCCTCACCATGGTGGGTGGGCATCATTCAATCTGTTGCACGCCCAAATAGAACAAAAAGGAGGAGGAAGGGAGAATTCACTCTCTTTTCTTCTTAAGCTAGGACATCTATCTTCTCCTGTCCTTGGATGTTGGAGTTTCTGGTTCTCGAGCCTTTGGATTACGGGAGTTACACTGTCTGCCCCCCTGGTTGTCAGGCCTTCAGACTTGGACTGAATTGCCCATTGGCTTTCCTGGTTTTTCATCTTGCAGACGGCAGATCATGGGACTTCTCAGCCTCCATAATTGCGTGAGCCAATTCTTATAATAAATCTCTTCTTATATATCTCTGTATATCCTACTGCTTCTATTTGTCTGGAGAGCTCTAATACAGTACGATACATCAAAGGGATAGGTGAAATACTAGATCTTCTGAATCTCATCTTTTTACTGTTTCTGTTTTGGGATGTATTTTAAAATGTATAGAACATATTAGTAGAATACAATAAAGCAGATAAAGACTAGTTCTCATCACTTCCACTGCTAAAACCCTGGTAGAGTCACCTTGATCTCTCACTAGGTTTATTGCACTAGTCTCAGATCCATTCTCCCTGATTTCAGCCTTCTTGCAGTATGATCATACCAGGTGATTCCCTTACACACAAGTTAGGCCATGCTACCCCCTCTCTGGCTTTCTGGTCTATGCCGAGCAGAGCCAAAGTTCTTAATGCTTACCTTCTCCCCTGCTGCTCTGACCTCTCTCCCGACCACTCCTTTACAGGAGTCTCCTTACTGCTTCCACCTCAGAGCTCTTGCGCTGGAGTTCCTTCTGCCTGAATGCTCTTTCCCCAAATCTATTCAACTTGCTTCCTCAATTTCTTCAAGTCTTTTAAATTTGCACTCTTCTGCATTTCCCAGTCCCCCTTCCTGCATTATTTTTTCTCATAACATTTTCAATGTCAGACATATAATTTACTTATTTATTTTATGTATTGATTATCTTTCCCAAACTAGAATATAAGATACACGAGGACAATGTTTTTGTTTTGGTACTGCTGCATTTCTGGAGTCTGATATCTACATGGAAGGTCCTTGGTGAACATTTGTTAACTATATGAAAGAATAAATATTGCAGGAGATGTTAAACTTTACTGAGTGATGGGCTGCATCATGAAAACATTAGGTAGCCTCAGAGAAGTAAGGCTGAGTACATGCTGCTGCTTAAAAGAGGGAGAGCTGAGGTTCAAATTCAGGGCTTCCTGATGCTGAAACCCACACTAACCCAAGATGGGTGGGGAGAGAGAGAGAGAAGAATGAGTATCAGAATGTGAATGAAAATCAGAATTGCACTTAAAAGAAATCATTAGGATCAAGGAGAGCAAATAGGACCCACATTTAGTCAGCAGGCAGTCCTTTTAGGACAAGAAATCATCTTAATTCCTCCAGGACCTTTTAGATTTGGTTGTCTGTGTAATGTTTTGGGGTGGGAAGAGAGTTTCCTTATCTCCCTCAAGTTCCCTGAAGTTGAGTCTCAGGTCAGTGGAGACAGCTCTCCCTCCATGGTGGACCATTGTCATCTCTATTTGTAGGGTTTCACTTAGTGAGTTAGATGTCAGCTGGTACTGTAGTTCTGACAGGAAGAGAGAAAGCATTTGAAGAGTTTCCCTACCATCGGGGAGAAGTCATCTTCCTAACCGTCTTCTCCACCAAAAAAGAAGTATATTCTAACCTTGAAAATGGCAACATGGGCCAGGGCACAGTGGCTCATGCCTGTAATTCCTGTCCTTGGAAGACCAAGGCAGGAGGATATCTTGAGGCCAGGATTTCAAGATTAGCCCAGGCAGCATAGCAAGGCCTCTTACTTATTTAAAAAAAAATTAGTCAGGCATGGTGGCTTACACTTGTAATCCCAGTTTCTTGGAAGGCTCAGACGGGAGTATCACTTGAGCCCAGGAGTTTGAGGCTGCAGTGAGTTATGATTGTACCACTGCACTCCAGCCTCGGTGACAGAGGGGAGACCCTATCTCTAAAAAAAAAGAAAATAAAAAAAAATGGCAGTATGCAGTAAAACAAGAAGAAAGACATGTTCTGTTTTGACCTCCTTCAGGTTTCCTTCTGTTCTTCAGTTCCTGTCCCTACTCGGATAATTATTTCTTCCTTTCCAGTCCTGGACACCCAGAGCTCACCCACAAAGTGCCCAACATTTTTGCCTGCTGTCTATGTGAGCTGGTCCTCTCCACTGGGCTTTTTGTGGGTCCTTCTCTTTTCTCCTTTCAGTTGCTATTTTTGTTTATGAGTGTCTTCTCCTTGATGATCACGTACAAAACCCAGGGGCAGTGACAAGTAGGAGACCTTTGAGGGCACCACCTGCATATTGTGCTTGCAGGATAGTCACACCATCCACGGAAAACAATTACAGCAGAAAACAGAGGGTCAGAGCTGGGCAGTTGGATGAAATTTAAGATTTAAAAAGCCTTGGGATATTGAATTGTGTTATCCTAAGTCTTAGTCCATTTGGGCTGCTGTGATAGTATACCACAGACTAATTTATAAACAAACAAAAGGTATATTTGGGCCAGGCATGGTGGCTCATACCTGTAATCCCAGCACTTTGGGAGGCCGAGGCGGATGGATCACCTGAGGTTAGGAGTTCGAGACCAGCCTGTCCAAAGTGGTGAAACACTGTCTCTACTGAAAATACAAAAATAAAATTAGCTGGGCAGGGTGGTGGGTGCCTGTAATCCCACCTCGTCAGGAGGCTAAAGCAGGAGAATTGCTTCAGCCTGGGAGGCAGAGGTGTGGTGAGCTGAGATTGCGCCATTGCACTCCAGCCTGGGCAACAAGAGCAAAACTCTGCCTCAAAAAAAAAAAAAAAAAAAAAAAAAAAAAAAAAAAAAAAAAAAAAAAGAAGTGTATTTGGCTCACAGTTCTGGAGGCTGGGAAACTCAAGATCAAGGGCCCCTAGCTGGTGTGGGTCTTTGTGTTGTGTCATCCCATGATAGAAGGTAGAAAGGCAAGAGAGCATGAGAGAGCAAGAGAGGGTGAAACTTGCCTTTAAAACAAACCCATCTTCACAGTGATGAACCCATTCCCTCCATAATGACAGTCATCCATTCATGAGGGCTCTGACCTTCATGACATATCAACTCTTACATGTAACCACCTCTCAACACTGTTGCATTGGGGGTTAAGTTTCCAACACATGCCCTTTGGGAGACAAGTTCAAACTGCAGCATTGTAGAAGAAATGTTTAGTGGGTGGGGTGGGAGCTTCTGAAGTATAATTAGAGTCTGAGAAATCTGATCTCACCCTGATCCTTCCCTAATGATGCATATTGTAGGAAATAAATCTGGAGCATATCTAAGGAGGAATAGACTTCAGTAATGTGCCCCTGCTTTGAGGAATTAGGTGTGTTGAGTGTGGGAATTTCAGTAAAGACCACAACAGAAGGACACTCAGTTCTGAGGTCAATGTGATGAACAAATTCAGCCTGCGGGACTTGGGGAAGTCCAGGAAAGTGGGAGAAATGTCAGGAATATGCCATTATGGAAATGACTATTTATATCCTGTTACTAAGAATATTGGAAAAAAGGAAAAATCTGGTTTTATTTCATAAAAATAAAGAAGGAAACTACCTAGAGCAGTGCTGTCCAATTGAAATATAACATGAGCCACGTACGCAATTTAAAATTTTCTCATAGCCAAGTTAAAGGAAAAAGAAACAAGTAAAATTAATTTGAATGATACATTTTAATGTATTCAGTATATCCAAATCTTACCATTTGAATGTGTAACTACTATAAAACTCTTAATTTTATATATTCATACTAAATCTTTGAAATCCTATATTTGATACCTAAGCCCATCTCAATTCCAACTAGCCACCTTCCAAGTGCTCTGTAGCTATACAGAGCTAATGGCCGCTGTATTAGACAGCACAGGTCTAGAAAGTCCTTTCTTTTTCTCTAAAATCCTGAATCTTTTATTCCTTCCTCATTATAAGCATTCTCTCGTTTTGCTTGTCCTTCATGCGTCAGCGTCTAGTGTATGTGTGCTTGCATGTGGCTTGGGTTAACAGTTTTAGAATATAGGTTTGCCAATGTGATTGAATATAAGTAATCCAAGAATGGAGCTATGTCTTTTTATTTCCATATTCCTTGATGCTGAAAGAATTCCTTGACTTCTGTATTCCTCTGAAAGAATGGAAAGGTAGTGGAGAATAGATGGTGGATGCACAGGGAAAGACATTACTTTGTATCTCTATCTGATCTTAGGCTAAATTACTTCACTTCTCAGCTCCTCTCTTTCCTTCTCTGTTAAATGGGGACAGTGGGATCATTTATACATGCCTCCAGAATTGTTTTGAGGCAAAGGGAACACTGAATATAAAGGACACTTGGAAAGGTAAAAATACCATGTATATATGTCAAGTTGCTTATTATTTTAAAATCATCAAAATCAGCTGGGTTGTCTCCCTCTCTTCATGCGATGGTAACTTTGTTGCCAGCAGGAAACCATGAGAATTATGTGAACAAGAATTATGCTCTTGCCAAGATTGGAAGAGTGTGTTTGTATATGTGTTGGGGTGAGGGGGAAAAGGCAGATATGGATCTGAAAGTTGTCTGATGAAAGATTCCATTGCTTTGTGTTTAAGTCCATGTTAGAAAGCTAATTAGAAAGCCAGCTGAGCTTTCTGCTCATAGGTCTTTAAACAAGTCTGGCAGCTAGAGCTATCAGAGGCAAATTCCCTTTACTCAAGGATTCAGTGGCTCTGAATTCTAAGAGCTCACGGCATTGTGTTACCAACCTGTACTCAAGAGAACAAACACCTTCCCTTCTGGGAGCCTCAGAGAACATCTGGTCTTGTCTTCTCTTGAGTGCTCATGCCTAGCCTTTCTTCCTGACTATGAGGGCACTCATTTGTAAATGGCTTTACACTTTATTAAGCAATCAGTTTTTGCTTGGAATTAAACCTGTGCTAATTTACCTGGGTTCATGCTGTAGACTGACATGGTGGGTGGTGAGGGTGGGTGCAACTGAGAGGCTTGTGTGCTGTGAGATTGGGGAAGTCTGACCTAAACCCCAGGAGCACCCCAAGCTTCTCCTGTCTCATGCATGTTGCATATGGAAGGCATTTGTGCCATCCCACATATCACAGTCCCCAGGGGACTCTCCCATGGGCACCCCTTTATTCCTTTTCTCCCCACCTAGTTTGCTTGATTGATGTTCCAAAATTGCTCCTCTGAAATCCTCAATAGCTCTCTGTTGTCACTGGGACTTCAGAGGCATCTGTAATCTGGTTCCTATTTACACATCCTTTGGGTAAACTGCCCTCTTTTCATTGAATTCTGCTTCTAAGATTAAAGGCTTCTGAGTAATTTTAAGAGTCAGAGTGCTGCTTGTATTTTGCAGGTCAACTTAACCTGTGATCTTGCAATTCTAGTGCTGTTCTAAGACTTGGACAATGGAGGTTTGAGAATACTTAATTCTCTTGCAGGGCTGAGAAAACCCAGGCAAGACTGAGAATTAACTTGGTTTATGATTGGTCTGGATTGTGGGAGTATGTGTGTGTTTGGGATGATAATAGAAAGTTGATGAAGCTAGGCAAATGGTTGGGAACCAGGTTAGGGCAGTGAGAGTAGAAAGATTAGGTGATGTCAGGACAAAGACCTGGGGATATATTGCACTAAATTTGAGGACCTTGAAGCTAGGGTAAATCCTACCTCAGGCACGAGGACTTTTACACTTGACCTACCAGAAATCAAAGGCTAATTTCTGTGATGGGGCTCTCCTAGGGCCTGCAGACTTAAAAAGCATCTCTATATAACCCCTGGAAAAATCCTAGTATCTGACTGATCTTTTCTAGCTCTAGGTTTTCTGAGCTCAGCAAGCGATGGTGGAAGTCCAGGCTCACTGGGAGACTAGTCCTATAAATCACAAACCTGGGGAGATTAGGAATAATGAGTACAAATGACCAGTTCTGGTGACCCAGTTATAAGAGGACTCCATCTGCCTTAAGTCTCTGAATCTCAACAATTACATCCCAGGCCAGATGTTACACTATAATGTAATATAACATTGCTAGTAGTATTTGAGGAAATCATTGTAGAGTGGGAATGTTCTGGAAGATGGGAGAGAAGCAATTATTCCTATTTTCAAAATAGTTTTATGAACTCAGATTCATGAGCTAGTTTAAAATCCTGGGCAAAACATTCTACAATAGATTATTTAAAAGATGGTATATGTAACTTTGGAAAAGCAAATCACACAAGAAGCACATCTTGTTCTGCTAACCTCATTTTCTGTTTTGTGGCACACGTGTGTATCCTAATTTCATCAAGGCATTTGAAAAATTTCTCTAGATTACCCCAGGCTTAAGGCTGAGACCTTTGGGCTGGATCAGTTATTCATGGAATGATACCTTTTTTTTTTTTTTGAGATAGTCTCACTCTGTCGGCCAGGCTGGAGTGCTGTGGTATGATCTCAGCTCACTACAACCTCTGCCACCCAGGTACAAGCGATTCCCCTGCCTCAGCCTCCTGAGTAGCTGGGATTACAGGCACCTGCTACCATGCCCAGCTATATTTTTTGTATTTTAGTAGAGATGGGGTTTCACCGTGTTGGCCAGGATGGTCTCGATCTCCTGACCTCATGATCTGCCTGCCTCCGCCTCCCAAAGTGCTGGGATTACAGGCATGAGCTACCGTGCCCAGCCTACGAAGCACTCTTAAGCTAGAGACGGGTTTCCAGAGTTACAAAGTCCTATTCTTGATCCTGCATTGTTAACATTTCCTTTAATCAATGACAAAGAAAGAAATATGTAGGTGATACGAAGACGAAAGAGATCATGGATATCTCGAATGAAAGAATTCAGATCCAAAATGATTAGTTCAGGCTTGAAGAAATGAACTTAATTTATCAAAGTGATGGTTAATAGGGTCAGATGCTAGGTTTTATCTTTGCAGTAAAAAAGTAAAACAACTACACAGATGTGTGATGGGGAGGTTTGGCTTGTCCATATTTCAGAAGATAGTAAATGTCAAGTGCTGTATGTGTCAGGTTGTGCGAGTGGAACTACAGAACCTGTGATGATGGAGAGTCCTGCCCTGGCACTGCTTCTACTACACCTGTCAAGAGGTGTGATTCGTTTTGGGCTCAGCACTTGGAGATAAAACAAAAGGCAGACAGTGTGCTGTAGGGGAAAGCACATGATAACTTCCAAATCTGCCAACAGGTTGTGTGTAGCTTGTGGAGCGTACTTAATCTCTCCAAGCCTCAGTTTTCTCATCAGTAAAATGGGGCAATAATAGTTACCTTGTCAAGTTTTCTGATAATTATGCAATTTATGAGCATTGCTTAGAACATCATCTGTCTCAGACTTAGTGCTCAGCAAATCTTGAATTTCTTTTTGTTGTCCCTGCTAATGGGAATGAACAAGATTCAAAGAAGAGTTGAAATTCATGTTAAGTAAAGTTTTGCTGTCTGAACAAGAGTGGACATCAGAGCATGTGAGATGTATGCCTATTCTCTGCCAGACATTGTTCTAAACAATTTATATGATTCTCTCATTTACCCTTCTGAATAGTCCAATGAAGTATATGCTATTTGTATGAGCATTTTACAGGTTAGGAAACTGAGGCTCAGGGAATATGTGTTCACAACAAGGCACCACAGCTAATCAGGGACACAGCTGGGGCCGGAACCTGATCTTCTGCCTCCTCATCTGTACTACTATGCTGCATCTCTTGTGTTCTGGAGGAATATTGAAAATTGGCAGGTGTTAGGGGAGGTGTTTGTGGTGAATGGGATCCATCTGGGCTGGGTCCTAGGAGCTGTCAGTGTAAGTCCTATACCAGCCACTGATCAGATGGGACATCTCTCTTCATTCCCTGCTTCTGTCTCCCACTTTTCTATGTTTTCCTCAGCTGGGCCCTTAGGACATTTTTTGTGAACAATTGCTGTGTTAGTTTTTTCTCGTGCTGCTGTGAAGAAATACCTGAGACTGGGCAATTTATAAAGAAAAGAGGTTTAATTGACTCACAGTTCCACATGGCTCGGGAGCATCAGGAAACTTACAATCATGGCAGAAGTCACCTCTTCACAGGTCAGCAGTAGAGATAATGAGAGCCAAGCAAAGAGGGAATCCCCTTATAAAACCATCAGATCTCTTGAAAACTGACTCACTATCACCAGAACAGTTTTGGGGAAACTGACCCCATGATTCCATTATCTCCACCTGGTCCTGCCCTTGACACATGGGGTTTATTACAATTCAAGGTGAGGTTTGGGTGGGGACACAGCCAAACCATATCAGTTGCTAATGTATGTCTCACATAGAGAAAAATGCTGAGTTTAGGCTTTGTATTCTACCCTGTGGATTGCCCTGTGGATTGCCCTATGGTCTGGGGCCAGGGGACCAAGGTTGAGTTGGATGTGGAGTGTATTTATCATGGTTGGAAGGGCAGGGTCTGAGTGGGGTTTAACTGTGTGAGTGAATGCATTGCCAAAGAGAGCCAGAAGCTGTCTGGTTGTCTGGTGTCCCTGCTGAGCCCACATTCCCCTGCCTAGTTTCTGCTGACATGACCTCTTTGTGAGGACCCTGGAGGGAGCTTTTGAGAAACACTATCTCTCTGCATTCATTCACATCTGCACCAGATGGCTACTTCCCTGACATAGAACAAAGTAAATGATCTTTGAGGATATCATGGCTACCTTTTTCAAAGGTTTTTCTTAGGTCCCAGCCCCAGGCAGAGATGTAAATTGATATGTCTTCTTAGTCTGCATCTTCATTTACTGAGTCATGTTCCTTCTGGGAGAAAGAGCAGAGCTTGTGATCTAACTCTAAATCATCTCTATCCCAGAAGTCACTGCCGGGGACACTTCCAGAAGAGGCTACCTAATCCCTGAATGTCCCCACTCTGACATTCCCCTTCAACTTGCTTGGGAGCCTCAGTTTCCCTGTCACTTTAGTCCACCATCCAGGCTCTAGGCTTTGAATCGTATTGCCCTGCCCATTGTGATGTGTCTCTGTGTCCTTTGTACATCTGGAACTTACAGACTTTTCCAGTTTACAAATCAACCCTACTTCATGGAGCTGCCCAGGTTATTGAGCCCATGTAGATTTACTGAGCCGTGAGTAACTTAAGGGCAGGGACATGCATCCCTATATCTAGAATTTGCTAGATGCTCAGTAGATGCTGCTCAAAGCATGAGTGAGGACAAATGAAGGGAGGAACACCAGTTAGCACCATTTAGCCCTTCATTCATTTCTGGTTATTTCATGGTGGTGACTTATTGATCCCCCCTTCCAGCTATTGACTCAGGTGTCAGAAGCCTGGTTTCAAATCTTAGCCCTTCCAGTAACTTGGGCACATTTGCTAAATTCTCTAAACCTCAGTTTCTTTAACACTGGAGAATGTCTCATAGGGTTGGAAGGATTAAATGAGATTATGGACCCAATACTCTTACTGATCACAACAAACATTCCAGAAATATGCATTAGCACTCGTGTAAATAGCTGGAGGACAGAACAGCACCTTATATTTACTGCTGCTGGTTTAGGGTTTAACTGGCCCACAATTAGGTCCATCTTGAGTGCTTATTGGATAAGAACTCCAACATATGCAAAGCAAGAAAGGGCTCAGGCAAGGGGGCTGCCACATTTATAACACAAGATTGTGCTAGCTTAGAGGCTTAATAGCAGACATTTTGTGTACAAAATGAGAAACAGAAGCATGAGGTCAGGGCCATTGTTACATCAGTGTTCTCTGTTGTCTTTGAACACGATGTTCCTAAACCGTGGTGCTTGCATTTGAAAGGCAGGTCACTCTAGGACGACACTGCTTTTAAAGATTATAATAGATGCTGGCAAGAGAAGAACACTCAGAACCAGGCTCTGCTGCAGGAAGTTAAAAATGCCAAATGCCAGCGCCTTTGCTGTTCCCCCACCCCCACGAGGGTGGGGGCAGTATGAAATTTACTAGAAAGATAAACTCCCATGTCAGTCTCCTTAACTGGGATGAGCTTCTGCTCTTGAATTCATGCATGCTGTTGCAGCTGTTTAAAAGCTTTTATCTTTGGCTAAAATGTTCACATTGTGGACAGAGCTATCTCTCCACTTCCCTGAAAAAAATCAGCATGTTAACAAGCAGGGATGGGAAAAGGGTCTGCCACAGCAGCGCTTTAACATCTAGATGGCCTATTTAGCTGGAGAGCTTGTGTAGGTGTGCTGGGTATAACCTGGTGTATCTAGAATGAGGTTCAGCATAGGGATGGGGGGGTTGCTGGACCCATGTAGGCCTAGTCTTCAGGGGAAGAGGAGGGTGTCTTTCAGGCCTCATTGCTGGGCTCTCACATCTGACGGTCAAGGGACTGAGCAAACAGTGGAAGTGGGAGCCCAGAGGCAGAGTGGAGGTAATTAGCTTGTAGTATATAAGCTGATTAATCAGTGATAGATTCGATTTCCATACAAGAACTGATGTGGATGGTCATGGGCATAAGCAAAAAAACCAATAACAACTGTTGAACTTACAGAATTCTTTATGCTGCTGAAAATGCTCTGGGGCTCATGAGTTCCTGTGATGCCCCCAGGAACCCTGAGAGGTGGGGAAGGCAGGTACTGCTTTCCCTCAGCAGAGGTACAGTGGGCTGAGGGACCTGCACAAGGCCTTCAAGCTAGTCCTCAAATAGCTGGACCTGATGCCCATACTGATTTCTGTAATTTCTTCATTTGTGCATTCACTCATTATCAAATCTTTTTTATTTTTTAGAGACAGGGTCATGCTCTTGCTCAGACTGGAGTACAGTGGTGACATCACAGCTCACTGCAGCCTTGAACCCCTAGGTTGAAGTGGTCTTCCTGCCTCCCAAGTAGCTGGGACTACAGGTGTGCACCACCATACCCTGATGATTAACACATTTTTTTCTTTTGTAGAAATAAGATCTCACTATGTTGACCAAGCTCTTTGAGCCATTATTTTTGGTGCCAAGCATTGAGTTAGGTTTAAGAAATACAGAGATCAGAGGCTTGCCTTCAAAATGATCCCTATAGTTTATGTGTTTAAATAAAGCAGCTTTGGAGTGTTTCTCCTTCAGCTTTCCTCTGGGAAGCTCCAGGTTTGGTGCTTTGCTGTGAAGCCCAAAGGTTTCATTTTCTTTTATCTCAGTCCCCTGTTTTGTGGGGGTGGGGGGAGGCCAGGAGCCCTCTTGTTGAGCAAGCCTGCAAACCTAACCCCATTTATGTAGGACTGTTCTTTTTTCACCATCCTCTTGGAACCAAAAGATTGGGGTTATGATGTTTCCCAGCGATGCCTTTAGATGCGTGTTGGTGCCTGGACAGATCATATACTTCATAATGGTCCTGAGGTCCTGTTTGTGTTAGCAATCTGCCCTCATGCAATAGGAGGCACTCAGCAGACAATAATTGGATTGAGGTGGTTGAGATATTACCATTTTAAGTTATTTGTGTCTCTGTGTGTGTGAGTAGATGTATGTTGGGTTGGCGTAATCAAAAATGTAAACAAAATATGTCTACTTGTGTGGTTTGTTTTTAGGGATGCTAGAAAGATCTCTGCCCTAGAAATATATCCCATTACCTAACCCGGCATGCTCTAATTTTTACCATTAGAAATGCAGTTCTTTATTGTAAGGGTGAACATCTGTAGTTATGCACACATTAGTATGAATTAGTCAGTGGTCTTTTAACTCTAGAAGAAATTACAGTCGTGAGAGGGCCTGGAGCCCTGGAAGAGGGCAAAGGACAGAGAAAGTGACAACAAAGCTCAGGCACCAAAGACAAACTGCTGTTTTTATAATTTGAGTGAGAGAGGCCTATTTAGCTGGAGGGTTTGTGTAGGTGTGCTTGGTCCTGTCTTCTCAAGTAGATTGAAAGAGCTTCAAAAACCAAGTATGTATTTCTCCGTGAGAACTGATTACCAACTACCAAGAACACAGACACTGTGCTCGGGCACAGAGCATTGCATGCTATTGTTGTTCAGGCTGTGAGTCCTCGCCTCATGCAGGCATGATGGCTTTAGTAATCATCATGGTGAGAATGAGAAATCCGCACTTGGACAGAAGGGCTTACCCCTGAAATCACTCTCCATTGCTTGCACTGATATTGTTCTCCCTTAACAGGGGAGACCATGTTTTTCAATGAAAATACATCTGCAGGCTTTGGGTGGAGCTAGCCAGACCTGGGTTTGATCCTATCTAAGGAACTTTATAGCTTTGTGACCTTGACTGAAACATTTAACCTCTCTGATCGTCAGAGATAAAAATCAACACCGACCTTATACATGTGATGGGAGTATTATGTAAGATGTGTAGGGCCTGTTATTAACTTATTATTAATATATATAACAAGTTAGGTATCTCTTTTTTAAAAAACAATTTTTTTTGCAGTTAATTTAAAAAAAAAAATGATGCTTTAACGTGTTTGGCTTAGAAATTCTTTCCCCAGAACAGAATGGGTAGAGAGTAAGTTCAAGAGTCTATGAAGCACATCAAGAAAGAGAAGGGCTCCCAGAAGGGGCTGTTCCCTGCTGCTTGCCTTTCACGTGGCTCTCCTGCCTGGTGACTGTCAGCTGGGCAGGGGGCCGGGCTGCTCCCAGGGAAGCTGTGCCGCTGCATTGTTCTTGGCACTTATGCCAACCATTCAGGGCTCTAAAAAAATTGGCTTAGAAAATAGTTTGAAAGTTATTACTTGGGATTCAGGAAACTCCAGGTGGCTTTTGAGAGCTGCCCCCAACTGCAGCCGGAGATGCGTCCTCAGCTGTTCACTTTCAGGACTTTCATTATTTTTCATGTTTATTTCTGGCTAGAGCCAGAGCTGGGGTATTCATAAGCTCTCACTGTCTATTTTTTTTTTTTTTTTCATCAATCCCTTTGTTTCTTTAGGAGAGAAAGAAGCTTGCTCCCCAATCCCCTCTGCCCCACCATAGGGTTCAAGGAAACTGGCCCTTGTAATTGTAAATTACCTATGAAAAAGACAGAACCCTTGGCTCCCTTCCTGGGGAAAGCTTGAAGATCAGCAGTGATAGTGGAAATTAATGAAAGCTGCTGCTGAGCTCCTGGCCTGTTGGTAGCTGCTGAGATGAAAAGGCAGCAATTGAAGTCGGCTTCGGGGATGAGTATTCCGATAAGGATTTTTGTTTGGGATACGTTTGTTGCCTGTAGCATGGGCTCCAGCCAGGACTCAGGTTTTTTGGAATGAGTTCTGATTTGCTCACTAACAACAGTCTGCTTTTCTTTCAAAATATAACCTCTTTCCCTCTAATCTGACCACCTCCTCCCCCAAGAAAAAAATCCAGTCCTGCAAACACAATACAGTAGTAGCCCAAGGTGATGCCATATGTCTGAATCTCTCCTTCTTTTCCTTTTCTTCTTCCTTTTAATAGCAGAATGAGGCTCAGTTAAACTCATTTTCTCTTTCATCGCAGCTCATCCCCCTTGGGCTGGTGTTAAAACAGCTGTCATACATGGGCTGCCCAGGAATCCAGTTATGAAACAAACCAGGCAGCCTTCTTAATTGTCCTCCTGTGACTGGACTAAATTTGTCATCCTAATTCTTGAGCACTTGAGTTCCTGGGCCTCAGGCCTGAGTGTCATTCCTGAACTTGGCCAGTTGTTTGCCCTATGTGAGACCCTCTTGTGGACTGATTAGATGGCACTCAGGAGGCCACGGTGGGGCGCGGTGAGGGGGGCAGGACTGAGCTTGTTATAAACAAATATTTCTTATTTAGGTGGAAGGTGCAGTTTCCTCCTTAATGTTCTAGTGTTTTCCTGAGAGAAATTAACACTCAAGTGGAAAGAACACATTCCACAGGGTACACAGACACATGTGTTTTGTTGCACACAAGGGCTGGGTTTTTGAGTGTAAGTGACACTTCATTCTGTCAAGATTTAGAAGTGTATTTTAAATTGACGTTGATGAATTTAACAGTCATGGTTTTGGATATTATTGTCAGCACCCCCCAACGTCTATGGCATTATAGTAATTTTTTATTACCTTGATAATTTTGCACTATATTATATATTAAATGGTTGTTCTGCTCTCTGGGAAGGAGTCGTTCTGAAATCTGTTTCCCTTATACTCTCAGCAAGTGAACTTTTTCTTTTCAAAATACTTCAGTCTCAGAGTCTTTCTTTGACTTTTTCAATTGGGAACTCGACTTGGTTATTTGTCTTCTTTCTTGCTTGATAGTTCAGATTTGAAATGTGATGACTTTTTGCTTGTTCACAACTCACCCACATATCCATGACATTTTATATTGATCCAGCTGAGGCACTTTCCAGAAACAGGTTCTTGATTCATCTTGAAGGAGCAGTTCATGAGTGTAGCTTCCTAGAAACACCTGGTAATATCAGAGGAACATGAAAGTATATGAACCCATTTGCTTTTCCTTTCTTTATAGTTTGCATGTCATCTTTAGGGGACTGTGGCTGAATTGCAGTACCTGTAGCTTCTTTGGGACAGATCTTCATGGGTTCTATGTTCCCCCTCTCCTGGGATCTCAAGGCAGAAGAATGGACACATGGGCTTTGAGGCTGACACATGTGTGAATGTATATAGAAGGAAACCAGCAGGCCTTCGGAAATGAAATGGCTTTCAGGTCACAGACAAAATTAGGTTCACATGGAGAACAATTCATTGTTGAGAACTGATAGCAACTTTATATTTTCCCCTGAGATGCAAGGGCTTCCCAATACCCAAGGTCTGAAGATATAGGAAAAGTTCCTTGGCAATATGCAAATTCCCTGCAAACACTCACAGGTGAGTCAGCTGATTCTCTTACTCCTACCTCCTCCCAACTGTGGCAGCTGGAAGGAAAGCCACAGGAACCTAGGACATGAGCTGCAGAGATGAATGTCTCAAGGTTTTCTCTGGTGGTCTCTTTGGGGCATTCATACATCTGATGCTCTGCAAGTCATTAAAACACATGAGGAAGCCACTGGCTATGGCTGGATCCAGACTCAAACACACACAAACCTCAGCCTCCAGCAGAGCCTGTCCACACAGGCACAGTCACTTTCATCTCTGTTGCCAGCTGCCTCAGGGCCATGCTGATCTAGACTCTCTGTGTCTGAGTGATGTCTAGACACTAGGGACAAATGAAAAGACCATCTTGGTTCACTCTCTCCAAATGCCTGAGACAAGAAAAGCAGAAGTTGTATTTGTAGAATAGTAAATAGGGGTCTTCAAAATAGGTCAGTCAAATGGGTCAATTTCTTTCTGAATTTCTTTCTGCTATTGCCACATAGAAGTTCACCACCTCACGGCAAGTTCACTACCACCTTGGGCCTGTGTTCATGACTGTTCCAGCTCTCTGATAAGGCTGACCATATTGCCCATTGCCAGGATTTCCTGAATTTGTTTCTCCCAGGATTAGGCTGACCATATTGCCCATTGCCAGGATTTCCTGAATTTGTTTCTCCCAGGATTACTGAAAGCACTCGCTTATAACCCTTTTATCCATCTTCATCACCAAAGATTCAAGGCACTTTAAACAGAGGCCATATCTACATCTCACAGAGCAGGGCTCTTTGGCGTAGTCCCTGCTACAGGGGAAGTCAACAGGGCTTTCTGGAGTTCAGTCTCAGATGCTCTTAAATTGAGATCCTCTCTTCAGGCTTCTGGCCCTGAAGATCCCGAGTGTCTGAAGGATCTGGAGTCACTGCTGTGCTTTTACTGGGACAAGTGAGATCAGACTGTGTCCCCATAGCCTCCTATATCTATTTCACCTACTCAGTCATTTGATTGGATTTCCATTAGAAAGCCAAGCAAAATAAGACAAGGATTCATCCACCTTTGTAGGATGGGAGGATTTCTGGGTGCTAATTTTCAGGTTTGGGTGTATTCAACCACCAAACAAAATTTCACTTGGTATCTCTTTTGTGTAGGAAGTATGTAAGGAGATACGGTATGTTAATGTTGAATAGGAAAGACCTGAACCACGAAACATTAGCCTGTCTTTCCTTTTACAAATGGGAAGTATTTTCTTTATTTTATGCATAGAATGTCTTTCTTCGCATGATTAAAGCATGCAAAAAGGTATGCATTTAAAATTTTTCAGTGCATATGAACAAAGGCAAACTCACTGATATTTTTATTACACAAGGCTGAAACATCAAAGTTAATTATTTATGACATATACCTTCAGAAAATCTGCCTGTACTGTGTAGTTCTAGAAATTTGTGGCTCCCTTTCTCCTCAGTCATGTACCGCTGAGTTAAATAATTAATTTGCAGTTTTGTATCCCTTGATAAAATGAAGGCTTCTCGAAAGTGGGAAATTATCTGGATCAGGTGGTGATCAAAATATGTAGAATACATGTGAGTCTCTGCTGTCTCACTTACTCCTCCTTCTGTGTACTGTTTTGATGCACCTCCCCGGGAAGGCTTATCTCATCTTCTAGGTTAAGGATCCCCTTGTTTATGTTCTCCTCGTCTGGCCTTGTCCTTCACAGCATATATTAAAGTGTTGCTTTCTTAGTGTCTGTCTTCCAGATAACTTCCATAATGCCATGAACTCCTTGTTTGCTTCCCTGGAAGGGATTCCAGCCCATGGTGGTACCTAATGCATTGCTCAATGAGAGGTTAATGGATTAACATGCATTGCACAGAGGTTTTATAAAAGACACTTTTTTTTGTTTGTTTCCTTGTTTCTGTGTGTCAAGGCAAGGAAAGTGGTTTGTATATGTGTATGGAGAAATAGTAATATAGAACAGGTGAGGTTCTGGGGATTTGAGGGCCTAATTTTCTTCTCGGATCTTGTCAATTAGTTGGCCTTATTAGGTTAACATAAAGTTAATCTTTCCATTAACAATAATAGTAGCTTCTCATCTTGGAAATCTCGGTTTCAAAGAGTAAATTAAAGCCTTTTTCTTCCCTTTTATTCTTTTCTTTTTTAAATATATTCTTTTTAATATATTATATATTATATTCTTTTAATATATTTTATATATATTTTTCTTTTATATTCCTTTTGCTTTATTATTATTATTATTATTTTTGAGACAGGGTAACCCTCTGTCACCCAGGCTAGAGTGCAATGGTGCTGTCATAGCTCACTGTAAACTTGAACTCTTGGGCTCAAGGGATTCTCCTGCATCAGCCTCCCAAGTAGCTAGTACTACACATGTATTCCACTATACCTGGATAATTAAAAAAAAATTTTTTTTAGAGCCAGGATCTTGCTATGTTGCCCAGGCTGTTCTCAAATTCCTGACCTCAAGCGATCTTCCCACTTCAGCTTCCCAAAATACTGGGATTACAGGCACAAGCCACGAGGCTCAGTCAGGCCTTTCCTTTTTAATTGCCAGAAGACAATGCTGACATTCAGTGCCCAAAGATCGTAACAGCCCATTTGGCCATTGTGGTCCTGGTAGGCATATTTGTCTCATTAGATATTCACAGTCACTTAGAGCAGAGGCCTCTTTATCTTGTATGGAGTTTTCCAAGCTGCTTGAATCTTTAGGTTTGTGTCTTTTGTCAAATTTGGGGAAATATTAGTTATTATTGCTTAACTCTACCTTTTTTTTCTCTCCAGGATATCCTAGGACATAAACGTTAGATCTTTGTGTAACTCCCTAACACTCTGTTTTTTTTTTTTTTTTTTTTTTTTTTCTTTCTGTTGCTTTGTGTTTTTATTTTTAATTTTGGTTATTTTATTTTTCAGTTCTAAAATTACCAGATGGTTCTTTTTTTATATCTCCCATTTCTTTGCCAAGACTTTCTATTTTTTCATGTGTTTCAAGCGTATCCATAATTGCTCATTGAGACATTTTTATGACGGCTACTTTAAACTTCTTATCAGAAAATTGCAACATCTGTGTCCTCTCAGTGTTGGCACGTATTGTCTCTTCTCATTCAAGTTGGGATTTTCCTTGTTCTTGTTATCAGTGATTTAAAAAAAAATTGTATCCTGGACATTTGGGTACTATATGATATGACTCTGGATCTTGTTTTGATCTTCTATTTTAGCAGGTTTTCTCTTATATTATGCTAGTGGTGGGGGACAGGGGAGGGGAGGTTCTACCTTGTTACTGTCAGTTGAGTGTGGGAGAAAGTTTAGATTGACACCCTAAGAGGTTCCTTGTTACTGCTGGACAGTGATACATGCAGAAAGGCTGAAGTTTCCCAAAAAACTGTTTTTGCTCATCTCCTTAACAGAAAAGATGTGCAAACTTTTGCATTTGTAATCTACTGGGTGACAAGTTATTAGTAATATGCTGAGTAAAAGCCAGAGGGATAGCACAGAGGGGATCTCTGAGAAGTGTGACCAGCCCCCTGAATCACAGTGTTTAAGGATCTATGGAAAATCCAGGTCCAGTTTATCCTGGCAGTGACCTCTAAGGAGCTTGGGTAGAGGAGGATACTGGTAGGTAGTGGCCATACTCATTGTCCAGCAGGTAGCGGTAACATGACTCCAGGAATTTGACTTGGTTTGATATAGGCCCAAATTTGGGCCGTGGTGTACAACCCTGAGCTGCAGACCTTGGACAGCTGGGCCTGGGGCCTCAAGAGATATTAACATCGGAGCCAGGGCTGGGCCCCATGCAGCAGGCATCTAGACACTACAAATAAGGGCAAAATTCTTGACAACTAAACCAGTCAAACAGTAAGTGTAGCACAGTAAGTGCAGGGAGGCTCAGGGCAGTCAGTGGTACTAAGTTTGTCGACGGAACAGGGCTCCAACTGCACTGTCATGATTGACTTAGGGCTGAAACTTCATAAGACTGGCCACAAAGAGACAAAGAGCACTTATTATTATTATTATTATTATTATCTACTTCAAATTCTAGGAATGCCCTGTGTGTAAGAAGCTTAGATATAAATAAACATTAATAAGTCTTGAAATCAGAATGGAAAGCATTTTATATACATTACCTTTAAAAAAATTCTTAGTAATCCTGTCGGGTGGACAGAATGTATATTGTTATTCCATTTGTTGAGGAAAAATATGGAGCTCAAAGAGACGAAAATGCTCTGTAAAATGGAGTTAGGGCTGGAACTTGGGTCTTCAGATTCTGAAGTCTAGGGCTGTAGAGGGATGTGCTGAGTGTTAGTCTCTGCAGCTTCTGGTAAGTGCCAGGTGTTTACATAACTCAGTCTTTGCATCTGTAGACTAGAGCAACCATGACTTTGAAGACCGTCTCTGCCATAGTGGGGTGAAGTTGTACCTCGTTTTGCATGTCTTAGAAAACTCACTGGTGCTCCTGCAAGCTGCTAACAGACATTCAGGAAACATTTATTAAGCGTTCACTGTATGCTGATAACTGATATTGGGAACGCAAAAGTCTTCTTTGTCCACATGGTTTCTCCACTCAATGGTCCTCATGGTTCAGTGCAAGGAGGCCAAGTTTAATGCATTCCCGATTTAGTAGAAGGCAGTGGGGGAGATGTGCCTTGGGAGGCATTCACCTTCTCCTAGGGTTCCTGGACCAGATGGATAATCTTGGGGGTAAAGCAGGTGAACATCTAGGTGCCTTTTAACCATACCCAATAAGTTCCCTTCTATTAGTGGGTGTTACCGACCCACTCTCAGGACAGCCTGTGGACTGAGTTCTTTTCTCCATATTCTCCCCTAAGCCCCCTGTGAACCTGAATGTGCTTCTGTGAGATACTAGGCTGGAGCCGGGAACACAGGAATCTGCCTAGTCTGTACAGATGTGGATATGAGGACTTGGAAGCAAGGTTAGGAACAGGAAATTAAAAGTATCCTTTTATTCAGGCATCAGCTTAAAGGCTAAAGCTACAATAAGAAGATTTCAGAATGGGCTTCCCTAAATCTTCATTAATAATGATAATGATCACTATTCTAACAATGATAATAATAATACTAAACTCTGGTAATGATCCTTTTATATTTACCCAGTTCATCACCTCGTTTGATCTTCACAACACTGTGAGATGGACATTATCATCTCCATATTGCAGATGAAGAAATCAACCCTTAAATCCTTGGTGGGCTTGCCCATGGTGGCTGGCAGGAGAATGATGGAGCAGCCTTCTCATTCTAGAGCTCTTCTCCTTTGCCTCTATCATCATCTCCCCTTTGAACCCAGTCCTCCAAAACAGCCTCTTAAAAAACAATAACAACAACAACAACAAAAGAACTGAAAATGAATAGACTGTCAGAAGATACCTTTGTTCTGCCTTCCCTCCCCTGTGGTGCTCTGGGAACTTTTGCGTTCTGGGCCTCCTTAGGTAATATTTATACCAGTGTATCTGTTGAATGAGATTTCTAGGTTACAGTAGTAATTTTTCTATTGTAATAATGGTGATTATTATTAATTATGCTATTTTTTATTAAAGCACAGGCAATATGTCAGCAATAGAAAAGTATTTGATTTTTCTTATGTAATCCTCACAACAATCTTATGGAGAACCGATAATTATCCCCCCTGTTACAAATGAAGGATCTAAAGGTTACAGACATTTGAAACTTGCCTAAAACCTAATAGTTAATAAGAGGCAGAACTAGGGTTTGAAATTGGTCTGTTTCAAAAGTCATGCTTTTAACCCCAAAACCTAATTTCCTCCCACACTGTTGCTAGGTTTGCAGAATCTGGACTCCACCTGCACACCCAGAATGCGTCATGAACACTAAGAAATAAAGGACATGCTGAATTTTCTCCCTGCAGTTTCCCTCTTGCCTTTGCTTCTCTGCAGGTTGCTGGTTGGGTGCTGCATTCCTCGGACCCATTTTAAGTCTGTGCTGTCCAAGATATGAGTGGTATATTGAAAGTGAAGACACGTTGTTCACTTCATGGGTGTTAATCAATGGCAAATTAGAATGCAATTGATATATGTATAAGACATGCACATTAATTCTAAATGTGTTTATCGTAATTAGTGCTATTACAAAGAATTCCAAAGGAATCAGGCAATGATTAGTTACACTTAGTATTTGTTATGGTTTGTTTAAAAAAGTTAAACATAAAATTAGTTGAGGTTTGAGGAGTGATGTTCCATTTGCATGGTGAACATGGCTAGAAGTCTTGGGTCTTTGCGAGTTGAGAAGTTTCAAGGGTGATTCTCACTCAAGATTTTACAAAAAAAAATGAGTTATTGAGACTATCATCCTCAATTAATGTTGTGGTTTTCCTTTCTTAATCATTTGTGTCTTACAGCTGTTCTCTACTGTCACATCTACATCAAAAAAGCCTACCAACTGAGAAAAATGAACAGAGGGTATAGAAAAGTAGACTAAAACATCTAAAAGGATCAATTAGTATATACTTACATATAAATATACTTTTGAAGATACAAGTTATGATTAACATACAAAAAGCTGTACATATTTTATATATGTGAAATATTTAATGAGAAGTTAGGAAATAGTATACACCCTTGAAACCATCACTCCTATCTATGCTATAAGCCTATCCAGCACCTCCAAAAGTTTCCTTCTACCCTTTTCATTAGTTATTATTTTGTAATGAGAACGCTTAACACAAGATCTGCCCTTTTAGCTGATGTTTAAGTATATAATAGAGAATTGTTGACAGCAGGCACTATGCTGTGCTGTTCATCTCTAGGATCTATTTATCTTGTATCATTAAAATGTTGTATCCTTTGACTGATACCTCCCACTTCCCCCTCATCCCAGTCCCTGGAAACCAGCATTTCACTCTCTGCTTTTTTAAGTTTGACTATTTTAGGTTCATCAGATAAATGAGATCATGTTGTGTTTGTCCTTCTGTGTCTGGCTTATTTCGTTCAGCATAATGTCCTCTAGGTTCATGCATATTGTCACAAATGGCAGGGTTTCTTCTTTTTTAGGGCTGAATGATACTTCATTGGATGCATATACCACATTTTCTTTATCCATTCAGCCATGGATGGACACTTAGGTTGCATCCATATCAAAAAGATCAGTACATACTTATTTGGAGGAAGAAATTGTGACCCCATTTATTTTGAAGGTGGTGTTGCAGTATTATTTTTAATTGACAAATAATAATTATATATATTTGTGGCATACAATGTGGTGTTTTGATTAATGTTTTCAATGTGAATCCTCTAAGGATTAAATAAGGCTAATGAACAAATCCATCATCTCAAATACTTACCATTTTTGTGGTAAAAACATTGGAAATCTACTCTTTTGACAATTTTGAAATATACAATGCATTACGTTTTATTATAGTCACTATTCTGTGTAAAAAATCACTAAAGCTTGTCTCTCCATTCTAGCTGAAACTTTGTACCTATTGATCACCATCTGTCCTTTTCCCATCCACCTGCTCTCCCAGGCTCTGGTAACCATCATTCTACTCTCTGTTTCTATGAGCTCAACTTTTTTAGATTCCACGTACAGGTGAGATCATGTGATATTTGTCTTTCTGTGCCTGGCTTATGTCACTTAGCATAATGTCCTCCAGGCTCAAGGATCAGTATATACTTTTAAAAGACATCTGCTGCATTAGCCAGGGGTAGGATATTCACTTGTATTGACATTGACTATGTCCTGGTATCTAAATTATGTGAACTTCATTTAATCTTCAGAATGACTATGTGAAGCAAGTATTAAAATGAGAAGACTGAGGCTCAGAGAAGTTTATTTGCTCAATTACCCAACTACTGAGTTGAGGGCAGGGATTCAACTCCAAGTCTGTGAATTCAAGTTCATGCTTGTGCCACTAAGGGTGGCTCACTTCCTTTAAGTGGCTGAAGGCCCAAGCTAATGATGCCAATTCCAGGGAACATTGGTCCTTTGCTCTGTGGTCAGTCTGCACCTCCCCCATCTGGCTGGTCACCTCTAGGATGGATGGGAAACCCAACTCCGCTGATGGTTTAGCACAAACCCAGCTCTGCTGATGAACCAGCTGCTCAAAGTGTTTGTCCTACAATGATTTTTGTTTTTAGAGGATGGGCTTCTAGGTAAGTAATCAGTCATATTAAGGAGTCCACTCAACAAACTTCTGTTGAGCATCTACCCATGTTGGGAATGCTTCTTGGCTCTAGTGAGGTGGATGAATAGCACAGTCACACACATGAATTGCTTATAGAGGGGAGTGAATAGACATACCCATACTTCTAATACTCTGGGAAATCTATGACAGATGCATGACGTTCCTGGAGAGAGTGAGAAGTGCTAACCTAACCTATAGATTGCAAGGAGACAAGAAATGCTTCCTGTATGTGGTGTATAGGTTGAATTTTGATTATCAAATGTCTACTTGATACCGTGCTATGCTCTGTGCATTATCCTATAACTCCTGGAGTTCATGTTCTTTAAAAGAGACACTGCTTGGACCATTCTCAGCACCTAGCACAGTTCCTGGCATGTAGGAGGCATCAGTAGAAAATATAAAACCACTCCTGGAAGAACAGTCTCCTGCCTCTGCCTTTGCACTTCCACACTGAGTGTGTCAGCAGGGATAAGAGGCCAGCTGTGCACCGTGAAGAAAACTGAGTTTAAAGCCTGGATCTGCTTCTTGCTAGCCATGAAACCTTGGGAAAGTTCTTCCCTCATTCCCTGAGTTTCTTCATCTTTAAGTGGGAATCATAGTAGCCCAATATGACATGGTTTTTGTGAGAATTAAATGAGTATTGCACATAAATGCCCTCAGAGCAATAGTAAGCATGTAGTAAGCACATAACCAATAGTGGCTCTTAAGTTTGTCATGAGGTCTCAATTAATCTTCTCAGAAAAATCTCTGTTTTGGCAAATTCTGGCTTTTCTCTGATGTCATGTGGTCTGAATCTAAAGTTCATTCTCTTTTTATAGATCTGGCTGATATATTTCGATGGCATGATTCTGTAACCTCTCTCTTAGAAAACCTTACTGAGTCTTGTTCAGTTTGTTCGAGCAAATAATAAACAATTAAATCTTATTTTGGTTATTTGTATCAGCCACAGCAGGTGTAGCAATGAACAGGGCCAGCCCAATAAAATAAATATCTTTTTTTCGTTATTCTTAGTATATTAATTCAGTTTATTTTCCTTTCTTTTAAAATTAAAAGCAATGGGAACTGTCTGGAATCCACTTAAGGAAGGTAAGAATCCACTTACCTACTGGAAAGATATTGTAGGTATTTCAGGAACAAACTGAGCCTCAAAATGGTAGGGGCCAGGGAAAATCCAGGCCTCAGGGTTAGGATTCTCTAGACTCCTGCCAGGCACGATGGCTCACGCCTGTAATCTCAGCACTTTGGGAGGCCAAGGCGGGTGGATCACCTGAGGTCAGAAGTTTGAGACCAGCCTGGCCAACTTGGTGAGACCCTGTCTCTACTAAAAATACAAAAATTTGCTAGGTGTGGTGGTGGATACCTGCAATCCCAGTACTTCGGAGACTGAGGCAGGACAATTGCTTGAACCCAGAAAGCATAGGTTGCAGTGAGCCGAGATTGTGCCATTGCACTCCAGACTGAGCAACAGAGCGAGACTCTGTCTCAAAGAAAAAAAAAAGGGATTCTCTAGACTTTCCTTCCAGGTCTTCACCAATAGTGTTATTAGATTTCCAGCAGATTCTCAAAAGAGGGAATGCAGTTTTCCCAGCTGTGATCAGATGTCCACCATTAAACCAATCTGCTGAGGCCAATGTGCAGAGCCCTGAAGCAGGAGCATTGCTGTGAGAAGGTCACCACTCCACAGCGGGGACAGGCAATTCCCGGGGAAGGGTCTCTTGGGTAACCTGCTTCAAACCTACTGCAGTTAATTTTTGCTTCTTGTTTTGCAACTCTGAGGATTAATTAAGTATGGTTACTGAACAGTGACCATATACCTTGTTCTGTGCAAGATATAGGGTGTGTGCGTGTGCGTGTGTGTCTGCATGTGTGTAATAGTCACAAAGAAACAATTTTCAAGGATCTTGTCCTTAGAAGTGCAAGGCCATAATCAGACCAAGGAATGCTTTATCACTTTCAACCTGATTGTGACTTCTGTATCAGCTGTTTTCCTAGTTCCTTTTCTCCTTAAATATTTATGTCTTCTTTATATTTCATGCTTCTTAAAAATTGGGGCATCTTTGGCTCAAATGTTCAATATAAAGGGTGGATTTAAAATGGAAGCATATAAAATACTATTGAGTTTTGTGTGTTCTTATTGTATGTCAATAACTGTACAAATTCATTATTTTCTCATTGAATATTCCCGGCCCCCTCAGCAGAGACACTAGGATTATCCATATCTCACAAATGAGGGAGATAGGCTTTGGAAAGAGGAGGTAACTTCCTCAAGGTTACACAACTAGTACAAACTGAACAAAAGCTTCTGAATTCAACTTTGCTGACTCCAAAGCCAGTGCAATGGACAGGGCCAGCCATGTCACTTTTCATAGTACTTGGTAAATTATTTTTCATATTTTGCATACATTTAATATTTTCCATTTTATTTCTTTGATTTTTCTCATGGAAAGATTTTTATTTTTTAAAGCCATGGTCTCACTGGTATTTCCTGAGTCTGCATTATCTAATTATAAAATAGATTCCTTGCAAAACAATGAAAGTGAGCATTATTTTTTGAAAACCAACAAATGATAAAAATTAAATTATTAAATTGCTGTGTAATTAATTTTTTGATCAGCATAAGACACATTTTTAAAGCAATATGTTTGAAATCGTGCAAAGACAAGGTGTGTGTAATATCAGTTAGTGGGTGGGATTGCTTTTATAACATGTTATGATGGATGCCATGATCCTAAAATGGTGGGCTTGAAAATGACCCAGGGAAAGACTGCAGAAGAGGCTACTAAAACAATGAAGAGGAGGTGATGATCACTTGGATGCAATGAGGGCTTGATGAAAGCAATTCATGCTAGCATAAATCTTACTGCTTTTTTAAGGGTCACAGATTAGGTGAGAAAATAAAATCACAAGCAGAATGGACTTCGGCAACATTCCTGAACAACTTTCTTGGGGTATCTTTGTGGTCGCTATGGAATATATTTGTACATAAGGGAAACTGATGGATTAATAATTGGTCAAATGTTTGTACTCAAAGGATACTGACCAGTGGTTGAAAGTTAACCTGAAGATAGTGTTCCATGTAGCCGACTTAAGGATTCTGTCCTTGGTCCTGTCCTCCAGTCTACCTAAGAGATGCAGGCGTCTATTTTCTTAGGTTGGCAAAGATATTGATGGCAAACTCACCCAGTGTGCAAATAATATGAAGACAGGTGGGACAGTGAATACTAAGACAGACACAGGATATAAAATGATATTTATAGAATGGAGATCTGGGCCAAGTCTAACAGAACAAAATGTAGGCAGGGATAAATGTAAAGTTCTACAAATCTCAAAATTAAACTGCACAAAATAGGATGAGGTAGATGTTTCAGAGAATTAGTAGCATGAGTAAAATATTGAATAGCTTGGGACCTAGTAAGCTCAAAGTTCACTATGAGTCAGTTCTGTGATACAATAAGCAACATTCACAAAGTCTTAATCTATGTTAATAGACCTATATTCTGGAATGCGAGTGGGGATAATTTCTTGGAACTATGCATTTCTTAGTTTGGAATATTGTGTCTGAAATATTTTAATTTAGAATAAGTTTTCTGCCTTGGTAGGTACATAGTGAGATATGGACAAATTGGAAGACATATAAGAGAGGAAGAAGTCCATAGCAAGAATGAGAGGGCAAAAAAGCAACATGATAGCAGCCTTTAGATGCAGGAAGGGGTATGAAGTACAAGAAATATTAGGATCGCTTAATGCAGTGTCAGATTACAGAATTGGTGCTAATCTGTAGCAGCTACAGTGGGATAGATTCAGGGTCAAAATAAGAAATAAATTTCTCATGGGAATGCCTGGTTATGAGATGAGGTTTCCTGGGAGGTGCTGGACTCTCTGTTGTGGGAGATTAAAAATCCTAGGCTGGAATATCATGTAGGATTGCTCTCAAATGGCCTTACTATAGATTATAGGTGTGTCCTGGAATGGGGATACTCTAAAAATTTTGAGCAGATGAGTGACAGGATTCTCATCATCCTGCAAGAGATGGGCCAGCCTGAAGTCAGGGAGACTAGTTAGGAGGCAATTGCTCTCATCCAGATGAAACAAAACTTGAATGGGGATAAGGTTAAGGAAATGCAGAAGAGTTTAGGATAGGTCCACTGCTCCAAAGCCTTTGCAAGGCACAGTGAGTGAATGTGAGATAGCTAAAGCATGCTGTGCATCTGGGGCAATCGTTTACTGACTAGGGTCTGTATTTCCCTCAGCTGTGAATTGAGAGGCTAAAATCAGGATCCCTTTCATTCATGACATTCTGTGATGAAAACAAGCTATAATAATCCCATTGCAGGGAAGGTGCATTTATAGCTCTGTGTCTGCTCACTTAAGTAGTCTGATATGAGGACAGAAATGGAGGTGGTTCCTACCCAGAGATACTCTCCCACAATGACTTTATACTGTGACTGGGATTTTGTCATTGGGTTTTTATTCAATTGAATTAAGTTCTTATATTCTCACTTAAAAAAAGGAAATGCTAATGGGAAGGATATATATTAAATCATAGTTTAACTCTAGCAGTAGGAATGATGTTTTCTGATTATTTTTTTTTTTTAAAGCTCTAGCTAAGCAGAGTCTTAAAACTTTTTTTTTTTTTTGAGATGGAGTCTGGCTCTGTCTCCCAGGCTGGAATGCAGTGGTGTGATCTCAGCTCACTGCAACCTCCGCCTCCCAGGTTCAAATGATTCTCCTGCCCTAGCCTCCTGAGTAGCTGGGATTACAGGTGCATGCCACCATGCTTTGCTAATTTTTTGTATTTTTAGTAGAAATGGGGTTTCACCATGTTGGCCAGACTGGTCTTGAACTACTGGCCTCAAGTGATCCACCCACCTCCGCCTCCCAAAGTGCTAGGATTACAGGCATGAGCCACTGCCCCTGGCTAAAACTTTTTTTGTGATAAGGAAAAGAGAGAGAGAATTTTGGAGCATGAGATACTGCTTGGATTGCAAAGCTGAGTAAGGTGCTACAGTTTGCAAACTTAGCAAGGGAGGGGAATCACCACTGAGGGTAAGCCTTGCTTACAAAAAAGTGGAAGCACTTCAAGGGCAAATTTAAATCACTTCACAGTTTTGCTGTGGCCTGGGCCAGCTCTCAGGTTGGTCCACAGATACATTTAGCCTCCCGAAAAAGAAGATCTCCCTAAGAAGAAGATCTTAGAGATGTGTTAGGTGTGTCTCATTGTGATTGTTGTTATATCTTGCAGTGATTGAAATATAACTTCCTTTCATCAGCACTTGATTCCTTTAAATGGAATTCATTACTCTCTTCTGAACATTTTATGTTAAAAATAAAAGATCATAGAGCAGTCTGAGGAAGTATATAATAATGAAGTTACTGATGTTGTTCTGAGAGTTAAAATAGAGAGTTTAAGTATTTTCTATATATCCTAGCTGCCTGTAGACAGATTTTTATCATTCATTATTCAACAGCCTTGGAAAGGGTTTGTTGGAATTCATGGGGCTTTTGAAAAAAACCCAAACCAAACCAAACCAACCAACCAACCAACAAAGCAAACGAATGAATGAACAAGCAAACCTTCATGGAAACTGGGATTTTGGGCTCAAAATTAATTTGTTAAACTCTTCTAGCAATTTATCACTGAAGTAGGAGTATGTCCTCTCTATTGACTGACGTTTTAATTAAATGTTGTACCTGGCTAGGTGTCTTTTAAGAATTTGGCATTGACTTTGGACAACCGTGGGTAATCTATCCAAATAAGACTTATTTGGGTCTTCTCTACAGGAAAAGATTTAGGGCAGCTTCTAATTTGTTAAATTATGAGTGAGGGATCCATTTGATGGGTGGAACCAGGGCCACTTTCATAGTTTGAGAAAGGTTAAATGATATTTACCAGAAAATTTTCTTGTCAAGAAATATAAAAGGAAAAGTGATCTACATTCATGTAGAGTGATTGGGTCAGGTTTTGTCAAGAGGAGAACAAATGCACTGAAGCCCTGAATGAAAATTTCCCTTAAGGCTGGATTCTGAAAGATGCACTAAATATAAAATGTTTGAATAAAGGAAGAACAGGAAGAGTCTAAGTATTTGCTGCTAGAAACACTTAGGTTTTAATCAAGAGCTCATTTCCTAGTACTATCCGAATGATTAACCTTGATAATAAAAGTGTAGGGATCCTAATGTGTGACTTTGTTGATGATTTTTCCCTCTTCTCTAAATGTGGTTTTAAAAGATACTTTCATTACCTTACAGTAGGCTTTTATAGTAGGACAAAGGACTTTCTTATCCACAATCTTATTTTCTAGTGCGACATTGTCCTTGGGGTCTATGTTATGGCATCCTGTTATGAGTGAGGCAGCTTTATTGTGACGTTCTTCAGAGATCAGTGACCAAAAGGTCCAAGGCTGGCCTATAGCTATACAATTTCGGGCTATCATTATGGTGACCATATTTTCAGAAGCCTCAAATATGCTTTTTTTTCCTGATTGAGAATTTATGTGTCTGAAAGGTTTAAATCATAGTTACATTCTGTAAAGAGTCTTAATTTAGTAGACCTACTGTAATTTAGTGGAATTTGCACTGGGCCAGACAGTCTCAGAGGTAAGAGTACAGGGACCCTATTTAGGCGGGTTCTGCTTACTAAAATTCTGCTATGTGCTAGGCACCACGCTACTAATTTTGTGAATGTTTTGTGCTTACATCGAGGTTAATCGCTCTCCTCCAGATGAAACAAAACTTGACTGGAGATAAGAGTTAAGTAAATGCAGGAGAGTTTACCCCAGTTTTTAGTAAGTAATAGGGCTGGGATTTCATCCCAGGCCTGTCTGTCTCAAAAGCACATGCTGTTTGCATCACACTGAGTTTCTCTGCTCTCTACCAGTTTGTCATATGGGTCTGCTACATCAAAATCATCTGGGGCCCCTGTTAAACATGAGATTGTCAGACCCCACCTGGGAGCTCCTGAATCAGAATCTCTCCATCTCTTGCTAGCCCGATCTCCAGGTGATTGGATTGTAGGGCCAGGTTTGGGAATCATGGGCACCTTTGTGTATCATTGCTTGCCCTTATACTGTAACCTTTAGAGGGCAAGACTTTTGCTGCACACTTATAGATATGGCAGATGTTAGAGGAAAAGTCCCGAATAGTGGGAGAAAAACTTTACTCCCCTGGCATTTTTGGTTTTAGGTACTATTAAGGAAGAAGTCAGGAGAGACTTTCAAAGATAGATAAGCTTCCCTGAGACTTGGAGTTGAGAGCAGTGTTGGGCTCAGGGCCTTGCTTCCTGTTCTGGGACATGAAAATTTACCTAGGAAGTGATTTTCATCCAGCTTGTTTGTAACTTGGGCTATTCATAGAGAAATGAAAGCTGATTACGGAAATCAGTCCCTGTTGGGGCCTTGCAAGGCTAGGCCCTAACCTCTGAGCCCATCTATTGGCATCTTGTTTATTTGCATCAATAAAGATTTATTCCACTCATTAGAGGATGGCAATTTGAACCCTAGAATTATTCCCTATTCCTGCCAGCTCATTTATGTGTTTTCTCCTTTTTACCACCAAAAAAAATAATCCAGATGGAGTCAGGGTGGGAGGGAGGGGGATGCCAAAGAAGAAATTAAATTAGAAAAGGTACAATTGAAATAACCTGACTAATCTTGGCAGAGCTTTGTGGCTAATGCATTCCAGATGAATTCCTTCGGGATGACTGAAAATAGTATTAATAGTATATAAATAAATGTATGTGGTTTGTAACAGGCGGGAAAGGAGGCAGGCAGTGGATAACTTTTATTTCAAACTATTGACCAACAGTTGAAACCTGACCAAAGATTTGGTTCATTTATTCATTCACTGATTCATACATCCATTCTGCAAGGAGATACTCATTCAGTCATTCATACATTCATTCTGCAAAAGGATATTCATTCATTCACTCATTCATACATTCATTCTGCAGGGAGATATACTGAACATTCACTGTGTATCTGGGACTTATCCATATGTGAATTTTCTAGAGAAGAGAACTTGGGACTTACCATTAAGGAATTTAAAACTTAGATCAATAATAATATTGCATGAGAGTTGAATAAGGACATAAGAATTGGACAAGAAATATCATAAGAGACCAAATAAGTGTAGCAGAAAGGAAGTAGCAGAGTAGCTAAGGAAAACCTAGATGAAAAGAATAATCCTGAAGAATTTAGGATTCAGCTTGTTACTTGAGTTTCTAAGATAGGATAGATTTACATAGGAGTGAGGACATTCCAGGTGGGGAGAATGGTGTGAGCAGAAACCTGGAAGCAGAGATATGCCGGGGCATTGACAGTCAAGCCAGCCAAGTTTTGATCATGGGTAACATGTTTATGAGGCAGAAAGCAATATAGAGTTTCATCTAATCATGTAGAATAATACTCTTTTTGCCTTTTCTCATCACATTTGTCACACAGAATTATAATGATACATGTTGCTGTTTTCCCTATTCAATTGAAACTCCTTAAGATCAAGGACTGAGTATTTTTATTTTTATTTTTTGCTTTTAAGTACCCTTACACAAAGCCGTGCACCCAGTTAGTGAGTGGGGACTGACTATGGACATGTCTGGAATGAGGCAGTGGGGAGCCAGCCCCTGCTTCCATTTCTTGCTGCCTATTACAAGTTGAACATCAGCCATAGTGTGTTTCTCATTTATAAAATCATTAAGTTATTATGTGGCTCCTCATCCATGTGGTTAGAGGAAGTTGAGGTCACTGTGAGCCTCGCAGCACAATTATTAGAGTTAGGCCATCAGTGAACCATGAGGAAGGGGACAAATGGTGGTGAACTGATGGAGAGCTGTTTACTAAGGATCTACTTCTGTCCACACTTATGTTAAATACAATGGGGGTGCATGAAAGGTGTATATAGGATCACATAAAAGCGCTGTCCTTCAGAGGCACATGACATACTAATGAGGTGCCTTTACATGCAATAGACATAAAAGAATGCCTGAATAGTCCATGGAACCTGCCTGGGCCTAGGTTTATTTTTATCTATAAAGTTGGACTGCATGACCTCTAAGGACCCTTTGAGTTTGAAATTGATGGAGAGCTCAAAGAGTTCAGCAGGGGTAAATAAGTAGGAAGGGCAGGCAATGCTTATTCAGCACCTTCTTCATAAACAGAATTCATAGGCAGGGTAAGGGTGGGTGAAAGGTGGAGTTGGGAATCTATCAGCTGGGGTTTGAATGAGAGTCAAGAAAGCATCCCAAGAGTGGAGAAAACCCACAGCAAGGACAGAGCCTAGAAGAGCATGTAGAATGGAGGCAGCCTGTGGCATCTAGGCAGACCTCAGATGGCACCAATCTTCAGACAGTGGTCAGGGTGACACTTTCAAGACAGCTCCCTTGTGAGCTTAAGTACCTATCTTCAGAAGTTGCTGGCAGTGCGTTGGCTGGGATCCTGAATGTTCATGCTCTGTGCTAGTGTATGGGGAACATTCTGATGTTTGGATTATCATTTCTGGGACTGAATGTTAAGGACTGGACCTTCTATCAGTTCCACCTGCTTTCAGGACCCCCAGAGATAGTCCCTTGGCTTCTACTGAAGCTGAAAGGTCTGTGTCCATGTATAATATCAACAGCTATTATCCACTTGGACCTGTAACCCACTGCAGCACTGAACAGCTGCTGTTGTCCAAGTTAAGGGGTGTGTGTGTGTGGGTGTATGTGTGTGTGTGTATGTATGTGTGTGTGTGTGTGTGTTTAAAGCCAATTACAGCTCACAAAAGTTTGTGCTTGCTCTGTCCAGGTGTGTCTGCCAGAGGCCCCCTGACCCAAATGTTCTGTCCCCACATCATGTGGCAGCACAATCCAATTAGAGGTGACCAGGGCAGCCGTCCACTTAATTGTATGCAGTTAACATCTAACCCTTGGCCTTCTTGGCAAAGCAAAGGCATTGGCCTTTTGGCTTCTGTTGGTCTGGTCAGCAATTACCCAGTTATTAAAACTAAATAATTGCCATTAGTTCTTGTCCTCAGTACATCCTGAGTCTCAGTGCAGGCAGATTTTCACCTGATTTGCAAAGCTCTCTGATGCAGGGCAGGGGATACTTGTCCTTCAGACACTGGGCAGGTACATCAGCAAAACAAGTTCCCATGGGCCACTGTCTCTAGCTGCTTTTGTGTTTCGAGGTGTTAACATGAATTTTGTGCTTCTGCCACAGAGCAAGCTGTCTGTGCGTCTGCGTTCCTGTGTATTTGGAGGGCTGCTGTTTTAATGTTGGGTTGGGGGGGATTTTTGTTTTTTGCTCTTTCTAAGCTGGATATGGTTTTGTGGTGGTGGCTTGAAATTCAGCTTGGAGGTATGAACTTTCTTCATTTCTTTCTCCTTTTCCTTTTTCTTTTGAGTTCACATTTCTGAAGAGATTTCTCTTCTTAAACCCCAGCATTAAATGGAGGTGTTTTCATTTTCTTTTGGAGAAGTCTGACAGCACAGGTGTGTACTTGATACTCTACTTGCATTTCCCCCCTGCAGTCCCCCTCCCCCGCCTTGATGCTGCTAGTGGCTGTCTAAAGTACAAAGGGAAAGTTAAGATTACAGGTTGTCCTTCTCTGTGATTGTATTCTTGGCTCTAGCTGCTCAGCCCTTTGCAGGAGGAACTCACATCAGGCTGGGATGTAAGAACAGGAGAATTTTTAGCGCTAGAAATAATTGCTTCTCAGAGTAGATCATCTGGGAGCCTCAACACTGAGGAATGCAGTTCGACTAAGCACCAGTAATGGATAGGACTTGCATGGGGAGAAGGGGTCTGAGATCTGTGTTTCGAGGCAAGGAAAATTTGGGCAGGACCTGTTTGCACATATATTGACATCTAATTAGGCCCTTGGTGTGTTTGGACTTCTTTGTTGCAGTGACTATGATATTATTCCATTTTAAGTACTTCCAGAGGGCAATGATCTTTAACTCAGATTCATTCCTGGACTTTATTTTTGCAGGGATGGGTGGAGTATAGCCATAATGAGGGTTATTGCATTTTATCCTATGGCTATAGACTCACTCATTTATTCCTTTCTTCCTTCAACTATTTGATATGTGTTTATCAAGTGGCCACCCAGTATAAAGCATGGCACAGCCTTGAACTGTAGATTCAAGGTGGCAGGGGTGGTCTGTAGGGTCCAATGTCTAACTTTTCATTTTGCAGAGGAGGAAACTTCATCTCTATTTTTGTCATTTTTTTAGTGTTTCTTCAAGATCCCAGGCCTTTGAATATTCCGGCTTTGGGATATCTCCTTTCCTGGATGCCCTGTACTGCATCACTTTAAGATGACAGCTGGGACCCTGAAGGGTTATTGAGCTGGTTAGGTGATCTAGCCGGTACCTGGGATATTGCAGCTCCTCCCTGAGTAGGAATGGGCTTACATCTCTCTTTTAGTCCTTCTACCAAGCAGCTCCTCCAGCCCAGGGGTCCATTCTTTCTGTGCTCCCCTTTTAGTGGCTGGACAGGGCTGATATACCTCCACAGTGCTCAGAATTGACCCAGACATGACTTTACTCTGAAGAAGTAGATCCTGTTAGGGAAACCGCCTTCAAACATGTGGTCTTGTATGGCTTGAACTGTGTCCCCCTAGAATTTATATGTTAAAATCCTAATCTCTGGCACCTGAGAATGTGATTGTATTTGGGAATAGTATTGTTGCAGATGGGATTAGTTAAGAGGAGGTCATGCTGGAGTAGGGTAGGCCCTGATCCAGGAGCTGCAGTATCCCAGAGTACCAGCTACATCACCTCAATAATCCTGCAGAGATCTGGAAGAATAGGAGACCTTATAAAAGGGGAAACAGGAGTCCTTATAAAAAGGGGAAATTTAGACACGGACAGACACGTATAGGGAGGATGCCATGTGAACATGAAGGCAGAGATCAGGGTGATGCAGCTGAATGCCAAACATGCCATCAAACCACCAGAAGCTGGCCGGAGGCTGGAAAAGATAATTCGCTAAAGCCCTTAGAAGGAAGCAGTTCTGTCCACACCTTAATCTTGGACTTCAGCCTCCAGAACTGCGATAAGATAAATATCTGTTGTTTAAGCCACCCAAATTGGGTGGCACTTTGTTACAGTCGTCTTAGCAAACTCATACCGAGAGTATTTGAGAGTGTTTTCTTGGATCTGCAGAGGGCCAGATGATCCCTTTGGGAGGGGAGATGACTGAAGAGGGACTTTTCTCTTTCTCACTGCCATTCCAACAGTGCAAGGGATTCCTGGATAATATTATGCTGGGATTTTGTGAGGGTTACTTTAGTATATATTTTCAGTGTATTGTTTATATGTGACCTTTTATCTGGAATACCCTCTGGTTTGTTTTGCCTTGTGCTCCACTCACTGTTTCAGATCCAACTCAGTCCTCCCCTCCTTGAGATATCTTTTTGTACACCCAGGTGTGGGTAGGTGTTTTCTGCTCTCCTTTGCCGTAACTTACTTCGTTGTATTCTATTTATGCTGATTTGCTGATTCACCACGTGTTCTGTGGAACATCTGTCATGGCCTGGTGCTGTCCTGGGGGGTTCTAGGGCAGTGGCTGACACAGAAGAGGCCTCTGTACTTGGGGAGCTTGTACAGAAGTGGGGTGAATGGATGGTAAACAAGCTAGCAGACCGAATAATTTCAGATTCTGGAAGGTTCTAGAGAAAAAGCCAAAACAAGGTAATGTACTAGTGGGGAAGCAAGGAACAGCTAGACATACAGGGACCAGCGGGGAAATAGCTCAGCTGAGATCTGAAAGAACAGGAGTCAGCCATGTAAAGATCTACAGAAGAAAATCCCAGGCTGGGGAAGAACAAGGTGCAAAGGCCCAGAGGAGGGACCTGTCCTGGGTTCAGGATGGAGTGCTTGGAGAATGGCAGCTGAGCAGAAGAGTCAGGGGTGAGGTCGAAGAGATTGGCAGGAGTGGGGTCTTGTGGGCCTTGTCTCAGAGCCAGACTGTGAACTTACCGTGGAAAGGATTTTGTAACGTTTGTCACTACGGTACCTGGCACACAATCAATGCATAATATATGTATGAATAACCATAAACACTTATATGTATACCTGTTAATCAAACATTATTAAACAACAACACCTCATTTACCTAAGAATTGCTTCTTAGGCAGGGTTAGCCAGGGTGCATCAAGAAGCAACAAAGAAACTAACATAATTCAGAGACATCAAGTCAAGATGTCAAGAGTTTCATGTGCTCCAAGTTGAACATTTTTCTTGGAGAATATTGCCTTTGGCCCTTGTTCAGAGCACAGTGACTATTTCTTGATGTACTATTATAGTACTTTTTTTTACATATTATTATAATAACTTTGGGTGTTAATTTTCTCACTTTCTAGCAAATTTAGAGCAAGAAGTTGTCATTGGGAAGGAAGTAGGGATTGAAAAATTGACATGAGAGGCAGACACTGTGACGGGAGTATGACGTGATGACAGACAGACAGACTTTAGATAGGAAGGTAACAGCTAGGACTTCAGAAAGCTCATCAGTGCGAGGCTCTTCATTCAGAGACAAGCAATCTTAACTATCACAGTAAGCCTGAAACATCATGTATGATAGCATGGTAAAAATACAGGCTCTTTACAATGTGGATTCTGAAGTACTGCAGAACAGGTTACATTTTTTTCTCCGTTTGTTTTATCAAAGAAAACAGGGAAGTGGAAACCATTCTAGAATAATTTACATTTGAAATGGTTAAAGTTCAAAAACAAATCTGGTGCTTAAGGATAAGCTTCATTTATCCAGAAAATGTACTTCTATGGAATCCTACCTCCTTGAATGATGCCAAATAAATGAAAATGTGATTGTTTAGCCCTTCGATCTTCAAAAGTCTTAGTACAAGTGGTAGATGATTTCGTGTGACCTCCCAATCAGAGCAAGGAATTATTATTTCTGTTTTTTTCCTCCCTAAGAGCCAGGTAGAAAATGACGAGCAAACAATGACATTATTACAGTGGCATTTTAATGGCTGTTCAGGGAACTAAAAAATCAGCAGAGGCACTGCATGAAATATTCATGGGTATTTTTCTATTTTCTTGCCTCTTCTTGCTCCAGATACAGGAGTGAAGTGTATCTGGAGAGAGAAGATACATACTGAATACAGGCCCAAGTGTGTTGAGTACAGGAAACATGCAGAAGTGGTTCCTGTAGGCCTATTGCTGGAGGGATAGGCTCTGCCATCCTCCATCCTTACCTTATTTTTGATTTTCCTGAAATCTTGTTTTTCCAGTAAGCTGAGATCCCTCTGCTTCTTGCAGAGTATCCAGGATCCTGAATGGATGTTTACAGTCCAATCTCCACTTGGGAATAAGAAAGATTTTGAAGATGTAAATTTCCCCACTGAAGTCTTCTGGGAGAGGGTGAATAGGATTAAACAGATTAGTGTCATTGATGTGAGAAAATGGGGGCTGGATGGACAGGTCTGGGGTACCTCTTAGGTACTGCCTACAAGGTGTTGACCTGATACAAAGTCAGGAGATCCCTGGGAAGCACTGATAGGGTTGGGGTGGTATCTTATCAACAAGCTGCAATTGCAACATTGCCTGCTTTTGCCTATTAATGATTCTCAAATATAAGTTTGGCCATTATATGGGCCTACACTGCTTGTGTGTTCTTTCCTGTGGAGACCCATTATGCGAAATTGAAAACTTCTGAAACCAAATTTCATGGAAACACTCCTCTACCACAAGAATCCTTCTCTTAAGCATGTGTAGTCCCCTCACTGTGCCCATCTCTGAATATGAGCTCATGTTTTCACCCCAGTGGATAACATTCTTTCTCTACAGATCCTATTCATCTTTTTGTTCCACCTCTGGCCCCATCTACTCCGAAAGTCCTCCCTGTCCACTCCAGTTCAGTGGGATCTCATCTTCCCATTTTTTGTGGCACATGTTGCCTGACTATTTGTGGTGTGCTGTCACTGTTCTCTAGGTGAAGGGAGAGAGTCCTGATTTGTAGCATTTACCAATTTCTGTAGTGTAAATACTTCTACCATAACTGATTTCAAGCTAACAATGTAGTGTTAGTGAATGCAGAGCTGGGAAACAGGAAACACATTTGCTTTTCTCCAGTTGGTGCCAGCTGGCTGCAGCATACTACTGCATGGAGGGCCCTGGAACTGTCTTTGCATGTCTTTCTTCTCTCTCCAACTAAAACCTAAGCCTCAGTGGTGCTTAACTCTGGCTTCACAGTAGAAACACTTGGTTTGGCTCTGTGTCCCTGCCCAAATCTCATCTCCAATTGCAATCCTCATATGTTGAGGGAGGGAACTGGTGGGAGGTGATCAGATTGTGGGGGCATTTTCTCCCATGCTGTTCTCCTGATAGTGAGTTCTCACGAGATGTGATAGTTTTAAAAGAGTGGCACTTCCTCTTCACTTGCTCTCTTTCTCCTGCTACCATGTAAGACATTCTTGCTTCCCCTGCACCTTCACCATGATTTTAAATTTCCTGCGGCCTCTGTAGCCATGTGGAACTATGAGTCAATGAAACCTACTTTCTTTATAATTTGCCCAGTCTCAAGTAGTATCTTTATGGACATTTGAAAATAGAATAATACACCTGGGAATCTGTGACAAACAGTAGTGTTCAGACTCTGCCCCTAGAATTTCTGATTCAGTTGGTCGTGGTAGGGACCCAGGCATAAGTATTTTTAAGCATATTTCCAGTTGAGTGTGATTGACAGCCACAAGTGAGAACTGCTGCCTTACAGGAAGGGAGGATATTTTTTTCAGTGCTTCTCAAAGTGTGGTCCCTGGCACCTGGTAGAAATGCTGACTTTTGGCTCACACCCCAAATCTTCTGAATGAGAAACTCGGGGTGGGAGATTAGACCAGCATTCTGTGGTTTAATAAACCCTCCAGGTGATTCTTACGCATGCCAAATTTGAGAACCACTGTCTTCTATCTTCTGAATACTTATTAAAACTAAAGACGGTTATAGGCACACAGCTGTGCCCAATCAACACTTGTTGATTAAAATCTATCAGGGAGTACATTTTCATGAAGCAAGCTATTTTTTCCTCTTTGTGAGAAGATTTAGTACAGAGTACCTTAAAATAGAGATTTCTTTTTGCACATTGAATCATGTGGCTTACAAATATTGAAGGATCTAGGATTTACTGTTCATTCAGCTATGTAGAAACATACCTATTATATTAAACAAAGTAAAGTGAAATTTATTCATTAAACAAGTATGCATTGATAGGTTGGAATAATTTGTTTTTAGTCCATCTTCCCTTATGATGGCCCCTATGTATCAGAGCAAAATAGGCGTGGACTTCTGTGCTTCATCTGTTACTTACAAGCTAGATGATCTTGTGGCCAACGCTTCTTTAGATCTTAATTTTTCAGAATTATTAATCGATATGGTTTGGCTGTGTTCCAAAATCTCATCTTGAAAATTAATCCCCATAATCTTTACCTGTCAAGGGAGGTAACTGAATCATGGGGGCAGTTCCCCCCATACTGTTCTCCTGATAGTGAGTGAGTTCTCAAGAGATCTGGTGTTTTTATAAGTGTTTGGTAGTTCCTTCTGCGTTCATTCTCTTTCCTGCCACCTTGTGAAGAGGTGCCTTGCTTCCCCTTTGTCTTCCTCCATGATTGTAAGTTTCCTGAGGCTTCCGTGGCCATGAGGAACTATAAGTCAATTAACCCTTTTTTTTTTTAATTAATTACTAGTCTTGGGTATGTCTTTATAACAGTGTGAAAATGGACTAATACATTAATTTTACATAGTTTTCTGCTTTGACCCGATGCAGGATATCTATAAAAACTTATAATAAACATCATAATGATGAAAATAGTGACATATTCTTACTACATTCTGAGGAAAAAAAACCTGATACCTTTACTTATTCTGCTTTTCAACAGTAACAGTGCTGTGTTTCTCAAACTTTAATGTGCATGTGAGCACCTGGGGATCCTGTTGAACTATAGATTCTGATGAAGCAGTCTGAGGTCGGGCTTAAGATTATGTATTTCTAGCCAGCTTCCAGGTGATGCCAATGCTGCTGGCTCATAGACCACATACCGAGTAGTAAGGCTTTGAGATTCTAGCTGATGCAATAAAATAAGGAAAAGGAAGAAGTGGTATGAGAACTGCAAAGGAAATTATTTGCAAAAATGATTGCCTACAGAAAAGATTTATAAACCATTAAAACTAATATGAATTTTATGTTTTACACATTCTGAGGTGCCTAGCTGCTTGGTGAGGTAGTTGTAGGATCAAGTGATAGTAATTTGTAAATCATAAAGTATTCTAGACGTTTGAGCCAAGAAGGTAATGAAGTATTAGCTTCTCAAAGCATGGTTAATTGCACTGCATTGCCTGGTCCTTAGTAGTGGGGTAATGTTTTTTCAGAATGCTTAACTAAGATTCACCCAGCAGGCTCTTGGAATGTAGTTTTCACCTGTTTCCTATGTCATATGAATCAGTTCCCTAAGTAGATTATTCCAGTTTTCAGAGGCAGGGAGTTTCTTAAACTCCCTTTTGCAGGATGGTGAAGAGAAGAAATGACAAATAGGTTTTACCTGGTAGTCAATTCTGATGGATTGCCCAGGCTTTCTGAAGTCTAAATGCTGAGACTGTTTGGGCCTTGAAGGCATGAGTGCTGTGATGGATCAGTGATGTCTGCCATCACACAGAGGTCAGGGAAGGTGGTAGGCTGGCCCCTAGAGCTGGATTAACTTAGGTTTGAATTTCTACCAACAGTCACAGACTCCTATTAATAAGCTCTGAGACCTCTTTTTAGGTCTGTGAACAAATGACCTATTCAAAAAAAGGCCCTCCATACTTCTGACTGTTGGAGGTCCTTGTGTTTACCTTTCTTTCCTTCAGATCCCCCTGGAACATAGTCTTTTCTCTCTATCTTAACCATATTTCCTCTGTCCCCTGTAATTTCTCTCTCCTTGGATGTGATGAGAGAGGAAGACAGTTTCCTTAACTCCACTTTTCCTCGTAATCCCCAGGCCCTTATGGGCCTGACTCCCAATCTTTTGTAGAAACAAACAAACACTAACATGGAGAAATGAGGAGGTTTATGGAGCCTTGCAAAGCTGCATGGTCATGGAGCTAGTCTCCAACTCCTAAGTAGATTAGGGGAATTTCTGAGTCCTTGTCTCCTTATCTATAAAATGGGGGGGGGTTAATTACTTTGACATCTCAGGGTTGTTAAGAGATTAGTGATATATAATATATATAAAAACACTTACCCAGTGGCTGATACACAGCAGGTATTCAGTCACTGTTGGTTCCTTCTAGCCAGCCCCTGTGCACTTTGTCAGCAAGGCTGACATGGAGTGGAGATTGTGACTAGAGAGCTTTCTTGGCATCGAATCTAGATGACCTTCCTGAATGCTGTTGGATGGGGAGAAATAACAACAATTATTTTTATTTAATAAAAACTCTGAAGGCTCTTGTACTATGCCAGAAATAGTTCAAAGTGCATTGTACATATTAGCTCATTTAATTTTTATAATAGCTGTAAATTGGGTACTATTTCACAGATGAGGAAACTGAGCCAAAGAGATATTAATTGCAGTTCCCAAGGTCACTCAGCTCAGATGTGTCAGACCTGGGATTCCCAGCCAGGGAGTCTGGCTCCAGAGTCTGTGTTTTAGCCACCATACTATGTTGCCACGTCTGGCCTGTGTGGGGAACATCTTGGTATCCACAGCTACTAACTTGCTCTTTGACGCTAGAGAGGTTAGGGATTTGCTTTGTTTCTTGGATAATTCCTGATTGTCTGGACTTTCTAGAAGCAATGCTTCTTGACTCTACTGCATCATTCTGCTGGATTCAGTAGGGTTCCCCCAAAATGGCCCAGGAAAATGTCAGCCTGGGAGAGAGGGGAGTTAAGACTAAGTCTGGGACAGACCCACTGAATCTGTTAAATCAGACCAGAATCTGTTAAATCAGAGCAGAGAGAAACATGAGTGTGAGGCCATGGTCTGACTGCTGTGGTATTCATGAGTAGAGTGCAGAAAGGGATTCAGGAGAGTCTTGGCAGAACGGATGCATTCACCAGATCTGTATTTGTCTCTTTACCTAGTACTGGAGCCCTCACCCTGATGCCCATGTGTTGGGAGGTGAGAGGAACCATGGCAGGGAGCAAATAGTGGCATCCGTACCTCTGTCCAGGCACATTTATTCACAGTGCTTGTTTGCTTGTCTGTGTCTTGTGAGCTCTGTGGGAAGAGGAGGGGCTGTGTCTTTGTGTTCACTCTTGTATCCCAGGCATTGGCATAGTGCCTGGCACAGAGCAGTAAATGAATCATGAACAAATGACTTATTCAAAACAAGGCTCTCCATACTGCTGACTGTTGGAGAGTGCTGTCCTCTTTCATAGTGGCAAGTTGAGCATTCACGTTGACTTTCTGTTGCTGCCACTTTATGGGCCATGTTGGAAATAGGATTTGAGAAAGTGGTAAATGGAAGGAGAAGCAGAGAGCACACACTGGGTTCCAGAAGATGTGGGGCCATGGTACATCTGAATGTGCTGTGTACAGTGGATTATAATTCTCCATTATAACTTGAATTGTTTTTGAGAAAATGGCAATTTCCTTTCTGTGTCCATTCGAAGGGTGAATATTGGCCTTCTGGTGACATATTCTCCCATCATTTTCTCCACCATGACTATGGGGTTTGATTTAACATAAATATTACCTGTATTCTAGTAGTATGGGCAAGGTTCGTTAATTCCTGGATAATGATCTTTCAGGTTTCTAATGTTTCAGGATTTAGAGGAAGGATGGGAAAAGTGGTTGTTCTCAGATTCACATTCCTTCAATACTTCTGGTGAATAGCTTCACATCCCCAAGTCTTCCTTGCCCACTGATTAAATGTGGTTCTGACTCTCAACATCTCATTTTCCCAGCTTAAGTGTAAGCCCTCTGAGAGCTCATTCTGTGACTTGTGCTGACACAGCTCAGGATTTACATAGAGAAAATGATCGGTAAATACTTGAGTAGTGGGCAGTGTTTGTCCACTTAATCTGTGCTGCAGCAATGGAAAAAAATGACCTTCTCAAGAGGGTGGAAAGGTCTGCTTTGCAAATCACTGAGTAAATGAAAAGCCCCAAGGAGCCTTGAGACCTCTAGCCTACGTGCTCAATAAAGTTCCACCTTAAGATACAGCCAAAGTCTTACCTCCCAGGCCTGCAGAAACAACATATTTTTGTAATGTTGACTCCAGAGTACTTGACTGTGGCAAGCTTGGATTAGTTGGGTATCAATACTTCTTTATGGGATTGTAGCCTTCTCCTGCTTCCCTCTTTCCCTTCCTCTCCCTTTCCTCTCCCCCTTTTAATTCCTCCCCGCTTCTCCTCCTCTTCCTCCTCTCCTTCCCCCTTCCTCTCCCTCTTCCCCTCCCTTTTCCATTCTCCCTTTCCCTCCCTTTCGCCCTTCCTTCCCCCTCCTCCCCCTCCTCCCCCTTCTCCCCCTTCTCCCTGTCCTCCTCTTCCTCCCCTTCCTCCCCTTCCTTCCTCTCAGTTTTTGGTAAACTTATACGTCTATTAGAGCTTGCCTGTACTATAAAAGATGGTCAGTAGGTGCCACTCTCTGAATAGTTTTACTGTAGGCATTGCTCATCATGTTCCAGTACCTGGCATACTCAGGGACCTACTAGAACCCAGACGTTTAACTGAATAAGCAGAATTGGCACTTAGGGTCAAATGTTTTCTGAAAATAAACCTCTAAATATGTTCTCCTTGACCTGGGTCAGAACTGTAGATCAGAGCTTCTAAAGGTGTGGTCCACAGGAGAACTGCCTTAGAATTACAGTTAGCTGTCTTGTTTAAAGTACAACTTCCTGAACTCCAAAGTAAATGCACAGAATCAAACACCATAGGGAAGGCACTGTGAATCTGCACTGTTTTAGGAGCTCCCCAGGTGATTCTTACATGCACTAAAGTTTGAGAACCATTTAGAGCAGTCACTTTTCCTTCTTTAGAGGAAGATAAGTAGGCACATTGGATTGGAATTCAGTATCAAGGAAGTGAAGGACAGACAGTTTGTGAGAAATCTGAAAGCTTGTTATAATAATAATAAAAAAAAACAACTGTGACTTACTCTTTTTTTTCTAAACTGTATTTTATAACACAAAGTATATTTAAGGAGAAATTGTGGTTGGGATGGGGCCAGGGAGAATGGGAGAAAGAGAGGAAACAAATTATATAAGCAAAAAGATTTTTTTCTGTCTTTTGTTTTCTTCAATGGTGTGGTATCCATTACTATCAAACAGAGCACCTGTAATAAGACACCAGGGTTCTTGAAGAAATTGGTGAAGCTTCATTCTCTTGCAGTGCTTATTAATTATTCAGTGTTTGTTCAGCTTCTGCTGATGGAGAATTTTCTCTTCAGAAGCTTCACAAGTCAGGGGTTACCCCATGTTCCCTCCAACCCAATTTTCTATGCAAGAAGCATCTACTTTCTCTGCCTAATTGGAGGCACTCCTCCTCCTTAATGACACTGGAGTGACTTGTCATGGAGGCAAAATGAGGGTGCACAGAGAATGTGGATAAGCGTGTAAAGATCTGGGCTCAGAGGGAGGTACGGGGGCAGGAGCGGAATGTGGAGCTGGCTATGCAGACTGAATCCAAATGGCCTTAGAGAGTAGTAGCTCCACCTTCCAGCACACTCTCTGCAGAACATTGACACAGACTTCACTTTGTTTCTTCCTTGCTTCTGTGTGTCCCCTCTCCTACCACTCTGTCTTCCAAACCTTCCACCTCTCCTGTTTTTGTGAATGACAGAAGAGAGGGTCAAAGAACTGTCAATTTACTTGCATTTAAGAAAGTGGAGCTCTCATGTAGTGGGAGAAATGTGTCCCTACCAGGGCTAAGGGAGTCACCTGCCTGTGGGTTCGTCACAATTGCATAGGGAAGAGCAGCGAATCAGGAGGAATGGCACTCCATCCAGGGGCTCTAGACTGTGGCATGTTAGGTCCCTACCAGCCTATAGCAAGAGGAAAAGCCAGGGTGAGGCCACTTCACAGGGCTGGCTCTGGAGGTTATCCCAGGTGCTATGCCCACAGGGGTGTTGTGAGCTATTTTGGTTTCTGGAAACAGTTTTGGAACCTAAGTGTCCGAGGAGTTATCTGGAGGACCACAGTGGACATTCCTACCTCTTGGATGGAGGCTGGCCCTGGTCTTTGCTGTGGGGAATGTGCCTGGTTTGGGGAGATGCCTGCTGAGGAGCCTGGGACCCAGGCGTAAGATTCAGCATATCATAGAAGAAGTTGGCAAGCATTACCTGCATCCTGTTCTGTAAAGGGATGGGGGGAGTCTTCAAGACTTGCTACAGCTAGGGAGATTCACCAAGAATTGGTGCCCAGCCCAGCTTCCAGGAGGTCTGGGACATCTGCTTGGAGCCAGGGAGCATGTAGCTGCTGGTTCACTTAATCTGTGCTCCCCCATTCTCTCCCCCTTCTTGGTGATGCTGCCAGGAGTGAGCAGTGACTCTGAGTCTTAAGTCTCCTCTCTCTGTGTGTGCGACCCTGAATAGGACTTTCTCTCTGTGTCTCAGCTCCTTATCTGTGAAATGAGGGGTTTAGGTATGCTGAGCCCTAAGTCTTGGCTTAGTCTTATACACTTTTGTCAGATGACTTTTCTTTTGGGGGCCATTTGGGATAATGATAATGATGACTGTTACAGCAGTGTTGGCTGCCCAAGAATGAAGTAGGCTCCATATGAGGTCATGCATTCCTTGTCACTAGGGGTATTCAGGCAGTCGTCAAAGAGCACTTATGAGTGATTCCAAGATAATTTCATCAGGAATATCCAGCTATTAAAAAGTTAGATTCCTGGGCCGTGACCTACTCGCAAAGACTCCAATTCGGTAGGCTTGGGATGAGACCTGAGGATTTTCATGAGGAATGAGTCTGTATCGATGTGCTGCTGTAGAGAGATCAGGTAAGATGGGGAGCCCTGTCCACTATACCCCTCACTGCAGGTTCACAATGCACAGGATCTGGATAAAGGTTTTCAGAAACCTTATAGAGATGGAATCTGTTTGCTTTGGATTAGCTCAATGTTTCCAGAATTGAGTGTGGGACTTTCCCGTGTATAAGCGGAAAAGGGGACTCCTATTTTGTGGCCACAGAAGCAGTTCCATGGTATCTGTGGGGATGCCACGTTTGTGGGGTTTACTGTATTTCATGGGAGGATTTGTGGCAGCACTGTTGATAGAAGTACAGTGAGTCATATATGAAACGTAAAGTTTTCTAGTCATCACATTAAAAAAGTGAAAAGGAGCCTGGGCATGGGGGCTCACACCTGGAATCCCTGTACTTTGGGAGGCCATGGTGGGCAGATTGCTTTAGCAGGCAGGGGCTACATGAAGAACCCTTGAAAACTGCCGGATTCCTTCCCAGCTGCAGTGGTGTGCTGTTGCCTAGTGACTTTTCAAGCTGATTGATAAATTGTCAGAAATTCTATGAGCTGTTTAATGCACATCAGTTGCTAGAAATTGGCCATGATGAGAATATTTACACTATGGAAATTGGTAAATGCTATAAATCTGGGCTCTTTTATTTTTCCTGTCAGTGAGCTGGTGTTTAAACATTTACCAGCACACCACTGCCAGCTGATGCAGGACTGAGCACACAGAGCAGGAGGCAGCAGGGTGGAGGAGGAGGAACTCACAGTAAGGAGGCAGATACTGCGGTGTGTTGCTGGGAAAGTTAGTCAACTTCTCCGAGCTTCAGTTTCCTCATTTGCCAAATGGTACATTGAGATAGATGTGAAAGGATATATATATATATATATATATATATATATATATATATATATATAAGTGTGTGTGTGTGTGTGTGTGTAAAATATGACTGACATTTTATATATAAATATGAGAAAGAAGTGACACAAACTGCTCAAACCAGAAGCCCCAGCTTAGGTCAGCAGAATCAGCCCAGGCTGATTTCCTCCACCTCTGTTACTCAAGTATCCTCAAGAGCTGGAGGTACCTGTCTTCTGTTCCTTCTGGATTGTTTTTGAGTATCATTTAAAATTTCACCTTAAAAAGTATAATATTCTCTGTTATATTTAATTTCACAAGCCATCTCCCATTGTTTCTGTATGAAGATGGGATACATGCCTTCCTATAAAGCATAAACTGAAAATTCTGTTCACTTGCAGTTATCACCCCTGACTTCCTACCCCAAATCTCATAGCTGTCAGTGGGACATCAGCCTTTACTTTTGCTTGAACATTCTATCCCAGCCCTTCCTTGGGACAGCAGGAAGAGGGCTCTCCTCCTTCTAGAGGCTCTTTGAGATTTATGACTCCACTTTGCAAGGCCATGTTGTTAACCCCCATGCCTCAGAGGTATTCAGGTACGCCAGTGCCCCTTCTTTCTCTGCATCCTGTGTTGATGCTGTCATTTCCCTGGGGAAAGGGGAAGCAGTGCTGTCCCTCACTGGGTGTCTGCCATGTGTTGATTACTTAAGGATTTCTGGCAGTGGAGAAAATAAGGTGGGAAATGGCTTTTGTGGTGATTAACTGTTGAGATGATGTGGCAGCTTCTGTCTGTGGCATGAGTCCCAATTACCCGACAAGAAAGATAGATTTGACCAAGAGTTCTTCTTTGAGCCTTGTTTCTGAGGACTGCAGGTAGTAAGAAATAACACCCAGGATGTTTAGAACTGGAATCTGAAAACAAAAAGGGGTCATGGAGTGATCAATGTGGAATCTGGCCTTGTCATTGCTAAAACGATGTGTAACCTTGACCAAGTCATTTTCCATTTGCACCTTAGTTTACCTCTCTGTAAAAGGATGGGCTTGAACTAGATGATTTCTAGAGTCTCTCTCAGCACTGAGATTCCCTGATTTTATGAACTTCACCAATGAGCAGAGACATTCCTATTTAGGCTTGTTTTATGTCCTAATTCCCAAGGACATATTTCTAATGGACTGCACTCCGGAGACTCTAATTATTTCTTGTTAGTCAAGAATAATTTTAACAAGCAGTAGTAAGCTATGAGGAGCCTGGGATGTGTGTGTGTTCAGTTTTGGAGTGTTTTGGGATTTCAGTTTAACTCAAGCATTTATTGAGTGTTCACTCTTGGGATGAAATACGGTATGCAACATGGGATTTGCAGTTGGAAACCTGAGTTTCAGTCTGAGATTTGCTGTTCGTTAGCTTTGGCCTTGGGCACGTAGCGATTTAAGTTCTCTGAGTGTTAGTTTCTTCACCTATAAAATGGGCATAGAAAGAGCCTCTTCACTGAGGAATAAATGAGAGAATGTGCGCAGAGCATACAGCACAATGCTTAAAGCAAGTAAGTGCTCAGTAAGTGTTATTTATTTTTCTATACTCCATGCCAGGTCCTTATTAGGTGTTAGGAATGCAGAGATGTAAGTCAGGGGCTTCCTGCTTGCAAGACATCTGTTGGCTTTAGGCACATAGGCACCCAGTATGTGATGATAATCAGCACTGGCAGTAAGAAAATTATGATTCGGTGCATAAGAGATGAGATGTCCAGCTCTCAGAGTACCGAACTAGAAAGCCAATGGCCAGTGTGCTCCTGGTGGCAATCAGTACAGGAAAATACAGTGCAGCTGTGGCCAGTTCTATAAAGACAGAATGACAGACTCCAGCACAGCTTTAAGTTTGGGAATAGCATTTAGATAGTCCCTCTTGGCAGCAGCATAGTTGAAATTCTCCAGACAGAACATCATTGGCATTTATGTTTCTAGAGCTGGACTTGCACCATGGGAGTGGGATTCTAAAGCTTAGAAAAAACAGCTCTTGAAACCCAGGGAGTTCTTGCTTTTCTGGAAGACAAAATTACTGTTCAAGCTCACTTGAATAGTATTATAATGGACATATTTTGAATTGGATTTACCAACTCATATGTTCTTCAGAAGACCTCTTCTATTTTCTGATTCTTTCCATTTTAATTTCTTCTATATTAAAATTGTTTAAAAATCTAAAAAAAAAAAAAAAAAAGGTAGAAGCAGAGAGGGTTAGCTGCTTCTGACCCCTGGCAAGTGCTTGATGATGTGAACTCTTCCCTCCTGGCTTTATTTCTTTCCTTTTATTAAGGAAGCAGCAATTGAATATTTGGTGTTGAGCACTAAGAGTCTAGTAGTGAGTGAACCTGATATTTGCCTCTGGAAGATTCCAGTGTGACGGGGGAGACGGACATGTAGGCAGGTATACTCAGCAAAGTATGATAGGTGCTAGGGACACTGGGACAGGGTACTCTGAGCAGGGGGAGAGAGGGAGGTGCAAGGTCATAAGACTCCACCTGGAGGTGAGGAACATATGGTTGTGTGAAGGCATCTATGGAAAGGATTCCTGTTGCTCCATGGTGGTCTGGGGAGGTTTTCTGGAAGAAGCGACCTCTGAGCTATTTACTAATGTCTCCCTTCAGGTCACAGAGTTCTTCCCTAACACTCCGCAAGGTTGGGGAATTCTTATGTCTATTTTGAGTTCCTTCTGCTAGGCTAGCTCAAATGTTGCCAGACATTGCAAGGGTAGTTGGGGCTGGCAGGAAGCCCTCATCTGAAAGTCAATTACATTTGCCTTTGGAAAATGGGACAAGACATTTATGCTTAATATTTGGGTATTTTTGTTGTTGGCTTAAAAACATTTCTTTTTCAGGTCACACTCTGCTAGTGAAATACTATTAATTTCAAATGGAATTAAATGTCTGTTCTTTGTAGAGCACCCTTGCCAAATAATTACATCAAATATATAGTTTGCAAGGAAGATTGTCTTTTTATCTTTTCTTAAAGGGCAGTCCAGAATCCAAACATACTCCACGCCCCACTCCAAGAGCCACCCATAGCCTTTTCTTTAGTCTTTTACCCAAGATCTCTGTATCAGCTCATCCCTCTCCAAGAACCTGGGTCAGGAAAAATTGTAATACTCAGAGAACTTTCTGTATTATCTTCACTAACGGTGTCAGCTTTAATAAAAATAAAAGTACCCAGGCTTATTCAGCAGCAGGGGAGAAAAATATAACCTCACGAAGCTCCATATAGTTTTACTTTGTTATGTGATGACAGGCAGACAGGCAGAGAGAACAAAAAAGATAATGAGGAGGTAGAGTTGTTTCTAGAGTGAGGGAGGGATATGGGGGTCGTGGGGTTGGAGACTCTGGGGGGGGGTCCTACATGCCCAGGTCACAGTGGTCCCTCTTGTGTTGTAGGTGTCTGTGGCTGTTCCCTCCTCCTGAGACCCCAGAATTAAGTATCCCTTTGGCATCACCTTCTTATAGTTGGGAGAGTTGGCTGGAAACGGTGAACTGGGAACTTGAGGTGACCCTGGAGATATTCCTGTTTAATGTCATCATTTTGCTAATGAGGAAACTGAGACCCAGACAAGGGAAATTCAGGCCCTGCCCCCAGTTTACTGACAAATGCATGAACGAATGAGAGCCTGGCTTTCCTCCAGGAGTGGCTGCCCAGTTACACACTGAGCTGTAGGCAAGGGGGATGAGACCCCAACATGCTTAATTCCCAGGCTGTACACTTCCTCCTGCCCCATTCCAACTAGCTGTAGCTCAGTGAGGGGTGTGAGGGGTGTGAGCGGAGCAAAGACTGGGACTGCAGCAGGCAGTGCCTTTGCCCTTGCAGCCTATACTTTCCTACCCCCCATCTCAGCGGGTTTTCACCAGGGGCAATTTTGCCTTGTGGGGGATATTCAAAAATGTCTGAAGACATTTATCACAACTGGGGGGGGAGAGTGCTACTGGCATCTAGTGGTTAGAGGCCAGGGATGCTGCTGCACATCTTGCAAGGCTCAGGGCAACCCCCACAACAAAGTTATCAGCCCCTAAACACCAACAGTGCTGCTGTTGCAAAGCTCTGCCTGATTTTGTGCGTGAGTGTGTGTCGGGAGGTAGTGTATTTGAAAGAGATTAGGGTTCATTTTGACTACAGTGGGGGTACTGATATCATTTTAAGGGTGATGGATTAGGTTCCTGTTTTACAAACATGCCCATGCATTTGAATTATACAGATGGCTTGTTAAAAAAAAAATCCAATTTTTACCAGGGTGAGATTATATCTCATAGAGGTAGAGAGTAAAATGGTGATTACCAGAGACTGGGAAGGGCTAGGGGAAGGAGGGATGAAGGTAAGCTCATTAGTGAATATAAAAATACAGTTAGATGGAATAAGATCTAGCATTTGATAGTACAGTAGGGAAATTTTAGTTAACAGTAATATATTATATATTTCAAAGTAGCTACAAGAGAATTGGAGTGTTCCTAACACAAAATGACAAATGTCTTAGACAATGGATATCTCAGTTACCCTGATTTGATCATTATTATATACATGTTTCAAGATGTCATATGTGCCTGCAAAATATGTACAACCATTATGTACCAATTAACATGTTCTAGGCCCTACTTTATATATGAATCTCCAGGGATGGGCCTGGGAATTGATATTGTTACTCTGCTTCAAAGGTGCTTCTGACACTGGGCCTATTTGGGGAAATAACAGATTCAGGCGCAGTGTCGGTTGAACATTTGTTATTTGCCTATTCAGATAAATCTGGGTTTTAACCTCAGCTCTGTCATTTATCAACCGTGTGACCTTGGGCAAGTCACTTATTCTTCCAGCCTGCATTGTCTCATTCTCAAAGAGGGATGATCACATCCCCTTCATGGTTTGCAGTGAGCATAAAATGAGATAGCATGCATCAAAGCACTGGCTCAGTTCATGGTTGGCAGTAGGTGTTCATTCCTGTCAGATGAGTCTGGTAATGTGTTAAGTTGTCAGTAATAATGAGAGCCAGCAGTCATCAACCACTAATATTGCAGGCACCGTGTTAAAATATAAAATATAATTAAATTTTATAATATCTTTTCTCCTTAGCTTCACAGCAACCCTGTTTTATAGCTGGGGCATACTGTGGGTACTTGGCCTGTGATAGGCTGAGTAAGGCGTATCTCCAGGCACCCCTGCAAGAAGTCCACATCTCCCTGCCTGGAAGCTGTGGATGTTACCCTATATGGCAAAAAGGGACTTTGCGTACATGATTCAGTTAAGGATCTTGAGAGGGGAAGATCATTTTGGATTATCTGGGTGGGCCTGATCTAATCATGGGTGTCCTTATAATAGGGAGGCAGGTGATGAGAGAAGGCAGATGTAACAATGGAAGCCAGTCATTGGGTGGCACAAGGAAGGAATCATGAGCCAAAGAATGTCACCAGCCTCCAGAATTGAGAATAGACAAGGCAAGGGATGCTTCCCTGGAGCCTCCAGGCAGAGCCAGCCCCTATGACATCTCGATGTTAGCTCTCTGCGAGATCCATTCTGGACTTCTGACTTCTAGAACTGGGAGAAAATAAGGTTGCGTTGTCTTTAAGCTCCATGCTGTGGTCGTTTTTTGTAGCAGCCATAGGAAATGAATTCTCTTCCTCTGGCCTCATACCCAGAGATGCTGAGCTCTGTGCCAGGCATTGCAGAGTGGCACAAGGAAGTTGGGCACCTCCCATTTGACTGATTAGAGGATGTGTACACACAATTGAAAAAAACCAAGGGAATTTGCAGCAAAGGACAAATGAAAATATACTTGAGAAAAAGTTGAGAGTAAGAGGATCTTCCATACTGGTACTGTACATTCAGGAGGACTCCATGGAGGAAGTGGAAAGGCTGCCGGTCCCTGAAATATGCAGTTGGTGCCTTGTAAAGACAGCTTGGCACCCTGGAAACAATGACTTCTCTCCTGCCCAGTGACCCATTGGCTCCTTAGATGTTGATCCTGCACCTGGTCTCCTGCCCTCTCCTTTCCCACATGGTGCAGTGGCTTCTGCTGCTGACCAACATATTCCCAGAGCCTCTTGTACCTCCCTGTGACTATGAGGATGGCAGGTGACACCCTCTTCATTCCCCATCTCCACCAGCCACACAAGTCTCTACTCTGCCCTGCCTCACCCTGCGTGCTACCCAACATCACTTGATGAGGGTGATGCATGTCAGTGCTGAGTAACATGGTTATTAGAAGTATGAATTATTTAAGGAGACGTGCACATCATTAACCTGTCATTCATCTGAGGGAGGCTTGACGTGTGAATTAGCCATGCACATTGCTATTTTGCTTATGGGGAAGGGAAGGGAGGTAGAAGGTGGGGCAGCAGGAAGGGAGGAGCGGTGAGGGTGGTACAAATAATCAGACTGGCTGCACTGCTGAAGGATTGGGAAGAATTGACCTGAGAAAGGAGGCAGATTTGTTTGTTTGCTTGTTTGTTTTTTGAGACAAGAGCCTTGCTCTGTCGTCCAAGCTGGAGTGCAGTGGCATGATTTGGGCTTACTGCAACCTCTTGTCTCCCAGGCTCAAGCAATTCTCCTGCCTCAGCCTCCCAAGTAGCTGGGATTACAGACATGTGCCACCAGGCCTGGCTAATTTTTGTATTTTTAGTAGAGATGGGGTTTAACCATGTTGGCCAGGCTGGTCATAAACTACTGACCTCAGCCTCCCAGAATGCTAGGATTACAGGTGTGAGCCACCTCACCCAGCTGGCAGTTTTTTCTTTAGGCCACAACAGAGCAATTTGATGGCAGAGTATTTTTGGCTCCAAGACACTGTGAATTGGAAATGCAGGAGAACTAGCATGTCACACGTTTGGAGGCATCTGTGAGCATACATACCAATATGATCACTGTAATTATAATAATAATAAATGTTCTCTTGTGGTGTGACTTGTGGAGGTCACCCTGAGATGAGAAAGTGAAGAGGAAGGGAGGTGGAAAGGGAAGCTATTAATAAACCCTAGACACAGCCTTCAGCTTTCCTTTACCCTTCTCCCACACTGAACCATGCATACTCGGCTCCCTGGCCCAGACTTTGGTGACATGTGAGCCCACCTGGTCCGGCATCATGACCTCTTGGTAGCTGTTTGCTCTTCCAAATGGGCTGCTTTGTTAGATGAACAGGTCAGTTCCCGTGCTTGCCCCTGTTTGGCTCTGCAGGGGCCTCTGATCCAAAAGCACATGTTCCCTTTGTGAGCTACTGAGGTGTGAAACCGGATCTCTGGGTGGCACAGGAGATAAGGACCTTGTCTGCTAGAATATACTGAATTACGGCCCTGAAACCAACTACCTTTAGAGGGAGGCCAGCCCTAGAGTTGTTCACCAACCAGGAATTGCCTGTGTCTTTTGACAATCATCAGTGTCTGCCAGATGATCCTTCTCTTTCAGGGAACATGGAAGGATTAGATAAAATCTCTCCTGAGAAGCTTACCCTCTTCTTAGGGAAAGTCTAATAACACACAGGTACTAGGTGTAGAATATTGTTGTTATTACTATTTCCAGCACAGCTTAGGAATAACATTCTCTAATATCAGAGTACTGTTATATTATAAGATACATTATATTGCTTTATTGGATACTAGTAGTAATAGATGGAAAGTAGTATCATGCCAGTATAGATGTACTTTGCACAGAAAACGAGTATTGCTGGAGATTACAGATGATAGAAAACTCTATAGGCAGGTGTAGTACTAATGCTGATATCTAACATCTGCAGAACGCCTTATAGCTCAGATCTCACCTTTGCATCTCATTTGATCTGTGCAACAGTCGAGAGCAAGTCATCTGAAGCCAGAGAAGTTAAGGAGTTTGTTTATATCTTATAGCTGGTAGGTGGAAGGGCTGGGATTGGAACCCCTTGTGATGCCATGGCCAGGCCCACTCCACCACAGCTGCCAGCATCACAGAATGCTATGTATTCGTATGTGGCATGTGTGTCACAGTGCTTTATGGTTTCAAAGTCTTCTCACATCAGTTACCTCCTTTGATTGTCACAGAGGTGGAGTGCATGAGGTAGGGTCAGGTCTATTCTGGGCATTTCAGGGGCAATTGATTTGTGGAGGATGTGGCCTTGAACCATCTGCTAGCTGATATGTTAGGAGGGCATGTTGATTCCTGGAGAAAACACACACAAACACTCTCTCTCTCTCTCTCTCTCTCTCTCTCTCTCTCTCTCTCCCCCTCTCCTCAAGAAACAAAGAAGAAAAGCACACAAAACAAAAAACACTGATAATAGAAAGCTGCAAATGTGAAGTATATTTACTGTATCATTGTGCCTTGCTAATTACCAGCTAACAGTTATCCTTTCCTGCATTCCGTAATGTAACAGCATAAGATGGGCAGGTGCCCCCATATCTTGCTGCTGCTCATTAGTCCTGATTTGGGTATTTATGGTTGTCCTGGCCTTTGGTATCAGGATGGGTCTTCCTGCCCTGGACACCTCTGGGTCTGCTCCATTCTTCTGCCATTATTTGCTCACTGGGGTCTCCTTTAGATAAAAGAATGGAGATGGAATTAAGATGGAGTTACAGAGCTTTACCACTTTACACACTGATGGTTTTTGTATCTACATGTAGAGTGGGGTGCATGTGTTTGTGTTTTGGTGCGCCTGTGTACCCACAGACACAAGAATGTGCTTAGGTTGAACTTTTTCTCCACACCTAATAACTTGGAGTAGAATCAGGCCACTATGTGCATGGATCATTTGTATTACTGGTTCTAAGGCAGCATTATTACTTTAAACCTCCCTTATGATATTTCCAGTGACTGACAGGCACTGTCATAAATCTACCTGTTACTCACTGAGCCTGGAGTTGTTGACTTGGCTTAGGATGTATCGCTCGGTTGTCTAGCATTGCTCACCCACGCTGAGCCTGCTGTTCATTTCAGCTGACCTGCTTCCACCAAGAGAAGGCAGGGAGCTTGGAAACCAGGCAGAATGGGTAGTGATCTGCCCCTTATTGGGGCTGTGTATCTCCCTAGAGCAGGCTCCTCTGGGCACCCTTGTCACTGGAAACTGGGAGGATGACTTAGTAGTGCTAGCGAGACTTGCAATAAGAAATTGCAAAGATGTTTAATCTAGTTCATCTTTGTCATTAGTGCAGAAACTACACCTTACAAAGGTCATCAGTCTGTTCTTGGAATCTGAAGAATGAAGAGATCACTCCATTCCAAGGGAACTCATTCTATTGTAGGGTTAGAACACTCTTTCTTCTTCTGTATGGCCAATATGTGGTGAGATAGGAAGTGCGTTAGGCCAAGAGTTGGGCATGAGCTCATCCTTCTCCTGACTACTGATAAACTATGGGATCTTGGGAAATCACATTATCATTCTGGGCTCCAGTTTCTTCTGACTGTAAAGTGAGTAAATTGGGTTTCCAATATAGCTCTGAGATGCTTGGGGTTTCTGAAAGATTCCTCAGGTGTTGCAAAGAAGATTAAGGTGCCAGTCAAGTATTGGGCATGAATCCAGCCAAACTGAATGAGAATTGTTATGATTTTGTGTTTTACATACGGATTTTTGAGTCAATGATTTTTGTAGCTAAACAAGTTTAAAAAACAAGACTGGATCCTTCAAGATTCTTTCCAGTTCTCATATTTTATGATCTTTGAAATCTGTAGAAATTACAACAATCTACTTAGTGTTATAGAATAAGACTATTTTAAATTCTTTTTACACGGAATGATTCTAATTCCTCTTATGAGACAGCTTTCCTAATATCCTTCACCTTCCTAATGTCCATACGGGCAGATTGTGATGTGGATATTAAGACAGATCTGTTTTGGTGTCCTCTTTCCTTACTTCCTCTCCTATATTACTCTCTTTTCTACTCCAAGTGCTTTGCTATTTCCTGTTCTCAATAGACTATTGGACCTGCCCAGATCTGACAGGGGAAATTGTCTGATCACCTTACCCTGGAAGAAGTGTTAGCTGATGGTGATTTAGAGTTTTAATATCTTCCAAAATATTTGGGACTTTTGAAGCCTGAAAACCTAAACCTCTTCCCAAAAAATGAATCTCAGGGCTGGATGTGGTGGCTCATGCCTGTAATTCCAGCACTCTGGGAGGCCAAGGGGGGCAGATCACCTGAGGTCAGTAGTTCAACCTGGCCAACGTGATGAAACCCCATCTCTACAAAAACATAAAAATTAGCTGGGCATGATGGCAGGTGCCTGTAATCCCAACTACTCCGGAGGCTGAGGCGGAAGAATCACTTGAACCAGGATGCGGAGTTTGCAGTGACCCAGTATCGCACCATTGCACTCCAGCCTGGGTGACAGAGCTAGACTCTGTCTCAAAAAAGAGAGAGAGAGAAAAAAATAAATCTCAGATGATGAAGTTGGAGGCTCAAAGATAAATTGTGCTACAGGAAGTTGTGTATGGGTGGTTCCCCTACATCTTTCAGCTGATTCTTCTCCATCCCTTTTTCAGGGTGTGTTTGTAATTTTGCCTTATGGAAGTGTTTCCAAAAGTTAATCCTTTGGAGTACTAATCCTAAATGCTCTGAGATAAAAGGATTCTGTGACCAGATGCCTTTGGGAAAATACTGGGTACTATGTTTTCCTCTTAGAGATTCACAATGCACCTTGATCTGCTTCAGGATCTGAGAAATCCGTAGGGAAGAGTCCTGTTTATCTTTGTTTAATCCCAGGTTTTCCAAATGATTTGACCACAGTATCTTGTTTTTCTCTAGGTAATTACTGTTAAAACCCCCCAAAACTGGTGTTCCCGGAGCATAGTTGGGAGACTGTAGAGCAGTGGTTCTCACCTGTGGTGATTTTGTCCCCCAGGGGACTTTTGGCAAAGTCTGGAGACATTTTTGGTGCACACAGCTTGGTAGTAGGGTGGGAGGGTGTCCTGGTATCTAATGAGTAGAGGACAGGACGGCTGCTATTCATCCTGCAATACCCAGGACAGTCACCTACAACCAAAAATTATCTGGCCTCAAATGTCATAAGTGCCAAGATTGAGAAACTGTTCTAGAAATAGACAGGGACAAGGTGAGTTTTCAAACAGTCCTTGAGCCGTTTTTAACAGCCCCTCACAATCAAGCACTGAAGCAAATTCTTTTGTGACGAGGAGTGTTTTCTGGACAATGCTGAAGGAGATGTACCCAGATAGTAATTCCCTGAACATGACCATGACAAATTCAGAGCTGAGTTCTCCTTCAAGTGCAGAGGCAGCAGTCAACTCCCCTGACTCTGCACGATGAGGGCTGGGATGAAAGGCCCCTTCTCAGTGCAGAGCATCTGGAATCAAGGCTGACATAGCTTATCACCTTGTCTTATCCTCCCTTCCTGGAATCAAGCAGTTTAGCACCATTACAGGAGGAGCCTGTTTTCCCAGCTTGCAGATTGGGCTTTATTTATTTCTTTAATCTTGCCTCAAACCTCTTTTCTTTTTCTTGGGCTGACAGGGCTTTGCAGCTCATTCTGGAGATGATGTTGACTTGGTGAAAAAAAATGTGCTTGCTGTCAAGCACAAGAGTGTTTCTGGGGTAGGGATTCTTTAAGTCTTGGTGATTTATCTGTTTCCATAAAGCAGAGCAATGATGCCTGTTAGTCAGCAGAACTCACACCTGCAGTCTCCTCCTTCAATCCCATTCCATCTCAAGGAGGGCAGTGGGGATTGTTCTAGTTTTCGGGTGTTCTAATTTTCTAAGTTAGTGAACATGAAGTTCCTTGGGGCCATGGATCCCTTTGTGAATCTGGTGAAAGTAGTCAGTCTTGCAGAAAAATGCATACTGATGGACGTGTGCATATGATTTTACATAAGAGGTAGTACATGGACCTGTGGTGTTAGTAATCTCAGAGTTTGACATGACAAGTTTACAGGACACTTCTTGGAGACCGTAATTGCTTTTGTGAATCTGTACTGAATATCAACATTAGGGTACATAATGGGAGGGTCCTCTTCCGTTTCTGATGTCTAAGCACTGCTATTCTTGGAGATTCACAACACAATGAATTACTACTTTCTTGTGTTTTGGCTCATTCAATTATTCATTTATGTAGCACATACTTAGTTCCTATATGTCAAGTTCTGTTTTAACCACTGGGGAGTCAAAGGTAGACAGTCTTCCTTGATCTCAATGATAAAGGATGTAGGAATTGAAAGCCAAAAAATAAATAAAAATAAGTAAAAGACAGAAAGGAAAAAAAATTGAATTCTGAAGGCAGAAATTGAGAGGAATGGCTTCAGGTTCAGGTGCAGAGCATGTGCTGGGTGAGAATGAGCCATTTGAGACCAGGACCTTGCTTCTGTGAGTACTGGCTCCCCTGGTCTGTGATCTACCTCTTGGAATTGAAGAATTGTGCAGGAACAGGCAGAGTTTGCTTTGGTGCCTGGCACTTGGTTGTGGACTGAAGTTCAGCTTAAGAAGCATTTTAAGAATATTGTAGGAAACCATTCAGAACTTTCCACCACCCCAAGGCAGCACTGCCCACTCCTGCTTTTCAGTGCCCTCTGCAGAATGCTATAGAAATTCCACCTGCCCATCCTGCCCCACCAAAAGCATCAGATGGCTAAGCTGGACTTGTAGATAGGTTCAAAGTACTCACCAGTGCAAATCAACAGAGCAGCAGACTGTCACTGACAGTCACCAAGAATGGTGGCTACTCTGGTGACATCCCATAGTTGTTATAGGCAAGGAGTTGGAGCACACAGAGTCCTCACCTTGGGATTTTAGGACTTGACTCATCTGTTGTGATCCGTTTTGCTGAAGGAGGAGGATATGAGGCAGCTGGGGGTGGGGTTGGGGAGAGTAGTCATATTTTTGGGTCATTGCTATAGGTTGTAGCGGGTAAGTCTGACTTTTTTTATTATTATTATACTTTAAGTTCTGAGGTACATGTGCAGAACTTGCAGGATTGTTACATAGGTATACACATGACATGGTGGTTTGCTGCCTCCATCCCACCTTCACCTATATTAGGTATTTCTCCTAATGTTATCCCTCCCCGACCTCCCACCCCCTGCTATCACTTCCCTAGCCCCCCATCCTCCAGCAGACCCCAGCGTGTGATGTTGCCCTCCCTGTGTCCATGTGTTCTCATTGATCAGCACGCACTTATGGGTGAGAACACGACAAGGCTGACTTTTCTAATCCTAGTTCTTATTGATGGAGGCTCACTGATGCTGGAGTCTCTGTTGAGGGCATAATAGTAATTTTGCAGAATGATGAAGACCTTTGTAATGAGTCATGTTAATGCCACAGTTACCTCTGTTAGGTCAGCATTGTTAAGCTCCCTAAGGAATCATAATGAATCCAATGAAACAACTAGATATCTTCTTTCTAGTTAGGACATACACCTCAGGCAACCTGGGAGAGCATGAGCTGGTCTGTTATTTTGTGTTGGTGAGTACTTTGAACTTAGCTGTAAGTCCAGACTAACCATCTGATGCTCTTGGTGGAACAGGATGGGCAATTGGGACTTTTTTTTCCAGAAACAGTTTTTGCCTGTACAATATCGTGATGTTCTCTCATGAAGAGGGACAATGAAGTCCATGGCAGTTGAATTGAAAAGAAGAAATAACTTTTTCATAGTTGGTACCTTTTTCATTCTCTTTTTAAAAATACCCAGCCCCCTATCCTGGCTCTGAATCCCCAGTGAAATGCAATGCAGGGAAAAAGAATGCACAGAAATTACAATTGTAAGCAGGTAATGAGAGCCAGCTACAAGCAGGCAGCTCTCTGCCTGTGAAAACAGGGCTTACAATTACAGATTTATATGACTCCATTTTCTGCTTTCAACATCTCAAACTGAGAAGCCCATCACTGTGGCCTGGGCAGCCTCCTCCCAGATCCTGTGTCAGAAGAGATTTCTTCTTCTTTTTTTTTTTTTTTTTGAGACAGAGTCTTCAGGTGCCAGGCTGGAGTGCAGTGGCGCAATCTCAGCTCACTGCAACCTCCGCCTCCCAGGTTCAAGCAATTCTCTTGCCTCAGCCTCCCAAGTAGCTGGGACTACAGGCACACGCCACCATGCCCAGCTAATTTTTAGTAGAGACGGGGTTTCACTATGTTGGCCAGGATGGTCTCCATCTCTTGACCTTGTGATCTGCCCACCTCGGCCTCCCAAAGTGCTGGGATTACAGGCGTGAGCCACCATGGAGCCACTTCTTCCAGATTGGCCTAGAGAGGGAGGCTTTTATTTTATTTTATTTTATTTTGCTGAGAACCGTATCTCTGCAGAGACACTTGTTCTCTCTCCTGAAGTAGGTTTCTGAATCTAGGTGAGGAAGTTGGAGTAATTGAATCAGACAATGACTGAGTTGAAAGAAAATTAAAATGGAGCTAAAAGTCCACTTATTGTTGCATTGTGGGTACTGAGGAGTGGGAAGATAATGGTAATGTCTGTCAATTGGGAACCGGTTAAATCAGTTATGGTTCATTTATGAAATGAAATATTATGCAGCTGTGAAGAAGAATGAAAAAGATTTATTTCCACTGATCAGAACTGATCTCCATCAGTCCTTAATGTAAAATAAGGAAAAAATGTATTAATGCAAAATAAGGAAAAATATACAGTGCAGTATATATAGTATGAATCCACTTGTATAAAAGTGATGTGTAAATATGTACCTTGCATCTACAAGGATGATCTCTGGGAAAGTTCACAAGAAACTTTCAATCCTGTTTGCCATTAAGGAAGCTCTTGATCGAGGGACAGGGGAGCCAGAAAAGCTTTCATAGAAAACCCTTTAGTGCTTCTGGATTTCTGTTTTGTTTTGTTTTCTTTTATGTGTTTGTATTACTTTCTCAAATCACTTAATGTTAAAAATGGATTTCAAATGGCTAGCAAGGCTTGCTTTTGGAAAGATGAGCAAATTGTGGTTTGAATGTGAGTAACTGAAGCTACCCAGAAATGAAGAGTGTCTCCAGGAACTCTCATTATTATGTGGGATTTATCACTGCTAATGATAAGTGAGAACTAGAACCTGTCGGCTGAGGTACAGTTTTACCTTCATTTATGGGGATGAATCGAGTACATTATGGGCCACATAAATTGCATTTACACCACACCGATTTGTTATGTGCCATCTGTTAGAAGCTGGAACTTCCCTCCTAATGACATCTTTGTCTTCCCCCACCTGGGCTCCCAGCTTCCTCTGCCAATGTCTGGTTATTCTTCAGCAGGGTGGGGTGGACACGAGTCAAAGAGGTAATCTCAGTGTGTGGAATGGCCAAGTGGGAGACAGTAAGAAGTGATGAGGCCCTTGATGACTAGTGTGGTGTGTCTCTCATGAAAACAATCAAATTTAGCTTAAAAAGAAAAAAAACCTGCAGTTAATACCTTGTTCAAGGTCCAGGCTTCTAAATGCCTTTCTTGAACATTTCCATGAGGTCATCCTCCTCCTTCTGTATGCCCAGCCTTGGGCATCTGTGAGTCAGGGAAGCACCCTCCTGGGCATTGGTGCTGGGAGTCTATGGAGGGAACTTGACCAGATAGCCAGAGGCAGCTCAGCTCTTTGCATCTGAGTGCATTTAGCTTCAAGGTCTTTAAAAGGGATCTTACCTCCTGTTTTGGACTTCAGATTCCTGGAGGGCAGGGATTTATTCATCTCTCCACTCAGGGCAGAGGTTAACACGTCTTGCCCCGGGCTTTTCTTAGAAAACCCAAGTCGGGCAGGGTGTTACTGGGTTCTAACATTACAACTGGGAGAACCTCTTCTCAGGGTGTATTTCTCTGACAGGAAATGTAAAAACTACAATTGCTAAGAAAAATAAATGAATGGATACATTCTTAGCACAATGTCTAGTCAGAAAAAACCTGGTATGCTTTGGTGACAGCTTGTTGTTCTTTGAAAGTATAGCTGTATGTGGGGATGGGCTCTGTCTGTCCTACTTCCAAACTCTCTGCCACCATTCCCACATAAAGAATCTCTGGCTGTGTGATCCTGGGGGCACTGTTTGCCTTGCCTAGTTTTTCTGGCTAGGAGGGATGTTGGCTGCCCCATTGTGCAGCTTTATTGGATAATTCAGGACTTTCCCTCCCTCAGCCTGTCTTTTCTTAATGGTGTGGAATGACTCGGGATTCTGTACCAATGCCTCCATAACTCTTTTCGATAACTAACCTGTACAGGAGTGTCTTCCCCAGGATAAGAGCAGGAAAGTCTGTCCAGGTTCTATAACTGCTTCTCTCCCCCAGCAGAAGCACCAAGATGCAGATCATGTCTGAAAGCCACCACAGTGCTAAATAATGTGATGCAGCAGACATTGGTTCCTATAAATTACTGATAACAGTGCTGAAAAGATAATGTAAGGTGCATAAATTCAGGTATTTAGCCAGAAGCCCATTAACTTAGGGCAGAGAAAAAGAAAGGAAGAATATTAACAAACCACTTCCTGGAAGGAGTTTTTAATGGTTGAAGAAGTAAGAGAAGAGGGGGAACTAAAAGTAAGCTATATTGGAAAGGCGGTTAGAGAAAAGGAAGAAAAAGCATAGGGATCCTTTTCCAGATGGTGGAAGAGAAAAGCTTCTCGTCCTGAGTTGGAACTCCAGGTGGATTGATTACCATTGGAAGGTCTCATCTCTGTAGTTTAATAGTTTTCTCATCTAGGGCTCAAATACCACCTTTTCCCTGAAGCCTTCTAAAGTGCTCCAGATGAAAACAATTCTCTCTCCAAGATTTATTCTCTTGCATTGTTTGTCTCTCTCGGTGCTGACTTTCTATTCCTAATGATGATTATTTGTGTCCATGGTTTTTTTTTTCCCCCTAAAAACGTATAAGCTCCCTGAAGGCAGAGATTGTGAGTTGGTGATTGACAATTCAGCAGCTATTCTGCTTAGTATATGCCAAGCTCAGTGCTATAGGGACATAATGAAATGAGCAAAACATGGTCTCAACACTAATGATATTTACCTTTAGCAGAATTGAGTATAGTTCTTTGCATAGTATTTGAGCAACCTCTATTGAATGAACCTGGTTCAACCCTCTCTTCCTTGTTTTAAGGATGAAGAAATTGAGGTCCATGACTACTTGAACTTTGTAAGATGACACTCCTACTTTGCATAAGGACTAAAACTGGCAACATTTTTTTTTTGGTTCTATTTTTATAGTCTACAAGCAGCATCATTCCCTTGGCTAGTTGTTTCACAGATGAATAAGTGGGGCTGGGAGAACCTGGAGGTAGCCTTAATCCCATAGTTGGGAATACAACTTCCAGGGTTCACTGAGAGCTAAAGAAAGAACACAAAGGAATGATCAAAGCCAGGCCAGTGGGTGGTGTGTATGTCTGAGAAAAGATAGAAAAGGATTTCATGAGCTGAGGAGGAGGACGATGCTGGAATGGGTGGCTAGGTCTTGGGGAAGGCTGACTCTGGGCTCAGATGACTGGAGAAGTCAGTGTCATGGACAGTTTCCTCTTTCACTGGTCATTTTGCAGGGGTTTGTAGGCTCCTGCAGGTGTTATAGATTCAGAACCGTGTAAATAAACATAACAGTCGAAACTTAGCTTAAATCAGTCCTTCGTCAAACTCAACAAACAGCCTTTTATTTTTCTTGTTGCTATACAGGTTGGTTAGAGCTGGAAGATAACAGGAAACCATCTGATTCAGCCTTTATGCAAGTAAGATATTGCCTCTGTTTAACAGATGACTTAAAAGAGGCTCGGTGAGGTTCAAGGGTCTAAGACCACCCAGGGGAGCTGTCTAGTTGATGGCAGTCCAGTGGTGATTAGTGGAGTGTAGAGCAGCTATTTGTGAACATTCTTTCCGATTAAATTTCAGCAGAATCAGGCTATGCATTCAAGTGAAACTCAGGCTCTGCAGGGACTAAAGATGCCTTTAGCCCATAGCTTGGAGCATGGGATTGCTGGTGTCTGACATCTTTTCACTCTGGCTGCAGTGTAGATGACACAGGACAACTTAGGGTGCCTGTGCTTCTCTGAGATGGCCTGGAGCTGGAGCAGCCACAAGCACACAGAATCATGGGGCCGGAGTGTCTCCTTAGTCCTAGTCCTTTGCTCTTCACTCATAAGCAGATTAATTATAAATGAAGAGAGTTCATTCTCAACAGGAAAATTAATTCGTCTGTTGACCCCTAAGGATCATCTGGGTTCTCTTCAACTCTGGGAAAATGGGAGCTCATTCTAAATTGGAAATCGTTAGACAGGGTGGTCAGAGCTGGTATTTACCTTTTACATACCTCTTTTTTTCCTGCTTAACAAAGTCAGTAGTTAAAAATCTTTTGCCGAGATCAGAGTTGTTATATTTCTATTTTGGAAACAATGCAGAAAGAAAAGAAGGGGCTAGACTGGAGGCATAAGAATGGAGGGAAGCGTGGGCTAGTGTCTACATTTTTTTGCAAAGGGAAGCTCATGTTTGTGAGGTAGTTCTGGTCTGAATTCAAAACTCAGGTCCTGGGAAAGACAGTTTTCTGACAAACTCCTGCAGCACCATGCATCTGTATTCTGTCAGATGTCTCTGTGAAGTGGGCTTGGTGGGGAGATGGTAGAAAATCTGTGGTAGGGCTTCCACACTAACCTGGCTCACTGCTCCATATTTGTCCAGTGCAGCTTTGAGGCCATTTACAGTCTCATTCTTCGGAACTATGTGGTTGGTCCTTCTTTGTGACTGTATCCCATTCTGCTTTGCTTCACTAGTTAAGCATGTTAATGACTTTATAAGACCATTTGGTCCTTCAAGGCAATGAGTGTTTTATTCCCCTTGGATTGCTCACAGTGCTTGCACTATTTCTGGCAGTTAGAAGAAATGCAATGAACATTTATCCTTATGGTCTTTGGAACACTTCCTGCTTTGGGAAGTAAAATTTTAAGTATTCTTGGTATCAAGGTGGCTAAAATTCTTCTACTTTATTATCATTATTTTCTTCTAAAGATTTTTTGAAAGCAGCCTCTTTCATAAAACTTATGACTTGGATTTACATGGGTTTACCTTCTTTTACTTCCTACATTTTTTGTAGGTTGTGTATCAGACTTTTTTTTCCCCCCACATTCTTCTTCCCTAGAAAGACCTGGGCTCCTTGAGTCTCCCACAATGGCTGTGTTCTTACTTTAAGACTAAGTTATTTTGGGGTCATTGATTTCCCAAGTTTATCCCTTGATAAGTGACCTCACTACATCAATATCATGGTTGGGCAAAGAAGGAGAGGAGCCTTGGAATGTGAATCAGGCAAATATGATTTCTATTTTAATTATCACAACAAACCTGGGATAAACATTGTTAGCTTAATTTTTGAGAAAAAGATTCTTGTCACTTTAGAATGGAGTCATTTTGAATGCCAGATAACATAACCCCATCTCATGGGTGATTTTTTTTCCACCTAGAGTAGCAGAATAAGAAGTTGAACTCTGTACAATACACAGACTATACAATTAGGGTAATTAAAATAATGAGCCTGTATTCATCCTCTTACCCAAGGTCATACAGCCAGAAACCTTTGAACCTATAATTCAATCCCAGGTCTGCCTGATTCAAATACCTCTAGTTTTTTATGGTTGAAAGAAAATAATAATAGAATTTAGATTATGCATCACGGGTGACCATTGAAAGCTTGTTGGGGAGCTAAAAGTGAGATTTGTCAATATGTGTCTTAGTAGGGTGACATTGGTAGGATGTCGGAGAGGGTGGGAGCTATGAGAAGGAAAGAAGAATAAGTTGAGGTCCATGGTATTATAATATTCCAGGAAGAAGATTATGGAAATCTGTACTGAAGTTGTGGGAATACAGAGGATGGATTGTTAGGACTTAGTAATGATTGTGTTCGGGAGCAATGAGGTCAGTAATATGGCTTTTAGTATTTTTCTGTGGATTCGGGGAAGCACAGTGACACCATGAACCAAGACAGGGACACAGACGGAGGAGCAGGTATATTATTTGGCAAACTAAAAGGAAGGATAATGAGTATGATTTTGACATATGATTGAAGTATACCTGTAGTTCAAAAGGTTGGTGTCTTCCAGGAGGCAATTGGATTTATTGGACTGAGGTGAAGGAGATCTGGATGGCAGGTGGAAATTTTGGATCTACTAGCAATTAGGTGGCAATGACACTGTCAGAGTCAACAAAATTTCTCAGGAGTGGTTTGGGGTGGGAGGCTGAAATGGAACTTTGGGAATGACCAAAATTTAAGGGGCAGAGAGTGGCAGGTCAGTGATGCAAGGCTGAGAAGAGGCCAGTAAACTTTTAGGAGGATAAGGACTGGCCTTTCTCTCATCTCAGTTTTCATGGCAGAGAAAAGTAGCAGGCAGCTGCTGTTTTCCATGGTGGCTTTCTCTGAAGAATTTCTAAGATCTCCCCAACAGGGTCATTCATCGTCGAATTTCTGGAGCAGTCATGATTCCAAATACTTTGTAATATTGTCAGACTCTATACCCATATTTTTGTCAGACCTTGTGTCTAGGTTTTTGATTTGGAAAATATGGCATGTGTATCACTCACCAGCTCTCTGGAGTGAAGAATGAGATACTCCCCAGTGAACCTGTTTTCCTGCAAGATTTGATGGCTGGGGCTTTTTCTATTATGAAGCCAAAGTGATGAATAGCTAAGTGGCCACTGTGGATAGGAAAGGCAAACAGTGATAAAGAGAGTGCTGGGGCTCAGAGTAGTTGCCTGTGGAATAGGGTAGAGAGCGTTTCAGGATCCCAGAGGAAGAAGAGCCACAGGAATCCAAAGGAAATGGACCAGAAGAGCCTACACTGGAAGGATTTAGACAGACAATCAAGGAGGGATATCAAGATAGATGGTGTGTGTGTCTGTGTGTGTGTGTGTGTGTGTGTGTGTGTGTGTGTGTGTGTGAGAGAGAGAGAGAGAGAGAGACTAACAGAGAAGAGAGAGAGAGAGGTGGGGGGGTTGGAGGGAGAGGCTGCGGGGGGGTTGGAGAGAGAGAGATTATTATCCAGCATAGTAGAAAAGGAAGAGATTTAGAAGGTTACTTCAATGGAAACATATTATACCACACGCCTTCTCACAGGTTTTGCTGCCAGGGAAAAGAGACTTCTGTGGTAGCAAGAAGATTCAGGAGGAAGCACATCAGAGACAAATTCCTTGGCTACTCTGTCTCCTGGAATCCCATAGCCTGAAACTCACTTAAAGCTTGGAGAGGAGGAGTAGCCTGCTTTCCTGTACCCTAATAAAGGCCATAGATGGTCTCAGTGGGATAAATGGAGATGAGTAAGAGCCACCACAATGGGTACTGGTCTCTTTAGTGCTGTATTCTTATGTATATCAGATCCAGTTTCCCCTTTTTATAACAAATATTTTGAAACACTCACTTTACAATACTGAAATGATATTCACAAACAATGTAACCTTCCTACACACACAATTAAAATCAGCATAAACTGTAATATGAAGCAGAAATAAGAGGAGAGTAATTTACAACAAAATAGTATATATTTCAATAAATACTCGGGTATGACTGTACTTGAAGATATAATGAAGTCATCGGATGCCTCCTCCTATATATAGAATCACTATGAATAAGAGCTATAAAGGCAGACTGATCAGATGTGTGCTATTGGCAATTCAAACACTATGAATGGCATTGACATTTATTATGTAATTAAAAAATGGTGAATAGCTTTTTGTAAAGTTCTTTACGAAATAAGTCAGTCTTCCTTCCATTTACATAGTATTTGTATTCCTAGAAAATTCAGTCCATTAACACTATAGAAAAATATTTTTTGCTTATATGTAAAATGAATTTAGGTTATAGGCTCGGTTCATGACAAACAGGTTCTTCCCTACAAGAATGTCTCATAGGATATTTTCATGCTGTGTGGAATGTCAGACAATTTTTCATAGTACAACATGATATAGAATGATTGGCATTCCTGCCTTTTCACTAAATCCAGTATTTCCCCATTCTGCCAAATTTTCCAGATGCCCCCTAAGGGGCAGTAGCGTTCTTGTTTATAACCACTAATTTGAAGTTGGTGGTAGGCAGAAGAGACCAGAGATGTTGGGAACTGAAAAGCCGCAGTTATCCTCTATGATCAATTCTTGGTACCAATTCTCTTGGGGGGAGCTATCCCTGGTGCTAGTTAGATTTTGGTGCAACCTAATTTGATTCCTACTGACTTGACCAATTCCATGTTGTACCTGCAACTAAAATTCTTTGATCCAGGCTTTCTGATCTAAAACCCTAGTTACCAACTTTAACCTTCTTCATACCGTGAGTTATGTGTACACTAGCAGAGCTCCTTGTCCTGTGCTGGACCTAAGAACTTTGCTGAGCTGTCATGTGGCTTTGGCTGCACCTTCTTGTTGGGATCAATAGGAGAAAAGGATCATGACTTCTAAGTAATTTTGTATGAATCCTCTCTAACTCATTTTATGAGACCAACATTATCCTGATAACAAAACCTGGCAGAGATACAACTAAAAAAGAAAATTTCAGGCCAATATCCATGATGAACATAGATGCAAAAATCTTCCATAAAAAACTGACAAACCAAATGCAACAGCACATCAAAAAGTTTATCCATCATAATCAAGTAGACTTCATCCCAGGGATGCAAGTCTGGTTCAACATATCAAATCTATAAACGTAATCCATCACATAAACAGAACCAAAGACAAAAATCACATGATTATCTCAATAGATGCAGAGAAAGCCTTTGACAAAATTCAACAGCCCTTTATGCTAAAAACTCTTAATAAACTAGGTATCAATTGAATGTATCTCAAAATAATAAAAGCTATTTATGACAAACCCACAACCAATATCATACTGAATGGGCAAAATCTGGAAGCATTTCCTTTGAAAACTGGCACTAGACAAGGATGCCCTCTCTCACCATTCCTATTCAACATAGTATTGGAAGTTCTATCCAGAGCAATCAGGCAAGAAAAAGAAATAAAGGATATTCAATTAGGAAAACAATAAGTCAAACTGTCTCTATTTGTAGATGACATGATTGTATATTTAGAAGACCCCATCGTCTCAGCCCCAAATCTCCTTAAGATGATAAGCAACTTCAGCAAAGTCTCAGGATACAAAATCAATGTGCAAAAAACACAAGGATTTCTGTTCACCAGTAACAGACAGCCAAATCATGAGCCAACTCCCATTCACAATTGCTACAAAGAGAATAAAATGCTGAGGAATACAACTAACAAGAGATGTGAAGGACCTCTTCAAGAAGAACTACAAACCACTGCTCAAGGAAATAAGAGAGGAAACAAATGGAAAAACATTCCATGCTCATGGGTAGGAATAATCAATATCATGAAAATGGTCATACTGCCCGAAGTAATTTATAGATTCAATGCTATCCTCATCAAACTACCATTGACCTTCTTCACAGAACTGGAAAAAAACCACCTTAAAATTCATATGGAATCAAAAAAGAGCCTGCATAGCCAAGTCAATCCTAAGAACAAAGAACAAAGCTGGAGGCGTCACGCTACCTGACTTCAAACTATACTACAAGCTTACAGTAATCAAAACATCATGGTTCTGATACCAAAACAGAGATATAGACCAATGGAACAGAACAGAGGCCTTGGAAGTAATGCCACACATCTGCAACCATCTGATCTTTGACAAACTGGACAAAAGCAATGGGGAAAGGATTCCCTGTTTAATAAATGGTGTTGGAAAAACTGGCTAGCCATGTGCAGAAAGCTGAAACTGGACCCATTCCTTACACTTTATATAAAAATGAACTCTAGGTGGATTAAACATTTAAACGTAAGACCTAACACCATAAAAACTCTAGAAGAAAACCTAGGCAAAACCATTCAGGACAGAGGAATAGGCAAGAACTTCATGACTAACATACCAAAAGCAATGGCAACAAAAGCCAAAATAGACAAATGAGATCTAATTAAACTTAAGAGCTTCTGCACAGCAAAAGAAATAATCATTAGAGTGAACCAGCAACCAACAGAATGGGAAAAAATTTTTACAAGCTACCTATCTGACAAAGAGCTAATATCCAGAGTCTACAAACAACTAAAACAAATACACAGGAAAAAAACAACCCATCAAAAAGTGGACAAAAGATATGAACAGACACTTTTCAAAAGAAGACATTTATGTGGCCAAAAAATATGAAAAAATGTTCATCGTCACGGGTCATTAGAGAAATACATATCAAAACCACATTGAGATACCATCCTACGCCAGTTAGAATGGCGATCATTAAAAAATCTGGAGACCACAGATGCTGGAGAGGATGTGGAGAAATAGGAACACTTTTACACTGTTGGTGGGAGTGTAAATTAGTTCAACCATTGTGGAAGACAGTGTGGTGATTCCTCAAGGACCTAGAAATAGTAATTCCATTTGACCCAGCAATCCCATTACTGGGTATATACCCAAAGGATTATAAATCATTCTGTTATAAAGACACATGCATGCATATGTTCATTGTGGCACTGTTTACAATAGCAAAGACTTGAAACCAACCCAAATGCCCATCAAAGATAGATTGGATATAGAAATGTGTCGCATACATACCATGGAATACTATGCAGCCATAAAGAGGATGAGTTTGTGTCCTTTGCAGGGACATGGATGAATCTGGAAGCCATCATTCTCAGCAAACTGACAGAAGAACAGAAAACCAAACACCACATGTTCTCACTTATAAGTGGGTGTTGAACAATGAGAACACATGGACACAGGGAGGGGAACATCACACACTGGGTCTGTTGTGGGGTGGGGATCTAGGGGAGGGATTGCAGGGGGTGGGGAGATTGGGGAGGGATAACATTAGGAGTAATACCCAATGTAGGTGACGGGGAGGGGATGGAGGCAGCAAACCACCATGGCATGTATGTACCTATGTAACAGTCCTGCAAGATATGCACATATATCTGAGAACTTAAAGTAAAATTTAAAAAAAAAATTCAAAGAGGGATTACATGAGTCGTCTCCCTTTCAGTCAAGTGGAGCACAACTTTGTTCTCACATTTGGGTTTAGTAGGCAGGACCTGGGAATTCCATAGTTTGTTCTGGATTTGTGAAAGCCTGTCCATGTTTTACCTTCTATAGATGAAGCTCTAAGTGGTATTTTCTACAGTATAAGAATTGTTCATCTAGAAAATGGATATGACAATAAATAGCATTGGCTCATTTGGTGACCAAATTCACCTTTCTTCATTTTGCTTTTAATCCCTTTAGGATATCAAGGAGAATATCTCAGTGTAGGGTAGTGTGTCTTTAACTCATTTCTAACTTGATAATCTCCTATTTTCAGAAAGAAAAGAGCAGGCTTCAGGCTCAGAGTCCATAGCGGGGAGCAGTATTGACTAGGGACCTTAATGGCTTTATTTCTCTGCTTCACAATTATTTTTATGATTACTCTGGATTTATGGCAGGCAATACTGTTTTTCTATTTTGTTGGAAATAAACAGTTTTCTTTTAAAGTCAATTAATTTTAGTAAAAAAAAGAATAGCCAATTTAAAGAAATACATCAACTTTAGTATAGGTGTTACATAAATGTGGCTTGTGACAAAGGCAGTACATGAATAATTTAAGTTTTGGAAACATTGCCATTTTGTATCATTCAAGAGGCAGGTTTCTGGGTGTAAAACAAGTTCTGGGGCAGAAGCAGGCCACACTTTCTGGGTATTGGCTGGTTGTCAGTTCATTAAATTATTAGTTTTTTGCACAGACACACTCCAGACTATTTACTATTCTTGTTGCAGTCTTTGTCCCTGGATAGGAAAGCAGCATGTTAATGCCTCATATAATCGGTGATGGATGGCCCCAGCCTGTCAGTCTCTGACACTTTGAGTGTTCAGTAATTTCATTATCTACCCATTTCTCTACTCATTGCAGCCTAGCACTTACGACAAGGTGGCATTCATCCGTAATGACACGGGATGGGCCAGGATTCCCAAGAATCATTCTGCCTTTAAGAAGGGTGAAATTCCTTGAAAGATGACATTTCCCATTTTTTTCTCCTCAGTTTAGAACAATGCAAGACTCGGGACTAAGAACATTTGCTGTTTCAAAAATAGAAAAGAATAAATAGCCTAGGTAAGAGGTCTATAAAATGAAACCTTTAGTGATTAATGATAGTATTTGAGGTAAATGTTTTCTAAATCAAAATAGAGTTAAGTTTTTTTTTCAAATATGTTTTTTACAACAAGTCTTGATGTGGATTGGATGCCCACCAAATGAATATGATAGCAGCCACATTTGCCATTGGTTTGGTGGAGCCGAGCTGTCTGATAAGCCAACCTTGGCCAGTTTTACTGCTCGGAGAGTAGAAAACCTTGAATCTGAATCAAAGCTGATTTTTTTTTTAAAGAGAGACAGTTCATAAATGTGCTTGATATTTACAATGTTGTTTGTAATTGTTTGACTACGATGTGCCTCACACATTTATTTCATCTCCTCTTTTTAGCAATGTCTAAGGTAGCTAAGTCAACTGCCTAAAGTCACACAGTAGATAAGTGGGACCAGGCTCTGAATTTCACATCTCAAGGCTGATCTCTATATATCCAAAGTCCATGCTTAGCTGCTTTTTTCTTGAAAAAATACATCTAGCCTCAGTTGAAATATTGTTCTCCTACCTTTTAATTGCAAGACACTTCCAAAGGTAAGAATCTTGGGAGATTGAAGAAAAAAGTATCCTGGGTGCTGAAAACAAAACAGAATGAAGAAAATATATGAAGAAAACATACTCACATGCAGTTTTCTGGGTCTCAGCTCAGAGCTACTGAATTAGCATTTTTGAGAGTGAGGCCTCATCGTAAGTCTAACAAGCCCAGAAGTGTTGATAGTCATCAGGGAGGGTTGGGAAATGGTGCATAATCCCATAGGGTAATTTTAGGGGTAATTTTCTAAATGTTTAGTAACCAGTAAGGGCCCAGGCACTCATCAATTAGAAAGGGCTCTGGCTGGAGCTGGAGCAGGTCCTAAGACTCTCAGTGCCAAGCCTTACTCCTTTGGTACAGGAGCTAAGCTGTGGGAGCTCTAAGGTGCAGGTCTAGGGTGCCAGGGTGGTGGTAGGACACATGTGGAACTTGGAGCAATGGCTTGTTACTAATGAGTCTTGGAGCGTGTCACTGTCTTAACTCATATGGCTGTATAAGTCAGTACCAGTTGACTATCCTTCCTGGTAACGTTCATGTAAGAAACTGCAAGCTGGTGTGAAGGGTTTTTTTCCTCTTTAAACCCCTTATTTCTCAAAGCCTGAGTCATCTGCATAGCAATCACAAAGAATCACTTTTTAAAAATGCAGCCTTAATAGTACACCATACCTATTAGAATTGTGACAATCCAGAAGAATGACAGCACTAAATGCTGGTGAACATACGGAGCAACAGGACCTCTCATTTGCTGCTGATGGGAATCCAAAATGACATAGCCACCTTGGAAAACAGTTTGACACTCACCATATAATCCAGCACTCATGTTCCTTGGTATTTACCCAAACACATTGAAAATGTATGTCTACACAAAAACATGTACATGGATGTTAATAGCAACTTTATACATAATTGCCAAAACTTGGAAGCAACTGAGAGAGTCCCATCAGTAGGTGAATGGATAACTGTGATACATCCAGATGATAAAATCTTAAGAAATATGCTATTAAGCCATGAGAATATATGTAGAAACCTTAAATAGATATTACTAGATGAAAAAGTCAATCTGAAGAGGCTGTATACCATATGATTTATCATATGTATATATATACACACACACACATGTAGATATAAAACATTCTGGAAAAGGCAAAACTCTGGAGACAGTAAAAAGATCCATGGTTAACAGTAGTTAGCAAGTAGAGGGGAATGAATGGTCAGAGCACAGAGTATTTTTAAGGCAGTGAAACTATTCTGTAGGATACTACAATGGTAAGTGTCATTATACTTTTGTCAAAACCAAAAGAATGCACACATCTAAGGGTGAACCCTAATGTAAACTGTGGACTTTGGGTATAATAATGTGTCAGTGTAGGTCCATTGATTGTAACAAATGTGCTACCCTGGTGCTGCTGGGATGCTGAAAGTAAGGGAGGCTGTGTGTGTGTTGTGGGAGTAGCGGGTAGATGGGATAGCTGTGTACCATCCTTACCATTTTGCTCTGAACCTAAAATTGTACTGCAAATACAATTTATCTGAAAATAGTAATGAAAATTCAGTTTCCACAATTTAGCCCTAGTCCTAGTGAATCCAAATAGGGGTAGAGTAAGAAAAGGGTGACAGCCTGCATCTGAAACAAGAGCTCTCCAGGATTCCTAAACACAAGGATGGCTAAGAACTGTTGGGTTATAAGATTCAGTCACTGGCGGACCACTGAGTAAATACATCTCCTTCCCATCCCACCTTCTCCACTCCTGGTTCCCCCGATGCTTGGGCTGATCCTCTCTTTATATCACTGGTTTTAAAATCCACTGCTTCTATGAAGTGTTTTATTATTCAGCTAGTCAGGAATGAGTCTTCCTTCTCTTGAATTTGTAGAAATCAGTCAATATTTTATTGCTCTTTTTCCATGCATGTATGTTCACTTTCTTTAGTATAGAGAGGCAGCTTTATTGTAAATGGTAAGGGATACAGTCAGATGGCCTAGGTTCAAAACCCATTTCTGCCACTCATTGTTGGTGTGACTTAGGGAATATCACTTATTCTCTCTGTGCCCAGAGTCCCTCACCTGTGAAAATGGATGAGTCAAGAAGGCCTATTTCATATGGAAGTCTGGGCTACTAAGTTAGAACACAGGCCCTTCTTTTAGTTTTCTGCTTCTTCTCTTCTCTTAGAGGAAGACAGTGTAGGGGAGTGGGCAGGCTCTGTAGCCCAACAGATCTTTGATTACAACCTTGGAAAAATTATTTAACCTTTTCAAACTATAATTTGCTCACTTGTAAAATGGGACTAAGAAGGCCTACTTCTCAGTGTAATTTTGAGGAATGTAAAAACATCACCCCTGTTAAAGGGCCAGCTCCCCACCAGGCACAGACGAACGCTCAGTTGAAGTAAATATCCCTTTTGTGCCTGTCACTCATGCTGCTGTGAGCATAGTGAGGCCCGAATGAGTGTGGGAATGAATGATGTATTGCGGTTCTGTGTAGATGGGATCCTTTGAGGGTAAGGTATGAATCTGTTGCAGATGTGATTTTTTACATCTTAGGACTTTCATCTAGGGATGTTATGTTTTGAAGCAGGGCCTGAAAGGAGAACTAAAGCATTGAGGGATGCATTTAATTCTTACACCAAAATCTTACATGAATTTACAGATATGTAAACGCTTACAGTGTCATTGTAGTACACAGCAAGGGCAAGCTTCAGATCTGCTTAAAAAACTGGAAATTTCTACCACTTTTGAAGGTCTTAAGTTTAAGCACTGATAAGAATAGAACTTACAATGATTCTGAAAGATCCTGGCTTCTTTGATGTTAAAATGGGAATTGTATTCTCTGAGACCTACTTCTCATTGCCAGCTCACTAAGCAATTGCTCACATTTTCTCTTTTTACTTTATTATATTTTAAGGCATTTAAAATATTTTGGTGAGTCATTCTTCTTGGTAATTAGATGTAGTGATTAGAATAGCTTTTATATTCTAAGGCATTAAGTTTATTTTATACACCTCACCATCATTTTCAGTAATGACCTAGAATTTAACAATGGTTTTGCAAAGATTTTGGATCTCTGAAGCCAAGAGGGGGGAGACTGTCAGGTGATATGAAGGGACGGCCTAAAATCTCCATATTCTGCCTTTATGAGGCAATCAAGACGAGAAAATAGCAAGAAAGAAAAATTGAAAAGCAGCCACAACAAAGATGAGACTTTATAGGGTTTATACAAAGTTGATTTTTTAAAATCTTGTAATAGTTTTTGCAATTGAGATAACACTTTTAAACCTCAACTGGTGGATCTCTTTGGAATTTAAAGAAAAAAGTTCTAGGTTATGATTTCCCCCAAAATGTAATTGACTTCTCCTGGGATAGGCAGGAAGAAGCAAAGCTGGGTAAGTGGGGAATGCGCAGGACCATGAAATCTGGTTTCCTGATTGGGTGCAGCAAAAAACGAAGGCGGAAAGAGAATCCATTTCACCACTGTGTGGTTTAAGAGTCCAATTAAAACCTGTTGAGCATCTACAGAATCTGGTTCCCTGAAAAATAAAGCATAAAAAGAATTTGTTGCTATTCAACACTATGGACAACTTTCAGAGATTGAAGAGGCACCATTCTGGTCATGGGGCTGGGAGTCATGTGCTTGGGGAAGATCTTGGAGAGAGAGTAGAGAGTAGGAGACACCAAATTGAGTTTTTTTTTTTCTCTACTCTTTATCTTTCCCTCCTGTGTCCCTGATTACTTTGAAGCACAAGCTAGGCTTCTGTTGTCATGAAACCCAGAAAGCTGAAACTTGGATAATAGGGAGATTTCTTTCTTTCCAATGTCCAGGTGTAAATGGGTGGTCCAGAGAGGGGAGGTGGTTCTACTCCAGAAGGTCATCCAGAGACCCAGGCTCCATCCACCTTGTTGCTCTACCACCCTCTAAATTTGTCTTTTTCACAAGGTTGAAGCTCGTCATTGTTATATCCATGCTGATAGAGAGACAGAAATTTCCTTTAATGAAGTGACTCAGAAATTGCATGTGTCACTTTCACTCACATTTCACAGGATAAAAAGCAAAACAAAACAAAAACTTAGACTGTGAGGAAAGTAGAGAGAAGTCTGTAGCTGTATGGAGACTGAAATTTTGTCAAAGTGGTTCTGTTACTAAAAGAAGGAGAGGGGATGGGTGAGGGAGGAGAGTTGGTAGCCTTTGTTACAGATCCCAAGACTCTGTTGTCAGTGGCTTTTTAATTCTGCTGTGAGGTCCCTTAGGATTTCTCAGATTCCTCTCAGGAGCCGCCTGTAGGGGAATGGAGAGGCTGTAGGCTGAGCACTGAACATTGGGATTCCAAACCTCTCCTCAGCCAGCTGACTTTGATTTTTACCTGTATCATGCATTGGGTTTCCACATAACTTTCCCTTAAAGATTTCCTAGGATGAAATACTTTTGAAAACCACTTCTGTAAGCACTTTCTATAATCCTCTGTGTTGCCCATCACTAGCACTTTTTCCCTTCTCCCTTATTGCTGCTCTCTCTGTCTATCTCTGGCTTGCTGTTTACAGGGAATGTGTTTAATGTTTCTGCGTGAGTCCCCAGGCTCATTTACTCACTCAAGCTCTCACTGCAGGTGAGTGACCCCATTGTTTACTTCTGCATTTCTCATGAAAGGCAGTATTATTTTTCTGATCATTTTCTCCCCCAGCTCTTCCTTGGAGAGTCCTCTGCCTCCTCCAGGGCCCAAGGCCTCCTTTCTTGACTAAATTTACTGCTGCCACAGGAATCTCCAGCTTCCTACTAAAGGCTGTTTCAAGCTCCAGAGAAATATCTGCCCCATCCTCTTTTATCACACAAGACTGGGACCCAAGTCAGCCCTGGAGAACTGTTTTGAGATTTCCATTCCCCGTTTTGTGGAGATGCATCACCCTTCACCTCCAGTTATCTGATTACCTTGTTGGCATAAACGGTTCTTTTATTTTAATAAAACTTTGAAATTTCTTAGGGCTTTTTAGTTTCCACAGCTTTTTCACGTGGATCATCTCACTTCATTCTGACAAGTTCCCAGAAGATGAGCACCTCTCAAATGGGAATTTTGATGATGAGGAGGCAGGTACTTGTCAAAGACAAAGGAAGCTGGCCGAAGGCAATATGACCACTAAGTGGCAGAATTAGGATTTGAATTTAGTTCTTCCAGCCTTACCTTTCATGTTCATAAACTCTTGACTATATGGATTGTAGGGAGCATGAAACAGGTTGTTGAAAGTTTCATGATCTTTGCTTCATAGAAGGGGCCCAAAGCAAATGTTAGTTTTCTTCTCTGTTCTACCTGAGACTTTTGTAAGGTGCCCTCAGTTGCATGATTTCATATATTCTTCACAATAGTCCTGGGCAGTGTGGGTGTAGTTATCTGCATTTTACAAGTAAGAATACAGAGGCCATGATAGAGGAAGTGACTCTACTACTGTCACACAGTTAGCAGTAAAATCCATCAACCAGGGCATAGTGCAGTCCTGTTCCATGAGCTGAGCTGCATCATGGAAGTAGGATCTTAATGCATTTATTGTGAAGGTTGATATTCAGTCTTCAGAAGTCAACAAAACTCTAGGCAGAGATGGAATAAAATTTGGACATTTGATACCATTTAGGACACCAGAATAGATGCCAAATTATCTGGCATGAGTTAGGCAAACTTATTTAGTTTCAACTGGAAAGACCAGTGATTGACCAACTGGTTGGTGTGAGCCTCCTTTGTGCCTTAGGAAAGGGTGGACTCTAGATACTCTGAGGTTTCATTCATTCACTTGTGCATTGATGTTATCTAGTCACTCAAATAAGTGAAGTTTAGATAAGTAGATACATCAGAGAAGACAAACCATGAGTGTCACCCTTAGTTGATCCTCAGATATTGCATAGAACTGACTCAACTTTCTAATACACCTCACTCACACTTAATAAACACTCATTCTGTCACTTTGTGAGTCATCAAGGGGTCATAAGCCATGGACCCTTCACTTCAGTTGCTTACCCTTGAGTAGAAGGAGAGAGACATGTATACAAATAACTGATACAATTAGAATGTTATCTGTGATATAGGAGAGCTGTAGATGCAAATTGTCCTGAGAACATAGAGGATGAGAGTAATTCCAGTTGAAGGGTCTGGGAAGGTTTCATGGAGGAGGAGCCTCATTAAATAGCTTGACTGATTTTGAGAGGGTGACTGAAAGGCATCCAAGCCTCAAGAAGAAACATGAACAAAGGCTCAGAAATGGAAAATACAAGGGGTAGTCAGGAAATCTAAAATTTCCACATGTTGTTTGAAAGCCATTTTGGCTAGAAGAGTGTAGAAGACTTTTTTCTAAAAAGGTGGGTTGGAGTCAATTTCATGAAATTGGAGGTGGGGCAAAGAGTCACCCGGAGGAGTCAGGACTTCCCTTAGGAGGTAACAGGGGAAATGGCAGTTTCCGAGTGGTGGGTGATAGAATTTGACAATGTGTGAGGATGGATATCAGTTGTAACTACTCTTCTTGATGGTGGGATCTGGGGACATCCAGAGCAAGGGAGGGACCTGATGCAAGTAAAAGCCATAGCACCTGTTCTCATATTCCCTTCCCCTTCCCTGGCCTTTAATTCTTGTCATTTCCCAGCCTTCTCATGTTCTTCCTGCTTCAGTTTGTGGTTCCAGGTTTTCTCTCGTCATACCTCACACATTCTACCATTGCACAAACTCTCTTCTTCCTGTTCCTACTTTCCCCTCTTTATTTATTTTCTTTCTTGCTTGTGTAAATCTTAGTATTTTGTAAACCCCTGTGTCAGATATCCTGCCTCTCTTCCTACAGATCACCCTGGTCTTCATTATGAGGCCCATGAAATAGAGCAAGTGGTAGGAGATAAGTTTGGAATATTTTGGGGTTAATAGTTTTGGTCACTTTTTTACTTTCTGAAAGTAAGCCAAGTTATCCTTGGCTTCCAGATGAGAAAGCAGAAGCACAGACAGGCCAAGTGTCCTTTCTAAGACCACATGGCTAGTAATTTAGAAAGCCAGGAATCTAAACAGGATATTCATGACTAACCACCTATACTAGGTTTTGCCACCATTCTAGCTGTCTCCTCTGAGTGTTCTTCCTGTGTGCCCAGAGGGTAAATTTGGGCATAAAGAAGTTTGAAAACCAGTTATAGATGACACAATAGAATTATGGATAGTGGCTTCAGAAAACAGCAGCATAATGTCTCTGAATGTGACTTAATGATGTTGTAAGTTCTAGAACCCTCTTCAGGTGGGGTGACATGAGAATAATCCTGCTAGTGGCATTGTAAATCAAAACAATTGCTTTGGAAGCCAGTGTGGCAAGATGTACCCAAAGCCACAACATTGTTTATTACCTATGACTAAATAATAATACACCTTGGGATTTATCCTAGGGACTTGTTCAAAACAGAAAGTATGTTAAATGCATGAAAAACACATTAAAGCTGGGCGCAGTGGCTCATGCCTCTAATCCCAGCACTTTGGGAGGCCGAGGTGGGTGGATCACAGGGTGAAGAGATCGAGACCATCCTGGCCAACATGGTGAAACCCCGTCTCTACTGAAATACAAAAATTAGCTGGGCCTGGTGCTGTGCGCCTGTAGTCCCAGCTGCTTGGGAGGCTGAGGCAGGAGAATTGCTTGAATCCGAGAGGTGGAGGTTGCAGTGAGCAGAAATTGTGCCACTGCACCCCAGCCTGGCGCCTGGCGACAGAGCGAGACTCTGTCTCAAAAACAAAACAAAGCAAAAACAAAAAAATCCCCACACACATTAAAAGGGAAATAGCATAAGTTTTGTTTCATAATAACAGTAATGACCATTATGAAGACTTTGTGGAAAAATGAGAATATATTAGTTTAAAATAGTATGCGTACTTCATCCTAACTCTGTACAAAGGTCTACATTTTGTCCAACTGGAAAGAAATCATAAAGATAGAAACAATTGTAAGAGGCTACTGTGATTATGGGTGAACTTTTCATTCCCCTACAAATTGTCTTTGGTGTTTTGTGGTTTTCATAATGAAACCCATGGAAGATAAATAAGGGGTGTTGGCCATTTTAGGGTTTGCTCTGTCTGAGCTGTTGAGATCTCCTTTTCCTTTTGGATGATGACACATTCTAGAAAACCTTCTGGATCTTGGGGGCTTTTTGGGAAGAACCAGATTCTTTAGAGTACATCCTAACATAGTTCACATCTTTTCTTCTTGCATCCAGAATGCCTCTGGGAAAATCTCCTAGGATGTGCATTCCAAGGAAGCATTTTCAGACCCTTATGGACTGTTGCTTTTGAGAAATGGTATCCTCTTTATATTATAATCTCTTCACAAAGTTCCTTGCTCTGTGTGTGTGTGTGTGTGTGTGTGTGTGTGTGTGTGTGTGTGTACGTCTGTGTACATACCACGTTTTATTCTAGTTTCAGCTGAGGGACAATATAGTACATTATTTTGGGGGGTTCTTTGGCCAATTGAGAGATCTCGAGGAATTCATGAACACCCTGATATGAAGTGGAAAATTTTATGTGAATATGTTATATATGTCTTTGGAGAGAGTATCTGCCATTTAATCATTTTGTTTAAGACCTCTTAAAGCCTCTGAATGTAAGACAATTGAACATGAACTATCAAGGCAAGGAAAAAAATGGAGGCTATTGAACTGGAGAACATTGGAAGAAGAGAAGAGATGAGTGGCTTTCTAGAAGTCTAAGAATCCTGTGTTCCAAGCATCTCAGGTTGTGGGAGAGGGTAGAGAAACATCTGTTCTCCAAGTGCTTTCTCCACATATTTTTTCTTTGTTTTTTCGAAACGTGAGGCTGATTTTTGTAGTTGAACTTCTTGAATATGAGGGTGACAGCTCAAAAGCTAAAATCATTCTGTGGCTTCCAACACTTGCTGCTCTCCCAGCTTGTAACAGATGGATTTATAGCGATGATTCCATAAAATATGATGCATGATAGAGTTGTCCTCACACCAGAAAAAAAGGCTTCATAATTTACTTTCAAATCTGGGTATGAGTGAGGGCTGGAAGGCCTGCCTCTGCCATGATATGAAACGGATTCCCAGGAAGGGGTATGGCTCAGTTGTCTGACCTTTACAACATATTTAAATGCATATTATGGTGTTCACAATCATAAATAATATAGCTAAGGTTATGCACAGGAGATAGCTAAGGGAAACATTTGCAGTAAAACTGTGGGCTGCCCTGGTGGGGAGACAGACACTTGGCTTTGAACTGGAATTTGGAATCTGGGTGGAGGGAGTGAGAGCAAATATTTTCCAAATGGATGCCAGTTGCTTTGGCACCAACAGAGCTAGGACTTCTGAAGCAGAAGAAGCAGGATACGTTCTGCTTTTGTGAGTTGGTGAAGGACATCAGAGTGGATCTTCATTTATCCATTTACCAAGGACTTATTTAGCAAGTACAATATTCTGGAAACTAGGGGCTGAGGATGTAAATACATGGCTTTTGTTTCAAATAGTAAACAGGAAAATAGAAGTGGATATAAATAAATAAGTTAGGATAATGTGTAATACAGGAGAAGCATGCATAGAGCACAGAGATAGCATGAAAATGATGGCTGACTCTAAATGGGCCAACAGGGAACAATGAAAACATGGAGGTAAATATATGATTTGGGTTTTGAAGAATAGATAGGCATTCATCTCTAATGGATGGATGGGAAGGACATTCAGATGAAGGAAAACACATGCCTGAAGGCCTGGAGTCAAAAAACAGAATGAGGCATTAGGTGAAGACAGTTTGCCATTGCTTCCATGTAAATGAGATGGTGGGAACTGTCGGTAGAGGAGACTGGAGCCTACATAAACAAGCTCTATCAGCCATCTTATGAAGGTAAATTAACTAACATCTACTCAGTATTTACTCTACATCACTTCTTCTGTTGAGTACTTTGATGCATCATCTCATTTGATGTACACAATGCTATGAAGCAGATATTAGAATTATCCCTATTTTACAGTCAAGGAAATGAAAGGTCAGAGAACAAAGAATGAAGTAACCTGTCAAAGGTCACTCAGCAGAAATGGACCGATGGTAATTTGAAGATGTGCTGGTGATAGAGATAGAAGTAAATGGATTTAAGAAATATTTTGATGGCAAAATCAACTCATCGATTTCATTGGCTATAGTAAAATGAGGGAGAAAGCAAGGAAAGATTTAAGAATGATTTCTCAATTTTTGTCATATACAGTTGGAAGGATAGTCATGCCATTCACCGAGCAGTAGAAGTTTTGGGAGGTAGAACATGGGTTTGGTCTCAAATGTGCTGAGTTTTAGATACATTTAGGATATACAAATAGAGATTTAGAAGCTGATATAAAGGCCTATTTGTCATTAATCTCCCAAGATTTAGTGTCTTAATTAATTGGCTTAGAGTTCTGTGAGTTGGTAATTTTGGCTGGGTTCAGCTGGTGAGTTGTTTTGGTGTTGGTTGGGATTCCTCTTACATTTGTAGTCATGCACATGCCAGCTAGCTGTACCTATTCCTGGGGGTTGGCTGGCTCTCAGCTGGAGTGCTAGGGAAGCGGGACATGTGTCTTATCCTCCAACCAGCTAGCCCAGGCTTGTTCTCCTTGTGACTAGACATGGTTCTAAAATAGCGAGTAGAAACATGCAATGTCCCTGAAGACCTGGGCTCAGAACTGTAACACCATTGTTTCTGTCATATTCTATTGGGCAAAACAAGCAAAAAGTCAACCTAGATTTAAAGTCTGGGGTGATTGACTTTTGATAGAAGACCCTCAAGTCACAACTGGAAATGAGTGTGGTTGCAGGAATGTGTGATATCATGGCCACTGCTGCATTTGGCCACACCTGTTTTCCAAGCAAGTGGGACTGCTTTATAGCTTAGAGCACATCTTGTACCACCTTCCAGCTTTTACTCATGATGTCTCCATCCTCATTTAATGAGCATTATTTGGTTGTCTGTTATGTGGGATAGCTTCACTACTAGTTGCTTGGGGTTAGAGAAATGAATAAAATGTACTCCCAGCATTTGAGGTTAAGGATGGTCATGTAGCCTGTTAGTGTGAAGGTGAAATTGCTCTGTGAGCCGTAGATGGTGTGCAGTGTCCTTTATTGGACGTTCTCCTGATGTAACCATGTTGAAGCCTCAGCCCCCTGGGCTAGGGGCTGCTTCCTGGAACTTTGCATGAAATGTGTCACCCACCAGTGGGATGGATTATTTCTGAACATGCTTCCGACAGAAAGCACGTTCTTGTTTAAGCAGAGCCATATGCCACATCTTGAATGTTAAAATTTAGCCACCACTGAATCATCTAGAGATAAAATAAAGGTTATGAGATTTTAAAAGCAGAAATAAAGGATTTTCACCTCTATTTTTATAACACTTTTTTCTGAATATAAAAGAAATAAGAGTATCTGTTGTAAGAAATTAGAGAATCTGAAAACATGTAGTGAGGGAAATAGAAATGGCCTGTCACCCACCGGTGATTACGTTAACATACGTGTACATTTATTTTGTAAAGTTAGATGAATACTTTATATAAAAGTTTATATTTAACATTGTCATCATATACTATAGATATATATTTTAAACACTTTTTAATGGTGTACGTACTATTCTATAGTTTGTATTTTACACTTAACATTATACAAGTAGACATTTTTAAAGTAAGAACGTGGAAATATAATTTGTCTCATATTTAAGTAGTACAGTTTAATTACCCTATTGTTTGGCTATGTATGTTGTTTCTGAGAGTGTGCTATTATAAATAATGCTTTTATGACCTTCTTGAAACCTAAATCATTGTGGGCATCTGATTATTTCTGCTGTGTATAGTCTTAGAAGTGGAAATACTGGGCCAGAGGATATAAGTGTTTTTAAAAGATTTCTGCTAGATATTGGGAATTTACTTTGCTGAAAGTTGGTATAGCAGTTACATTCTTATCCTCTGTATTTTCTTTGCCTTGAGAACTATCTGGCTGCCTACTATGGAAACTTTCCTAGCAAATATTTGTTTGTTTATTGTTTCCTTCATTCAGTTATTCATTTATTTATTCAGTAAACATTTATAGGGAGATAAAGTACCTAGGGAGAAATAAAAATGTCTAAGACAGATGGTTACACAATATTATGTATTTGTCAAAACTCAGAATTGTACACCAAAGAGTGAATTTTACTGTATGTAAATTTAAAAAATAAAATTCTGAAAATGATCAAGCACATAGCTTCAAGGAACTTAAAATCTAGAGAAAGAGATAAGATATACACACAATAATTACAATACAAAACAACATATTAAAAGTACCATATAAGAAGTGAAAATATTTGCTGGTATATTTTGTATGCCAGGAGCTGGACCAGATGTTTTACACATTCTTTCGTTTGTTCATTTCCTGGGGCTACAAAGATGAAAAACCTGAGTTCCTGCTCTCAAAGAGGTCCCAGCTTCATGGGAGTCAGACCTACAAACAGTCAACCACTGCCATGATAATTACTCTTAAGTTGCACATGCAAGAGAACAGAACCTGCCTGGGTGAGTTGAGGCTGGTTTCTGAGAAGAGAGGAAGCTTGACAGGAGACATGAAGGAACATGGTGCTTTGCCTCAGTTGCCTGGTGAGGCAGGGCTTTCACACTTATTTTACATGGGAGGAAATGGAAGCTATAGAGCTTAAGTGAAATTGTCTTGCCAAAGGTCACACCACTCAAGAGTGGCAGAGTCACAAATTTTGCCTAGATATGTGCTTTCTTTTCTAGTCACTAGATCTCTAGAGAGGGACTGGAATTTAGGAAAAGCATTGCAGGATGGAGAGGAGGAAGTAGCTCAGGAGTTACCCAAGAGGAGCTTCTTGTGGGAAGAGTTTCATATGCAGGGAGTCAGGTCGGACACCAGAGGCTCATTTAGTGGATTGATGTAGGGCAGATGATGGTGGCAGCCAGATAGCAGAGAGCCTTACATTCTCGGCTAAAGGATATGGACTTTCGTAGGCAGGGAAATGATTGATGTTTTGAGAACAAAGGAATGGCCTGCCAAGAGATGTGCATCAGAAAACATTCATCTAGCCTCAATATATGTTATCTGGGTGATGGATACCCTGAAAGCCCTGACTTGATCATTATGCAATCTATGCATCTAATGAAAGTACACTTGTACCCCATAAATTTATATAAACAAAAAAAGGAATTGACAACCTAGAAAAGGAATGAGTGAATAAATGGAAATGCCAAAGAGAAAAAAAATAATTTGGTGGTTAGCACCCTGAAAGAGTCCAGATGAAGGGTAGATGGAGATTTCCATCTATCTTGGAGAACTATCCTGTTAAATAGTAGCATACCTAGAATGTCAGAGTAAGGACACTGTGCATCTTAGTCCAGTGATCACTTCCCCACTAATTAGGCCCATCCTTAGATATTCCCAAGATTTTGTTTCCTTTATTCCAGCAGTAGCATATCTAAAATGTCAGAGTAAGGATGCAGTACATCTTAGCCCAGTGATCACTTCTCCACTAGTTAGGTCCATCCTTAGTTATTTCCAAGATTTAGTTTCCTTTACGAATTCTGTCAAAATTGTAGAAAAATTCAGACCTATCTTTTGTTGTATTATTTCAGTTAAAGCAAATAAACAAAATCTCTTCTACTCAATTACTATTTCCTTTGCCTTTTCTACCTCTACTCCCAGATGGCAATTCCAAAAATAAAAAGCTTGGTTTCCTCAAATAATAACAATGTACAATGTTGGAATATTCCAGTGAGTCATACGTTGGTACTAGCACACAGGGATGGGGCGACTTTGACCTGAAAGCTCCAACCCCTAACAGGGGCCTTTTCCATTGGAACCAGGTTTTGCTCTTACGATGGCCCAGGTGGAGCTTGGGCCCTAAGTGTGTGGGCTATAAGCAGGGGCTGGTAGAGCAGATGGCCGGGCAGACAGCAGGGCAGTGCTGTGAAGTCTAACTTGGAAAGGTAAGCTTCAAGAGTCAGTAGAGCTCAAAAGCCGCTCCCAACGTGTAACCGGAGCAGTATTTTGGGGGAGCATGCACTGGTTTCACCCCCATGTCCTTGATGGGGATGCTGTGGGTGAATCATGGGTATATGGATTTTAAGTCTTTAAGAATCAGAACGTAGAGCCCACCTATTTCTTTTCTGTGGCACTACAATTTGCCCCCAGCTGTAACTTCAAAACACAAGGCCTTCGTCTTTAGTTCCAAAATCATCTTAGGATAGTTGTCTTACTCCATGGCCTACTGGGCCCTGGCCTGCTTCACCATTTTCCCAATTGATCTCAGATTTATCTACCACCCTCCAGGCTCCCTGACTTTACTTTGGTCTCTTAAATGTGCCAAAGTCTTTTCAGCCTCAGGGCCTTCATCACTGCTGTTCTCTGTGATGACAGTGCCTTTCCTTCTGCTCTTCTTCAAGTGACCAGGTAGTCCCCACGACCTGTTCACCATCTGCTAAGGGTGTTTGTGACTTCACGTTGTGAAAGGTGTCCCCACTTTATTATTCTCTAATTCAGGAAACTTCATTGTAATTAGGGATTATATATTTATTTATTTGTTTAGTTTACAAGACTCACTCACCCCTGTGACTAGATTGTAAGCTCCACGAATTTAGGGGTGGCCTACTTTATGTACTAATTTACTAATCTACATACTCAGTTCAGTGATGGGATCACAGAAGGGGCTTCAGTACCATTTGTGGAAGGATTGAACCTGAGCCATTTCCTTTCCGTGGCCTTAGCAACTCATTTCCAGTGTGCTGGGTGTGTGTATAGGACAGAACAGGGTGGATCTCTGCTCTTCAGGGTTGGGTCTAATGGCCCGTTCTGTATCCCTCAGCCTCTCTTCATGGATTGGGTGGAGCTGATGGCCCCAAATGAGAAGATCCCACTGAAGATGCTCCAGGGGCTGGCAAGAATCACTTTAAAGGAAAATAATCCGTCTCTGCCATGAAATGAAAATGGTAACCAGGATGATAATGTTTTCATGGGTGTGAGGAAAAAAAAATTGTTTTCTTCCACCATTATCGTGATCATTTTGGAAATTCCAAATTCTGTTTCTCTGGGCAAATAAAAAAATTATCTCACTGATAAAGTATATTTCAGGGAGTTGGTGTTTTTTTTTTTTTTTTTTTTTTTTTTTTTTTTTTTTTTTTGCCAGGGCTTGGTCTTTATGAATAGTTTAAGAAGGCTCATGTTTTTTTCTCCCATTCCAGAATCACTTTGCAACTTAAGTAGAAATTCCTATGTCTTCTCTCCTCTCTTAATCATACACAGACTCTTCTAGAATATCTCTTAACTGAATAGCTCCTAAGGGGCTAGTCACTTACAGCAGTGGCATGGGTAGCATTTGGAGTCTCAAGGCACATGGGGGGAGTTAAATGAACTTTCCTTTTTGTTGAAGATGGGGTTCATTGACCTTCCTTCTGCTTCCTCCCTCTCTTCCTACCTGCAGTGAGTAGGATTACTGGTCTTTTCTGTATTCTTTCTCTCCAGTCCTCCTGCCTTTCTTTCTGACCCCAAAGACACATAACATGCAAAATATTTGAACTAGACCCTCCTCCAAACCCCAGCGTTTACATTGACTCAGCCTCAGCAGCCCTGAACTAAGACCCCACATTTCCACTGTCTTTGTCATTCCTGATCAGCATGCCCCTGCCTTCGTAGACTTTGTTCGGAATTTTGTTCCCTTCCTATCCCCCACCAATGCCTGTCTCTATGTGGCAGACCCTTAGTTATCCTCTAGGACTCAACTAGGACATCACTCTCTTTCTGGAAGCCTGTCCTGATTGTTAAATTCTGTTCACTGACAGTACCTCATGCTTACCAGTCTATCAGAGACACTCTCATTGTATTGTCATGGTATATTTACACATCTGACTCATTAAATGTGAAATACTCTGGGGGTTAGTCCCAGCTACTAGGAAGGCTGAGGAGGTAGGATCACTTGAGCTCAGGTGAAGGAGGTGGCAGTGAGCCAAGATCATGCCACTGCACTCTAGGCTGGGCCACAGAGCCAGACCCTGTCTCAAAAAAAAAAAAAAAAAAAAAAAAAAAAAAAAAAAAGTCACCTACTGGATATCTTAGAACATCACATTATTGGGCACATTTAAATATAAATAAAGATTTGACATTGAGATACGAATTCACCACACTCCTAATTATTCAAAAATATTATTCTATCTTGATTGTCACTTACATACAACTTGCATTTCCATGATGATATACCGAATAGGCATGCTATTTTTATTTTTTAGGTGGGCTTCAGACAAAATCAATACATAGAACAAAAACAATTTTTTATGATGCATTTAACTTTATAAGATATAGTCTCATTAATACCAAGAGCCAGTTTATCAGTGTACACATATGTATATATTTCCATATAGCTATGATAAGAATGAGCATACTTTTTGCTGTAATTAATAACTTATATATATTCATACATTTCCCCCATAATATAGACTATGTAGTTCCAGTTTTCAATTTGTAGTAATGATGTGGAATCTATCATAGAATATGCTATTAATTGCTTGAATGTGTCTCTGCTATGGGGTATTTAGGATACTTAATTGCTTTTTCTCCCTGTGAGGAATAGCACTGTTATAAATATTTCCATACAAATAGCTTTTTTTCTTTTTTACTTTTGAATTATTTCAATGGAATATAAGAGTATATTACCTAAAGTGGAATTAGCAGGTTAATGGACATAAATAGCTTTGTCATTCTTCCAGAATGTTCCCTGGCAGACCTGGGCCAGCACACACTATTCCCAGGAGAATATGGGAATACCAGTTTCTTTATAATATCCTTAAATTTCATAACTTTGGAATTAATATTCACTAATTCAAGTGGCATTTTGGCATTTCAGAAATGAGTTAATTTGCTTTTCTTTAATCTGCTGAAAGCCAGGCCTTTTTTCAGCATTGGTTCACTCTCTACTTTTCTTCATGTATAAACTACCTGTCCTTGTATTTCAGGCATCCTCATCTTGCTCTGGTGGGTCTGAGACTAACAAATGGTTGTCCTTTCTGATATAAGGAAAAATAGAGTTGTGCCCTATCACTTTCTAATTATATTTCTTTTGCCCTGCAGCATATTTTCACATTACACAAATGACACGTATCATAGGTACACCCAAGTACAGGAAGCTTGTGGTTTTAGTGGATTATTAGCTCTCCCTCCACTCCCCTCTCTCTTTCCCCTCCCCCTTTTTCCTCTTCCCATCCTTCCTCTTTCCCTCCCCCTCCCCCCACTCCCTCCTCCCACCCCTCCCTCTCCTTTTGTCCCCCTTCCCCTTTCTTTTCACCCTTTTCCTTCCCCTCCTCCTCTTCCCTTTTTTGATGGAGGGCAAGTGAGTAAGGGGGTCGGTGGGCAGTTGAAGAAATGAGTCAGGAAGGATAAATGTTTTGCTCACACAATAGGAAATACAGAGCTAAAATTTCAACTGAAATCTATTTGAACCCAAAGTCCACGTTCTTTCTGCCAAGCATGCTGGCCCTGATATTGTCCCTTACCACCTCCTAGAAGCTTTCCCTGAGCTTTCTACCACAAATTACCTTTCTTTGCCTCCATCTTTCTTTGAGATTTACCAATCAGGTCACCAACTGAACATTTCTCATTTAATGCCTTGAATGATTAAACATGTTTGGCCATGCAGGTTGCCTTATCTATGTAGTTCTGTATAAAAACACATACCTGTGCACACTTGGTTAGTCAGGACACTGCTGTGTGTTCTGCTCCAGGAAACCTTCCTGCTGGCTCACCTCCCCAACTTCTTTCCATAATTTGTGTGCTGAGCTGGGGGCAGTTGTTTGTAAATGTGGCCCAACCTCTTGACAAAAGTGCATGTCTCCAAGAGTGTGTGTCTGATGTAAGTTAAGCCAATTAGGAATCCCTTCTTAGAAGTTGGAGGTTAGGAACAAGAGATAGCTCACAATTTTTCCTTCTTTCTTTCTTTTCTTTTTTTCCGTCTCTTTCTTTCAGCTGGTCCTCTAGCATTCTAATCTTAAGAGGTGGGGAGGGCCCAAGGGGTTCCAGGTGGATTTAGGGGAGGTAGATAGAGCCTTTCTTCAAAAGAAGAGAGATGAAGGCCCTGCAGGCTCCCAGGCCTGCTTTAGTCCCTTCCTGAGTCATAGCTGCAGGCCTGTTCTTAGCTCCTACAGGATCCTCTGCTTTTCTGTGCCACCCTGTACTCTGAGCTTATGTTAGTTCCATAGGGCCCCTTGCTTGTCTTCAGAAAGATTGTAACCCTGATGCCCTGGGTTCTGCCAGCTGAATGTTTCTTCTGATTATTGTCAGCCTACCTGCAGAGTAATCATGGGTCCCAATTGGGAAATTTGCAGTGGTGTGAACTTGAACCACGCCTGCTTCTAAGCTGGTGTGTAGGGATGAGTACACTTCTCAGTGAGCCTGGCTGAGTACGGCATTCACATCCATGTGGGATATTTTGGTTTTTCTGCTGCTTTTTTATGTGGTAGCTTTTTGCCGTATGATTAAAACAAAATGAAATGAATCAAAATCAAATTCACACTTAATATTTGTGCAGAAATATCCATCCAAGCTGGAGATAAAATGAGTGAAAATGGAAAAGGTTAATAACTATGTCATGATTCTTGATGGAGATGTGACTGGGGACAACGCCAAGGGGGTGACAGCCTTTTTTGTATTTGAGGTTTTGTGGATTTGCAAGAATCTCATGCAGTGTCACTTGAAAATTCTGAGGGAGTACACATCAGTGTATACAAGATTCACCTGGATAGCCTGTAAAATGCAGATTTCCAGATCCTGCCAGAGGTCACTCAATGCATGAAAGATAGGGACCAGAATCTGCGTTTTTAAGTAAGTTTCTCGGACAAGTCTGGCTCAAGGAGTCTGTGAGCCACACTTTGACAGATTCTTACCTGGTACATATTACATCTATTTGTATCCGTTTGTCTGTCTATAGGTTCCCATGTATCTTCATCTCTTTCTCTCTCTTACTCTCCCCTACCCACGCACATATCTACTCTTTCAGTAAGCTCCTCAGTTCTCCTCTTCTATGCCCACAACACTCGATAAGTGCTTGGCACGTTTTAAGTGCCGGGTAAATGCTTGCTGGTTCAATTATCCCTGGCTGTCACTCTGGGATGAACTTTTTCTTGGAGCAGGGCCGTACCCCATACTATCAACTTGGACCCTTCTGTGTGCTGGGCAGTGGGAGGCAGGTGCATCTTTTCCCTTTCCCCAGATCCACCTCCTACTCACATGCAACCTACTCATTTGAGTCAAAATTCAAATTTTAGAAGGAAACTAGGGCCTGTCATCTAAGCCTTGCCAGGTGCGTGGCCTGGAGGAAGAGAAGTTGAGGGCTAGAGAGTAACTTGACAGCTGGGATGTGGAACTCGGGTTTTAGGAGGGTGGAGAGGCAGGAGGGAAATGCAGAAGGCAGTGACGTGGCCTCACTTCCATAGCCAAGATTGCTCATGCACTATGAAATCAGACCTGCAGTTTCTTGTGTTTTCCTTAACCACAGGGTTTAGAATAAAAAGTTGCCTTGAGGTTGAGTCTCTGATCCTATCTTGAAGATTTTGTTGGATTTACTTTAAACTTAGTGTTGAGGAGATTCCAGTGGAGGCTCTCATAGGCACCAAGCTGCCATGGTAACTTCAGGGGTGCCAAAATTGCTGCCTTAATTGACACACTGTAATCAGTAAGGAGGTGGAATTTGAAGCATGAGGAGCGAACAGACTTTTTAGAGTAAGAATACATTAGGTCCTGCCATTTACATGTCATGGGGTTTTGCTTGGTTATCTAATCTGAGTCTCTATTTCATCCTTGAAAAAATGGGAATAATAGTAATCATAGGATTGTTGTAAGGGTTAAATGAGAAAATAGATGTAAATGATGACTTCTGTTACTACTTTTATTATGGCCATTAACTGGAATTTATCAACTGGCTAACATTTATCTTATAAATATTTACTTATTAACATATGTTTATAAACGTCTGTTATGTATCAAGTAAGGTTACATTTATTGATTGGTTTACCAATTTATAAAAAAGATCAAGAGGCAAGAAGAAACATTTGGTCATTCATTCTGCAGATACTTTTTGAACACCTACTGTGGATTGTTTTAAGTGTTTGAAGCATATACTTTGAACAAAATACTTTCTTTTCTGTATCCCTGTGTTCTGTTTGGTCATGCTCTTTTAATTATGAAGGATTGAATTTGTCGATCTTTTATTTAGAATATTTGTATCAAATTTGAACTATTTTTGACTCCCCCTAAAATCAAGAGGCTCAGCACTTGCTCTTAAATATCTCACAATATAGTGAGAGAAGATAAATATTCCTACTACAGTACAATAAGAAGTTGCTGTAATGTTAGGATGTATCAATAGTTATGTAAAAGAAGGAGCAACAGAATCTGTCTGGAGAAGTGATGGTAGGCCTTGTAGAAGTAATTCTGATCTGAGGCTAAAAGGGTGGGAGAAGTATTTTAAGTATAGCCGGATCACAAATAGATTGAAACAGAAGAAAGATTTATTGACTGAACAGAAAGATTAGATGTTTGTGGCTTCAGGGCAGGCTTGATCCACCAGCTCAAATGATGTCATCAAAGACTTAGATTTTTTTAGTATTCCTACTCTGGCTTGTGCAGTCTTGGCTACATCTTCAGGTTCCACACTGTGTACCTTCAGCAAGTTCAGGCTTTCTGTATACTCTGTTGGTTGAAGCAGTCACAAAATTTTGAAGGGAGGAACATAGGCCCCATTTTTCAACAGAGGGTGTGTCAGGGTCAAATTGTAAGATAAGCATGTGGAATGGGAGATACCAGAAAATATAATGGGCCACAGATGGAGAGATGAGTGTGGACTGGGGTAATGAGGGATAACTCCCTGCTGGGGACAGGGCTTGAGCTGATGCTTAAAGAGTGGATGGATGGAAGCTGGCAGGCAGAGAAGGGCAGGAAGAGAACATGTACACATTCTTGGGGACTCTGGTGAGGGTTTATTTCCTTTTTGGGTTTTCTAGATGCCTCCTTACCACCCAGAGCAACTAAATAGGCTAAAAATGGAGTCTGTTGCTGCCATCTATCTGTAGAACACCAAAACATTCAGCTATTTGAAAGCACATGGGTCCTTTTTGGTTTCCTCCTACATATTCAGCCTCAGGTTTAAAGTCCCTGTGCCCACCAAGTTGATCAGGCTTCTTAAAATGCAAAGCCATTTCTCCTGACTTCTCGCTTTGTTCTCAGTTCTATTCTGGGGTAAGAGGAGCCTCTGTACCATGGGATTGGAAGATTCACTAATATCCTTGAGTTGGCACAATAAGTGCCCTTGTTAGCACTGAAATCACATTAAATCAATTATGTGCTTACTTGCCTGTCTGTCCCCCATTAGGTTGAGAGTCTTGGGAGAGAAAAAACTGTGAAACACATTCCAGCTTCTGAAGCAGATCCAGGTACATAGTAGGTGCTGTGTACAAGGTTACTGGAATGAAATAACCTTGAATGGAAATTCAAGGTTGAATGACAGCAGTCATTCAAACACCTGGGCATTTTCATCCCATCCCAGTCTACTAGAAGGTCTGCATTAGTTTCTACCCCTTATTTTTTATTCCTTCTCTTAGTCCTGGAGTCTGATCAGCTCCTCTGTGATGGTTGTTCCTCTAGATCAGGAATCTGTTCGGTCCTGAGTTTCTGTATCTGTATCTGACAGTCAGGTCTCAGAACTAAGACCTTAATTCCCAAGCACACATTGTCTGTTTCTTGTCATGGAGGGAGATTGTTTAGACCAGAGTCAACACACAAGAAGGGCTACTGTGTCCCTTTCCCCTTTTCCTTGGCAAATTTTCCTGGCATGGACTCTTGCTGTAGCTAAGATATGTGAGGAACTTACTTTGACAGAGGTATTTTGCCAAAGATAAATTTCTCAGGATGGTGGCCATGGATTATTAGCAAAAGGAAGGACAAGGAGGTATGATCAAATGTGTGCTGGTGAATCAATACAAATAAATTATGTGTTCTTTGTTGTTATGTCCTAGGCTACACGAGAGAGGGCTCTTAAATCATCCACCATCAGCTGCTGGAGGTTCTACTCCTTTCTAAAGAGTTATATGAAGACAAGCCCGGGCTTATGTTATTTTAGGCAATCCAGATCACTTTCTGGTGGGAATACTGGTGAGGCTGCTAGAGGAATGCTAGCCTCTGCAAAACATTGGAGGGGAGCAATTCTTCTCAGAGTCTGGCATGGCCCTCATTACACTGTAAGTTTTTCTACCTCTAATGTCTGGGATTTATGACCACTTTCCTACTTGAATGAATGGTCGTTCTGCTGTGATATATGGGACCGACCTCTGGGGATTTTAATCAAGTATGTGTCTAAGAGCTTGGACAGATTAAAACCTACACCTCTGCCAACTTCCCACCATATAAATGGGGTGGCTCTTTATCTCTTATATCTTGGGATGTGGCTGCCATGGCCCTGTTATCTGCTGTTCTGGTCTAAGACCTAGACCAAAGTCAACTCAAAAAGAACATTCATTTGAGCAAGGTGAGATCCAGGTAAGCAGTTTGTGAGAGAAGCTAAAGAGGTGATGAGACGTGAGGGTGAGACTAGGAGATAGTAAGGCTAGAAAGGAGACTCTCCAAAGGCACTGGACAGGGAGTGACAAACATGCCTACAGGACCAATAGGCAGGTGAGTAAGGACAAAACAGGGCAGAATGAGAACCTAGGCCAAGAGCAGGTTTCTAAGACAGGGGGGATGCACAAGTTTAGGGAAATAGGTTGGAAACCACTGCAGCCAACCTGGAGCACGAAATGAGGTTTAGGCCATGGGAATACTTAAATGGTTCTTCGCTAAATATTGGAGCTGGATTTCAAACATAGGCTTGTGATTAAAATGAATTATACTAACTTCTTGGATATCTCTGAGACACCTCCTTTTTTCTTTTTCTATTCTGTGCCATTTGCAGTTTTTAGCAAAAACTTTTTCATAAGGGATTTCCTCCTCTACCTCCCTTCTCTCCTTTCCCAAGGCCATTGCCTCCGTTCAGACTTCTACCTCTTATGTTTGGACCATTGCAGTATCCTTCTCACTAGATCTTCTGCTTTTCATCTTCACTGATCCACCCTTCATACTCCTGGCCATTTCATTTCCAAAAAGCTCAAGCTCATTAGACATCTTCATGGTATTTACTGAGTTGAGTCGAATCTCTTTAACTCGGTGTAGTTGGCAGAATAGTGGCCTCAAAATTGCTGGAACCTGTGGATATACTATGTCACATGAAAAAGGGAAATTAAGACAGTAGGTGGAAATAATGTTTCAGTCAGCTGAGTTTAAGACAAAGCGATTGCCCTGGATTATGTGGCTGGGTACAATGTAATCATGAGGGTCCTTAAACAGGAAAGAGGGAAGAAGAAGAGTCAGCTATCAGAGTGATGCCATACAAGAAAGACTTGACCAGCCATTGCTGGCTTTGAAGACTGATGGGGACCATGAATCAAAGAATGGGGAAAGCCTATAGAAGCTGGGAAAAGAAAAACAACAGATTCTCCCTTAGAGCCTCCACAAGGAATGTAGAACACAGTCCTGCCAGCACATTGATTATAGCCAGTAAAACCCAATTTGGACTTCTGACCCCCAAAACTGTGAAATGATATATTTGTGTTATTTTAAATTTGTGGTAATCTTGTTACAACAGCAATAGAAAACTTACACACCTGGGATTTAAAACCACTGTCATTTGGCCCCAGTAGGCATCTCCATCTTCTTCTCTATGTACCTGAAGCTCTAGCCTCAGAAGACAATGGGTAGAATGTCTCCAACCTAGTGTAAGTCAGACCGGTTCCAAACTTTTTTTTGTAGGGAGTTGTATAAGCATCTCTCTCCTCTTTCATTGAAAGTGCCTTAGGTCAGGAACTTTGCATCTCATCCTTACATCCCCTTAGTACCAAGCATGTCGTGTTGCCTGTAAGAGAGACTCTGTTGTAATGTGTAGGATTGAATAGGAGGTGAGTTGTGATGAATGCCAAATCATGAATTGGGTGATAGATTATTCACGTCACCATTATTTACCGCAGAGGTGCTGAACGCTGTCCCAGGTGCTGACCGCTGTCCCAGGTGCTGGAGGTTCTGAGCGCTGTCCCAGGTGCTAGAGCTACAATTGCAAATGAAACAGATGTGTTGATCCTGAAGCATCTCACAGTTTAGCCAAGCACCTGCCTTTGCCCTCATCTGAAGCAGCTCAGGCTAGTGACTGCTTCCAATCTGGAGAGCTGCTGATCCCCAGGAAATTCACTGGAGTCAGCAGCTGAAATAGTTTGGCTGGGAGCTCTTTTAGCTCCTGATACCCACGAGGGAGCACTGCCCCTGACAGAAGCTGCAGAAGAAAGGAAAGTGTATGTGCCTGCAGGCTGGACCAGCAGAGACAGCCCTTGAAATGAAAAGAGACAAGTGGGTTGGATTACACACAAGGCAAAATAGACTTGGATGGACCTGTGATCTTCCCATCGCAGAGGCTGTCAATGCATGTCCACGCAAACCGAGCATTGGCATGCAGGGAATTCCAGGCTTTTATCTCCGCATCAGTGAGAGGCCTGATGAGGTTGCTGTTTATTTTGTGAAATTCAAGTTGTCACCACTGAAGTGACATGCCCCTTCTTGAGGACGTGGCATTTCCCCACTCAAATGGCAAATGACCTGGTTTGCTTAGAGACAGGGAAAGGAAGGAACTTAATGCATGCTGACGGGTTACTGTGTGCCTGGCAGTACAATGCCCTTTAGCTAATTCTCAAAACAACTGAATGAAGGGAGTGATCTTGGCTTACTTTAGTATGAGGACGCTGAGGCTCAATAGGGTAAGTCACTTGCCTCAGGTCACACAAAGTAAGTGGCAGAGCCTGGACTCTACACCAAAACTTTCTGGTTTAATGCTTTCACTTTTTCTCAAAGAAACAGGTCACTTATATTAATATTTTCCTCTGTGTTGATGATCATCTCTGGAGGCTTCACGTTAGTGGCATTGTAGCCAGTTTCCTCTCTCATCAGCTCACATCTGTTTCTGCCCTTGGCCTCCTCCTCAGGGTGTTGTTAGTGGAAGTTGGATGGATGGAGTGATGGACAGGCAGAAAGGTATGAGCTCTGACTCCTACCTAATAGCACATTTTTGGAGAGAATTAACCCATGTTCTGATGAGACATTTTTATGGAATACAGAAATTGGCAAGGAATTGTGTGGTCATTTGTCCCCACCCCTGTTGCTGGGCTGAATGCTACCTAAGTCATTTCCAAGAATGGCCATCTCATTTTCAAAGCCCCTTAGGGAATGAGAATGAATGGATTTTTAGTTCATTTTTAATGGCTCGTTACACAAAACCAGAACAACCCCCCACTATTCAACAGCCATTTTTCGCAGTCTCCTTGTTTCAGCAACATCGCATTGTCATTTTGTTGATTTGTCACTTCCCTGATTCAGTTACAAAATTCTGCAAAGTACTTTCTTAACAATGGCCCACTTTTAAATAAGGATGACTAATGCTTCTTAATTTCTGTATATCTTGTCTCTCCCTTGGATCATGTTGGAATGGATAAACCTGCATTTGGATGCTGACTCCCACCTCTTCCTACTTGCATGAACTGGGCAGTTTCCTCATCTAGGTGATGTGGATAATGCTATCATCTTCCTTTCATCATGGTTATACCCATTATCTGCATAATATACATCAAGCATCAAGCACAGTGGTTGGCACTTAGTAGGTCCTCAGTAAATGTTAGCATGCCCACCTTGGCCCTTCTTGTATTTGTTTCTCTCTTGTCTAAACTGTAGTCAAATTTGTGATTTTTTTCTGGAGATCTAGTGTTTTCCTTCATCTACACCCCATTAGGTACAGAAGTATACAGACATATACCTCAGAGATACTGTGGGTTACAGACCACTACAATAAGGTGAATATCACCATAAAGCAAGTCACACAAGTTTTTTGGTTTCTCAGTGCACATAACTGTTATGCTTACACTATACAGCTGCCTGTTAAGTGTTAAGTAAGGTAGCATAATATCTAAAAAACAACGTATATACTTAAAGTAAAAGTATTTTATGCTAAAAATGCTAACGATTACCAGAGCCTTTAGTTGAGAAATCATGTTTTTTGCTGGTAGAGGGCCTTGCTTCATTGTCAATGGCTACTGACTGGTCGGGATTGTGGTTGGTGAAGATTGGGATGGCTGTGGCAATTTCAAAAAATGAGACAACAATGAAGTTTGCTGCATTGATCGATTCTTCTTTCATGAAGGGTTTCTCTACAGCATGTGTTGCTGTCTGTTAGCATTTCACCCACAGTAAACTTCTTTCAGAATTGGAGTCGGTCTTCTCAAACCCTGCCACTGCTTTATCCACCCAGTTTATGAAATAGTCTAAATCCTCAGTTGTCATTTCAATAATGTTTGCAGCATTTTCATCGGGAATAGATTTCATCTCAAGAAACTATTTTCTCATTCGTTTAAATTTTATCATGAGATTGCAGCAATTTAGCCACATCTTCAGGGTCCACTTGTAATTCTAGTTCTCTTGCTATTTCTACCACATCTGCAGTTACTTTGTCCAGTGAAGTCTTAAACCCCTCAAACTCACCTATGAGAGTTGAAATCAATTTATTTGAGACTCCAATTCATATTGATATTTTGATCTCCTCCCATGAATCATAAATGTTCTTAATGGCATCTAGAATAGTGAATCCTTTCCAGGAGGTTTTCAATTTACTTTGCCTAGATTCATCAGAGGAATCACTGTTTATGGCAACATAGTTTTATGAAATTTATTTTTTAAAATAATAAGACTTGAAAGTGAAATTACTCCTTGACTCATGGGTACATGATGGATAATATACCATGTTCTTAGCAGGCATATAAACAGCATTAATATCGTATATCTCCATCATAAATCTTCCATGACCAGGTGCATTGTCAGTAAGCAGTAATATTTTGAAATAAATGTTTTTATTAGAGCAGTACATCTTAACAGTGGGCTTAAAATTTTCATAAACTGTGCTGTAAACAGATTGTGCTGTCATCCAAGCTTTGTTATTGCATTTATAGAGCACAAGCAGAGGATATTTAGCATAATTCTTAAGGGCCCTTTGATTTTTGGAATGGTAATGAGGACTGGATTTAGCCTAGATGAATTATCCTGTCTTTTGAAGCTTTGAAGCCAGGCATTGACTTCTCCTCTCTAACTATGAAATTTCTAGATGGCATCTTCTTCCAATAGAAGGCTGTTGGTTTACATTGAAAATCTATTGTATAGTTAATAATAATGATGTAAAGTAGATCTTCTGATAACTTGCTGCAGCTTCCTCATCAGTGCTTGCTGCTTCACTTTGCACTTGTATGTTATGGACATCCCTTCTTTTCTTAAACCTCATGAACCAACCTCTGTTAGCTTCAAACTTTTCTTCTGACGCTTACCTCTCTTAGCCTTCATGGGTTTGAAGAGAGTTAGGGCCTTGCTATGGATTAGGCTTTGGCTTAAGTGAACTTTGTGGCTTGTTTGATCTTTTGTCACTAAAACTATTTCCATATCAGCAATAGGCTGTTTTTCTTTTCACTTATGTGTTCACTGGAATAGCATTTTAAATTTCCTTCAAGGATTTTTCCTTTGCATTCAGAGCTTGGCAACCTCTGGTCCAGGAGACCTAGCTTTCAGTCTATTTGGATTTTTAATGGGCCTTCTTTGCTAAGCTTAATCATTTTTACTTTTGATTTAAAGTGAGAGAGGTGTGACTCTTGCTTTCACTCAAACATTTAGAGGCCATTGTATGGTTGATACTTGGCTAAATTCAGTATTGTTATGTCTCAGAGAATGGGATAGTGGGGGCTGAGGAGAAGGAGAGAGATGGGGGAACAACTAGTCAGTGAACAGTCAAAATGAGCACATTTGTCAATTAAGTTCACTGTTTTATATGGGCACAGTGCCCAAAAAACAACTACAAAGTAACATCAAATACCACTCATCAAAGGTCACCATAACAGACATAATAATAACAAATAAGCTTGAAATGTTGTGAGAATTTCCATAATGTGATGCAGAGACACAAGGTGGGCACATGCTGTTGGAAACATGGTGCCAACAGACTTGCTCGACATGGGGTTGCCACAAGCCTTGCATTTGGAAAAACGAAAAAGAAAACCACAGTATCTTGTGAAGTGCAATCAAGTGAAGCACCGTAAAACAAGGTAGCTTTGTCTTCTCTAGTGGCCCTTAGAGAATGATCTCTTCAAAACTTAATATGGTTTGATTTCAGAAGATTGCTTTCATTATCTTCCTTCTCTGCTCCTGCGTCCCTTTCTCCTTATCCTCTTGTGGACATTCTCAAAGTTATTTCAAAGCCACCTTGAACTCTCCCCTCTGGTCAGGCTTGGAAGACTAGCTTATGTAAGGAAAAGAAATCCTTGAGCAACATTGCTCCCAGAAAGGAGAGGGCTGAGAGTTTAAACTTTTTCCATCTCTTATGATCTCACTAAAGCCTCTCATCCATTGTGAGGGTGTCTTGACCACCTCAGCTCAGATTCATCTTCTCCTCCTTTGAACACCTCTGGTTATACTTTAAACTCTAAGAAATTTGTTGTCTATTGATTAATAGGTACCATATCAAAGAAACATTTAATAATACTCTCACACTCTAATGATGTGAAAATCAGGGTTCCTGTCCTGAAGGAGCATATTGCCTAGCAGCAGAGATACACATGCAGGTAGAAAATTATAGTCCAGTGAGTAGCAAAATTGAAAGTTTGTACAAAAAGTTAGGGAAACGGATTAAGGGAAAATCAGTTCTGTCTTTGAGAACAGCTGAGACATCAGAGTGTTGACACTTGAGCTGGATCTGGAAGCATCAGAAGGAAGGAGAGCATCAGGGTAGAGAACAAGAGAAGGGCTTTCAGAGGAGGGAGAAGAGCATAGGGAAAGGTGTGGAAAAATTGAATGGGAGAAGGGGTATTCTAGCATGGCTAAATTTCAGTGGTCATTTGGGAAAGTGGCTCTAGAAGGGGTTTAAAATGCCATATAGGGCCAGCTTGAGGAAGACCTTTTATGCCATGAGGAATTTGGATTGATCCTAAAGGCAGTGGGAAACCACCAGAGAATTTTTGTAAGAAATTAAGTAAATGAGTTAGTTTGAAGGCCTTTGAAGTAATCTAGCTACTAGATTACTAGCCAGATCCAATGGTACGTTCTTGATATTTCTTGTACATAAACTGTCAGCAGTATTTCCCTTTCCAGGGAGCTGGTCACCCTCTTCCTTGAAATGCTTTCCTCACTCGGTTTCCAGAACCCACGCTCTCCTTGGTTTCTTTGTATCTCCCAGACTGTTCTGTGTCAGCCAGGGCCTCTAACTCGGCATATTTCTTTTTAAAATTTTAATACTAATTTTATTTTACTTTAAGATCTGGGCTACATGTGTAGAACATGCAGGATTGTTACGTAGGTATACACATGCCATGGTGGTTGCTGTTCCTATCAACTCATTATCTAGGTTTTAAGCCCCACATGTATTAAGTATTTGTCTTAATGTTCTCCTTCCTCCCCACCCAACAACCTCCTATAGGCCCTAGTGTGTGTGGTTCCCCTCCCTGTGTCCATATGTTCTTACTGTTCAGCTTTCACTTATGAGTGAGAACTTGTGGTGTTTGGTTTTCTCTTCTTGTGTTAGTTTGCTGAAGATGATGGCTTCTAGCTTCATCCATGTCCCTGCAAAGACATGACCTCATTCCTTTTTGTAGCTGCATAGTATTTCTAAAAGAAGAGATTGAATGCAGGAATTGATTGTAAGAGTGCTGGAAAGGCTGGAAGAGCAAGAAAGAGCAAGAAACAGGAAAGGCAAGCCTGCTCAAATATCGGTAACTGCAGGAACCATCACACCACTGCCCAGGAGAGGAAGCAGTACTAGAGGCCAAGGGTCTCTTTTACCTAGGTTCCTTCTGGGTGTGCTGAGGTGCATCAGAAGAACCTGGGAGCCTGTGCTGCTGATTACTGAGACCCATTCCCGTTGCTTCCACCAGCTCTGTTGCTGCTGACGTGCTGTCACATCAAAAGTCAGATGCGTGGAGAGAGTCACTTCTCCCTCCTCTGCCAGTCCCCACTAATGCTTTCTATCGGCTAAGCTAATCTTGAAGCCAGCTCACAGGAGAGTTTTAGAAATGTAATTTGCAGGGCCTTGGTTACCTGCCATACATAGGCAGGATTGTGGGGTGAGAGTAAACAGCACAGTCTACACCTTTGGCTACTGTGAGTGTTCTTTTCAAACCTCCTTTCATATTTAACATTGTGATTCTGCCTAATATAATTTACTCACTTCTTTTTTTTTCTTTTGAGGCAAGGTCTTTCTATGTCACCTAAGTTTGGAGTGCAGAGGTATGAATGCAACTCACTACAGCCTTGACCTCCTGGGCACAAGTGTTCCTCCTGCCTCAGCCTTGGCGTCCCGAGTAGCTGGGACCACAGGTGTGTGCCACCATCCCCAGCTAATTTTTAAAAATTGTTATTATTTTTGGCAGAGGCAAGATCTTGCCATGTTGCCCACGCTGGTCATTAACTCCTGGGCTCAAATGATACTCTCACTTCGGCCTTCCAAAATGTTTGGATTATAGATTATACACATATGCCTCCACACCTAGCCACAACAACTTATACCTTGAGGATACTGTCACTCTCTATCAAGAAAGAGATACATCAAGTTCCATTAGTTGCTGTACCTTCTCTGGGTGATGTTAATTGCTTTTGTAGTCCTTTTACAATCCTGTGTGGATATCGTATGACCTAAAATAGTTGTGAAATTAACCAACACTAACATTCTTTGTATAAAAGAAAAGAAACAGAGAGTAGGAGAAAAGAGAGTAATTTTGGGCCACCATCTATTTATCTGTTTTGCCCTGCTGAACCTGTAGCTGGAATTACACTGAAAGTAGTGGAAGGGAGATTCTCACAAGGGAGTGCCCCAAATGGTACCAAGATAGGGCCAGTTGGGATTCCAAAGAAAGAAGCACTAAACGCCAGGGTGATCAGTGCAAATCATTTATTAGGGGAACTTACCTATAGTGCTGCAGCAATCCTCATGACAGACGGCAAGAGAAAAGGGGTGATCTACCTAAGTCTGTCCAAGCAACATGGTCAGGGAAGGGAGTTTATGAGATAGTTTAAGGCATTTGGCTCAGGGCCAGGACTCATTTCTTTCAGTGTTTTGGACAACAACCTAGATACCTTTATCATTTCCTGGGAATGTTCAAGAGCCCAGTGTGAGTTCAATCCTGCTGGGGAAAACCTGCAGCTGGCTGGGTCACAGAACAGTTAAGCACTCTGATTTTTCAATCAGAACACAGAAAGCAAGCAGGTAATGGAGGGGGGTGGAACTGGGGAATCCTGCATTCTTACTCTTCTCACGCTGTCTCATCTCTGTGCACCCACACATACAGCACACAAGGAGAAATATGCATAATTGCTATTATATTCATTTCTGTTACTAGTCTTGAGGCATAGTTGATAGACCACCTTCTTCAGCTACCCATTTGATATTTCTTTTGCCCTTAGCAAATACCTCAGAGGGTGAAGAATTTCCACCGCATGATGTGATAGAATAATTCAAGCCATCATTCCTGGAGAATCTTAGTCCTTTATTAGTTCTGCCTTTACTACTGTAGTCTTCTGTTAACTTGTACTTCAGGACTTGAAAACAATAGGAGCACTTGAAATTAATAAGAGGCATAATAATAATAATAGGTTTCAGACATTATTTTCTTTGTCCTAATTGCAAAACACCCTCTCTCTTTTCCTTGACAATAGGGCCAAATCGTCCCAACTGGCAAGTAACCCCTTCATTAATCTGTTTGTTCAGTGGTAGCATGAGAAGCTAAAAACAGATGGATATTACTTTCAGCTTCCAGTTCAATAGAACAGGTGTGGCCAGGCATGGTGGCTCACACCTGTAATCCCAGCACCTTGGGAGGCCAAGGTGGGCAGATCATCTGTGATCAGGAGTTCAAGACCAGCCTGGTCAACATGGTGAAATTGTCTCTACTAAAAATACAAAAATTAGCCAGGCATCGTGGCACATGCCTGTAATTCCAGCTACTTAGGAGGCTGAGACAGGAGAATTGCTTGAACCCAGGAGACAGAGCTTGCAGTGAGCCAAGATCACACCATTGCACCCTAACCTGGGCAACAAGAGTGAAACTCTGTCTCAAACAAACAAACAGGTATTTTGCCTCTTGGTGACAATGCCCTCCTTGGGAAGCAAGACTTCTTTACTAACAGAGCCCAAGTTGTGGGGACATGAAGAAAATACTCTGTGGTGTCTTTCTGGGTGTGATAAGGAGAGATGTCACTCCCACTTTTGGTTGTTGATATTCAGACCTTTAAATAAATGGGGAAAAAAAAAGATATTCAGACCTTGGTATTTGGACCATGTTTTGGTTGGACCCACATCCTAGAGGATAGCACCACGGCCTCACATGGGTGTCAGCTCCCAGCTGGTACAGTCATTGAGTCTTCACAAGTCCATTCAACCATCATATCAGTCCAGGTGCTCGAGGTGATCATGTTTGTGGTAAGACCAGTGAATTCCATGGACATGCCAGGGACTGTATTTCATTTGCGTGAAATGAGTTTCTTTGTTAGAGGTAATGTTGTATGGGACACCATGACAGTGAATAAGTCAATCTGAAATTGAAATATTTGATGCTAGCATGATCACTACAGGCAGGGAAAGCAATTCCAGTGAGAAGAAATTGCCGTCTCTGAGATGAGAGGGGTGCCGTGCAATCAACCTGCCACCACACACGACGTTGAGACTCAGCATTGGTTTTTTTTACATTGGCAGATTGGGAACTCAGCAGTGATTATTTCCACATCAGCCTTGGTGAGGGAGATTCCATGGTGAGCCTAAGGAAAGCCTCTATCTCTGCCACAGTGGCCACTCTATATAGGAGCTCACAGAGAAAACACAGGTGTAGCTGGGGAAAGAGGCTCTGTGGTCTCAAAAGAAGATGACATCCTGTCCATCTGATGCTTGACAGTCTCTGTAGTAAACACCATGTGGTGAGCATTTACACAGGACACAAATATCCCTTGTGCCAATTTCAAGAGGCCCAAACAGACTGGTTTTTCTGCCTCATTTCACTGATTCCTAAATGCTGATATGCCCCAGCCGTCAATCCTCATAGCTCTACTCAATCCACACTTGGTCTTTTAGTGACTGAATCTAGATTCATGTCTTACATGTCCATCCAATCACTGACAACTCCCAAACTGGTATTTCTAGCCTAGACTCTCTTGACTTCAGACTCATTTATCTAGCTCACTGTTTGACTTCTCCATTTGAATGTCTCTTAGGCATTTCAAAATTAACGTCTAAAGCTCAACTTTTAATATTTCCTCCAAACCTTCTTTTCTCATGGTCCTCATCTCATGAGACAGCAGTTCCATGCTTCCAGCCACTTGGGCTCAAATGCTGAGAGTCATCCTTGATTATTCTCTTATGTTCACATCTTATATCTAATTTGTCAGCAGATCTCCTTGGCTCTATCTTTAAAATATATTTGGATCCTGGCCCTCTTCACCTGTCTGCCCCATTGCTGTTACTCTGGCCCAGTCCACACTGCATTTTCCCTGGAATTTCCCCTGCATTTCCCCATCATGGCCTTTCTAAACACAGCAACCTGAGTGACCTGATTGAAGTCCTCCATGTAAATCCTCTGGTGGCTTCCCATCTCACTTGGAGTAAGAACCAAGGTTCTTGCAGTGCTTCTCAAGGCCCAGTGAGATCTTTCTCCCAACATCTCCCTCACCTCACTTCCAGCTTTGTTAACTTCTTGTTGTTTGTTGGTTATGCCAGGTACACCCCTGCCTTTGGATGTTTGTATCTGCTGCTACTTCTGCCTGTCATCTGCTGCTACTTCTGCCTGTCATATTTGTTACCAAAAGAGCCATGTGACTTCATCCTTCACCTCATTCAGGATTTTAAGTGTCAATTTCTCATAGAGGCCTTTTCTGAGCTCCTTATTTACCTCTACAACCTTCATTTCCTACCTGCCACTCCACAGCCCACCCTGGAACCACCCCTGCATGTTTGCACTTTTTAATGTATTTCTTATTTTTTATTTATCTTATTTCCTGCTTATTTTTTTCCCCATAGAACTCACTGCCATTTGACTACTTCATTGGTTACCTATTTATTTATTTATTTATTTATTTTTTGTCTGCTAGGTTATAAATTTCATGAGGGCAGAGAGGCTGGTTCTTCACTGCTGATTCCACAGCACTTGGAAAAAAGGAAGTGTGTCATACATATTAGTTTGGTGAATGAATGCAAAAATTATGAGGACCTGAAATTGGTCAATGCAGTGTACCCCAACACATTTCAGGAGACTTGATTTGCTTGCTATGGGTAAGATGAGAAAGGAATCATGCTGAAACACAGAGTTGGTAATACTCCCCTAAACAAACCAGGGAGAGGGGTTAACAGTTTTGTAAAATTTCTTGCATCAGACACTGACAAAGTTGGTATCTCTTGTACTATTAATAATTCCTTGTCTTCCCAACTAGATTATAAACTCATGGTGTACAGTGGGCACTGTTTATCTTACTCTGGACACCCAATTGGTGTCCAGACATTCTCATACTGTGGGTCAGTTGGGTTCTGAACTATAGATGTTTGATTTCTACTCCCTGCAGGGGAGGCTTCTCTAGGTGGGAGGAAGATGTCAAGACTCACAAGACCATGCTGAGACTTAACATACACTCCTGCAAGCAGTTCCCGAAGTGTATGTTTTAGTAACTTTCTTGCTTATGTTACCGTTGTCTACCACTTCTGGTAAAGAAAGTCAATGAGTCCTGTTCCACTTGGCTGAAAGCAAAGAATTAATCAGGTCCAGGCAGGAGTGAGGTCATAAGAGTGAGGGTACCTGGAGGTGGATGTGCAGAGAGCCCTATGGATTTAAAGGCACCAATATTTTAGGAAGGTTTAATGAACTAAAGTAATTTTCCTTCAGAGTAAAATTTTACAGGCATTAAAGGTCCTCACTTCACTGAATGTGCTTACGGGCCAGAGCATCCTAGTGATTTATGAATTTGTAGATTACGCATTATCCTTTCAGAGGACAGGAATCCCCTGGGGCTTTCTGCCTGCCTTCCAAAGCTGAGTGGAGGTGCCAGGTGAGAACAGTGGCTCTGATTTGCAGTCTTCTGTATTGCAGTTAGTGTCTAGAATGGTTGAACATTTTTTTAAGAAAGATTTCAGCAACTCTAGAAACTGAAACCCTTCCACCAAATATGAGCAACTAGGAGCCCTTGTCTCCTGAAGAAGGACTGTCACACTCATAACTCATGTTTGCACAGTACGGCTTATGAAGCAAGCTGGCATCCCTTATTTGTTTGAATCAGCAATGCTGTGAGCATGGCAGGAAAGTTTACCATTACCCCATTTCAGTAAAACATGACCAGTTCTGAAAATGTTCATGAGTTGTTTAGGTTTATGTAGGAGCGTGTGCCAAGGCTGATTTCTTGAGTCCAGCCCTCTGGTTTCAGATGCTTGAAAGATCTGACATCTTATTTGAAATAACACTATTCATACATCTCTTACATGTGACCTTGCAAACTCCATCCAGGAGGCAGAGGGTGAGTGAGTTTGGACTGGGAGATATTTAGGATTCTTGAATGGAATAGAGACTGAAACTTCAGAGTGTGGGTACTTCCTCTTACACAGAAAATGGGATGTGTATACTCGCATCAAGACTACAGCAACCATTTAAAAAAATCACTTTACTACCAAGATTCTTATATTGTGGTTGGCATTGGGCAGGAATAGATGAATCAAAGAGAGAAAAAGTGAGAAATAAAGGCATTAGTTGCTGGTATTGGGTGTATCTGAAGCTGGCTTGAGCATTCGGGGACAAAAAAGCCACTAGGTTCTTGAGGACACGAAAATTGGAGGTGGATGCTCAACAAAGATAGCACCAACTGACCTGAAGGAGGTCACAGTCTAACAGGGAAGACAGACATACAGAGAAATCATATTATCCCACTATAACAAAAGCTGTAAGAGATGTATGAACAGTGTTATTTCAAATAAGATGTCAGATGCCAATTTAAAATAGTTATATGTACCTGATTTTGTAAGAGGCCAGCTATGTCCCTTATTGCCACCTTATTTATGGTGGTCCCTTATAATATAGTCTCCTATTATAACCAACCTCTTCACTCTTGTAAAACTCTTAATAAAATCATTATTGACCACATCAAGTGCAATTCCACTATCCTTCTCGCCCTTCCATTGTTCTTTGTGCCTTGTTTCCCACCTTGGCCCAGGCTTGCTGTGTCTCTGAGTGGATTCTGCATATATCATGGTGCACTCAACACAGCCCATACTGCTCCATCTCCATGCAGCTTCTCATAACTGACCTACCCCCTGCTCTTTTCTTTTCTATCTACCCAGTCCAAATTAAAAAGAGAAAAAGAATTAAAGCGGACGAGCTCCATTTCAGTATACAGAAATTCTTACCACGCTTTAAGACCCAGCTTATATAACCCCTCCTTCATGAAGACTTTGTTAATCACATTTTCTGGACTTAATTGCTTCCTCTTCTCAAATATTATAGCACATTACCCATACCTTTCTCCTACATTTATCATCTCATCCCTTCTTTTACTGCCATGTATTTATAATTCATCCAAAGGACCTTGTATAGTACCTGCCATGTGTCAGCGATTGGGCTCGGTGGTAAGAATGCAGAGCCAAATGAGACCTGATTTCTGACCTGAAGGAGGTCACAGTCCAACAGGGAAGACAGACATACAGAGAAATCATATTATCCCACTATGACAAAAGCTCTAAGAGATATATGAACAGTGTTTTCCAAATAAGATATCGGATGCCAATTTAAAATAGTTATATGTACCCATATGTACTTGCATAAATGTAATTTTCCAGCTACGTGCACACACACACATACACTTTTCTGCTATTCTCTCTGTGTGTATATGTGTATGCAGCTTGTAAGAAGAGAGAAGTGGTATTACTCATGAATTATTCCAATTTATTTTCATTTCTCCTTCTGTCTAAAATCCCCCCAGGATCATAACCAGTTAGGTCAAAAAGGTACTATTTTGACAAAGCTTATTTGGTAAGCCTGAGTCTCCCAACAATTTGCCTAGTTCTTGTCTCATTACACATCTGTTTTCTATTTCTCTCTCTAAGAACAAAGAAAACAAAAGTTATCTTTATCCCTGGGCCTTGAGCCCTAGATCTCTTCCATTTGCAGAATTTAGCAGGTGTCTTTTTAGTTCACCTAAGAGGTGCTCAGTAAATATTTGTGGAATTCATGAATGAATGATATACTCCTTGAGGGCAAGGGTGTGTTTTTCTGCTCTCTGTATTTCTGTTCATTGCCATGCACGGAAGCCCGCATAAATGCTCGCTGAGTGTAGTAGCATTGCATTAGAGCAGAACAGGCATGGTTGAGTCAGACAGGCATGGGCAGAAATGCTGGCTCTGACTCTTGCTGGTTGTGTGTTGTGGGGGCAGTTTGTTTAACCCTTGGGCTTGTTTCTTTATCTGTAAAATGGGAGATATTATATAATACCTGCTCTGTTTCAAAGGCTTTTTTTTGTGAGGATTGAGAATTGCCCAGTGTAGTACTTAGCACATAGTAGGAGTGCAATTAATGTTAGCTCCTGCTTTTCCTTCTTTGAATCTGAGTCCCATTCTCATTCTGGGTCCGTCAGCTGGAGGGGAATCAAGTCAGGCTTTGCTGTAGATCCAGGACTACTCTCTCCACTGTCCTGCTGACCACATCCATTCCGTTGGGTTTCCTGAGCCACACTCTCATCTCTTTCTTGTCTAAGCACTTGCCCAACAGCCCGGGTCTTGTTAGGTGGGTTTATTGCATCTGCTTTCAGTGTTCTTCCCTGAAAATTCACTCCTCCTCAGTAGCCTTTGGAAGGCTCTGAGTGGTGGGAGAGGACAGGGGTGGGCAGGCTTTCTCTTGCTCTTGGTTTTGTTTGCTTGGCATAGAATGTCTTAAGTCTGAAAGTTACGTTGTCATCTCTTCATGGCTCTATTAATGTCCTTCTGTGCTGGGCTCCAAAGCAGGGGGGAAGGAGCTTTCAGCCTATAACTCTCGGTGTTTTGACTTTTCCTCTAGGGAATGCTGGTGTGACCTCGCTGAGGTATCCTCCTCATACGTGTCATACTGCCTGCTTTACTCATAAGGTTAAATTCAGTGTAAAGGAAGCAGCATTTTGCTAGATTAGGATCTCCCCATGATGGAGTAGGTGGTGTCACTGTAGCACAGAGGTGAGAAAGGAAACATGGTATGATGGAGCCTTTCTGGAATTGTGGTCCTCTGGTTGCCACAAGAATATTTTTGAACCCTACTCAGGGTCCATCGAGTCAGACTTGCTGGGGGTGGGCCATGGAATCAGCATTTAACAGGCTCGCCAGTGGCTCTTATGCTCCAGCTTTCATGGAATGGGAAGAGCACTACCTTGGGGGCACTTGGTGAAGGTCAGACATTGCTGAGGCTTGACCTTGAATCATATTCCTTTTTGGGAGGGCTCCATTTTTTTCACCTATAAAATGAAAGCAACAGGCTGGCTTAATAGCATCTCCGGCTGAAGTCTATGATTTACCAACACAAAATCAATATCTTTCATTTGCTCAAAAATGATTATTTTGTAAGAACCTTCGATATGCCGAGCTTGTCTGTGAAGGAGACAGAATTACCAAACACAATCCCGACCTTAAGTTGTTTAGACTATAGTTGAGAAGGCCACTCATGTAACATCCAGAAACTATCAAGATAGTGTTTGTGATAAATTGCATGACTCCATTTTAAGCAAAATAGGACTTCACAGGAGAGAACATTTTTGACGTCTGGGATAATCCTGGGAGGCCACCTGAAAGGGGTGGGCTTTGGACTCTCCAACATCAGGCAGGCAGGTACAGGGGAGAATGAAAGGATAGGGCACAGGCAGTGATGTAATGATACAGGATGAAAGAAAGCAGAGATGTGAGAATGTGTTTGTCTCACCTGAGATACCTTGAAAGACTTAGATTGTTTAAAACAGAGGACAGATTTTTACAAACTGGAAAAATGGTTGGGAGAGTATGTATGGGCCAGACTGTGGAGTCTAAGTGTGCCAGTCTAAGAAGTCTGGATTTCATCCTTTGGGAGAGGATGCCTAGTAAAGGTTCCTGATCAAGAAAATGCATGAATTAAGAGGTAAAATTGAAACCATCTACCATGAAGGCAGAAGTAATATTCATAGAGTTGTGGAAGGATATGTTAGTCTGAATTCTCCAAGAAGCAGACATGAAGCTGAAATAAGATATCTGAGAAACTTATTAGGAAAAACGCCTGTGAGAGAAAATGGGAAAGGAACCAGAGCAGATTGGGACAACTGCTGGGCTGAGATAGAGATCTGCCCCCCCAGTGAAGGAAATGGGTAAGGAAGGAAGGAAGGCTGGCTGGGAGCATCTCAGACCACAGAGGTTCTGTGGAACGTTCAGCAAGGCTATTAGGAGATCTTAGCATCAATGTCATGCATCAGAGGAGTCCTGTCACCCAGGAATGTGTCTGCCTCGTATTCCTGTTGCTTGTAACCATTGGCCAAGAGCAGCTTTTGTGGGGTGTGGACTTGGCAAAAAGGTAGCAATGAATTTCAGAGTACAACAGCTTGAGTGCATAGTCAATTATGTTTCCTGCAGGGGGATATCTGAGAGGCACGTTCTCATGGCAGCTACTGAGGGGAAGGAGAAACTAAGGAGATTGTATTCTCTTGGATGGTTTAGCTACAGAATGCCTGCGTCTTTGCTCGTGATGCTTCTTCTGTGTAACGACACTTCAGCATCCCCCTTTAGCTAGTTAATTTCTACTCTTTCTAGGTATTAATTTGGGTTTCACCATTAGAAACCCTTCCCTGACCTCTTTTTCTAATTTCTGTATTTGGTGACTCAACATTCCCCACTTTTCTCTGCATTCCCCACCACAGCACCTATCACTCTATATCGGGATTGCCTGCTCATTTCTTAGGTTTCTCCCCTACTGGATTAGACTGTGAGCTTCTAGAGGGAAGAATCTGGATCTTTTATTTCTTCATTCCCCATGTATAGCCCAGTGGCCCGAATATTGTAGTCATTTCATAGAAGAAGAAAGGAAATGATGGAAGGAGGGAGGGAAAAAAGTAGAGTGGCCCAGGCTTTGAGTAAGGAGAAAAGTTTTCCAGATCCAGTGGTTAGAAGCTCTGCTAATCAAGTGAAACTCTTATCCTCATCATCTCTTTCTTCATTCTACATGGATTTTACACTTTTTGGAGGCATGTTCCCTAAAGGCTTGATGTTGGAGGAAAAAAAATGAAGTGGTCTGACTTGCTCCTGCAGAGCCTGAGGTGGTCATTCTGACTCATTTCTAGTAGATCAGTTTTGGGCTTTTTTACTTTTTCCAGAATTTGGCATGGCCTGCACATACCCTCCCATACTTTTACATAGTGACTTTAAGAGTAACTTTATACGTGAAAGAAGGTCAAATGAAGGGCAGAAGAACTCTGGTGTCTGTGTGTGTGTGTGTGTGTGTGTATGTATGTATGTGTGTACCCTATACATTGATTCAACAAACAAATTATCTGATAAGTTGCTGGACATTTGTCTGGTGAGGCTATGGATAAGTTTATTGTCTTTATTAGTCTCTGGCTTTAATAAACAAGAAAACTAGCTACGAATGGGAGGGGCAAAGATCTCTAAGTGACTGTAGAGAACAATTCTTTGCATTGGTTCCCCACCCTTGCTGTTGTGCTGTAGTAATAAGATAGGTAGCTTGGTAGAGTCTACTGTCCTACAAATAGCCATGCCACTGGTGTAAGCTATTAATATATACTCTTTGATTTGTGCTGCGGTACTAGGACAGATAGCTTGGTAAATTCTACTGTTCTACAAATAGCCATGCCATTGATGATGTTTCTTGCCAACCTTCCCTTCCTCATCGCAGAGAAATTGAATGTCCCAGTCACCTTTGCCACATAATGGGTCATATCGCTTGCCTTTAATTTTTTTCTTAGTTTATAAAGAAGAAATGGAAATGGGGTTGATTGACCCCATGGAGAGCTGGATGAGAATAAATCTCAAAGTGAGCATTTTGTTGTTAGTAAGTGCCATAAAAATGTTCAATATAATGGCTGATTATTTTTCTTTAATCTTAAGTGGATACCTAGAATGGGAAAGTCCCATCTCGGTAGCAGAAATTCATTATCTCAGAAGGAATTTAATGGTTGCTGTGAAAATGAACTGGAGGAAGTTAAATTGTGGAATGGGAAGGAGCAGAAAAAAGTAAAATGAGTTGTGCATTAAATTGAGATAAACACAATTATGTGTAACTGGATTATCACGCAGGCACGCAATGTATATTATGCACCTGCGTTTTGATTAAAATTGATTCAGGTGCATGCGCTTAGCATCCTTTTATATGTGGAGTTGTGTCTAAGCCACTGTCCAGATGCATGAGAGGCAGGCAGGGCAACGTCAGATAACCAAGTCCCTAGCTAGAGAAAGGGCATGGGAACAGACTGGCCAGCCCAAGATTGGTTAAGAAAACCACCAACGGGATTATAGGCAGCTTCAGCTCTCTGGTATGTCCAGCTTCCTTTTGGGTTACTTAACTTCAACTGGTGTCAAGAAAGTGGTTGTGGAGTCCAATGGAGTCCAATGATCTGCTTACTCCATAGTGTGGGGGCAGATGCTGCATAGTCGAAGGCAGTTGGTATCAGGGGATGTAGGGGGAGTAGGCCTACCTGCATTCAGGTCTTTATGCCTGCCAAGGCCCTATTGCTGGAGACACAGAATCTCTCTGAACCCCTTTTATAGACAGACAGAATCAGGCCCACTTCCTTTTTACCCTTTTAGGTTCAATTCTTTGAATAATCAGAGTCATCTCTGGATCAAAAGCAAGCTTATCATCTGATCTCTGGGTGGCCTTGGTTGTGAACAAAGCCAGCTGGCCTGTGCCTGACCTTGAAGGAGGACAGATGTGGAGAAACAACTGTCAATAGCCAATTAATTCCTGTTGGCATGTTTTATTTCAAATGCAAAGCACTGTCAAGATTAAAATAAATGCTACCAGTTACGGGGATGCATTACGTTAATAACTTTTTTCCCCTTGCTTGATCCTATAATTCCCCTCAACTCAATGGATAAATACTAAGCCCTCCTCTGGGTGATAGGAGATGCACTGTATATTGTTACAAAAACTAAAGTAAGCTTCTTTTTCCTCCCTTTGCTCCTCTCCCCTCCCTCTATCCCCAACCCCTTGCAGGTCATACTTATCCTGACAAAGCTGTATGACTTCAACCTGGGCAGCGTGACTGAGAGTTCACTTTGGAGGTAAGTGTATTAGAGATTCTTAAGGAGCCACCATGCCTTGGCTCACATGAGAAATGCAAGCCAAGCAGTTGGGAAGCGTGGATTGGAAGGAACCGAAGATCCGTCCTCTTCCTAGAAGCCCATGTTGATGCTCCAGGTGGAACTGATGGCCCCTACCTGTGAATTCCTTCTGTTCTGCTTATGTCTTTTGGGACCTGTTGCACATCTGCCCTGGCCCTCTCATTGCTTCTGTGCTTTTGTAGTGTCTCATTCTACTGAAGAAGGTGTGGTCTGGCTAGAGATATCAGACAAACATACATGAGAGAATGAGTAGAGGTTCTTGATCAGGATGCCTGCTATAGGAGGGATTCTTGCCTTGGATGTGAGTCTTGGCCAAAGGACTGTCTTCAACCCTTTGCATCTGTAAGATTCTGTGGTTCTTGAGAAGCCAGTACCATGGCGACAGATACATATGGGAAGAGATACAGATACAAGCCCGCATAATGGTGTTCTGATCCCCAGGCACTTTTGCCTTCAGGGGCCCCTTTCCCCATAAAATGTTATTAAAAGGTTTGTTTTACTACTACATTGGTAAAAAGACAACTGCATTAATAAGCACTTTTTTTTCAGCTTATTCATTCTTCAGATTTTAAAATCAAACATTTTTGGGGCCTCTAAAAGTATTGTGAGCCTAGCTGCTATACCTCTTGTGCTTAGTGGATAAGTCAGCCCTTTTAGCAATGCTTGTGCCCATAGGACAAAGGAAAAGAGGGATGTCAGTGAGTGAAGTCAGAGCGGACTTTAATAAAGCTATGAAATTGGGAGTTTCTCAGGACAGGGAATGCCCATGTGTTACACAGTCTTAGGTATACTTCCTCATGGAAATATGCACACTTATATGACCACACTGACATGCAATCACACTGGGCGACAGCGGGTCTCATCAGGCACTGGGGGACTTGGTGCTTCACCCTCTCTGCTAGGTCCATGAGACTTCAGGCGTTGTGCATTTTCTCCCATTTATCTTGTGATGTGTCAATACTGGAGAGGAAGCTGTCACAAAAAACCATGCATATGGCTGCATCATCATGCCTGAGTCCTGCCCTAAGGGTTTCCTGGGGTTTTGGAGCAGAGGGGACTGGGCTGTGAAATGATTCTTCATCTGACCTGTTTGTTTGTAGAGAGCTAGGCAGAGCTTTTCTCTAGGGAAGAGGGAGCAGTCACAGCATCTATTAAATATTTAGGGGTTAATTGCTCGTATCGACTGAGGCCTGCCTTAATTTTCACAGGATGTCTAAAACCTAGTTTTGCCACCCAGTGAAAATTGGCAGAGGTATAAGTAACCAGCATGCCTCTAACAAATGAAAACATGACTATTTCTTTTTTTCTTTTTTTTCCCATTTATTTATTTTATTGCATTTTAGGTTTTGGGGTACATGTGAAGAACATGCAAGATTGTTGCATAGGTACACACATGGCAGTGTGATTTGCTGCCTTCCTCCCCATCACCTACCTCTGGCATCTCTTCCCCTTGCTACCTCTCCCCAGTTCCCTACCCCCCACCGTACCTCCCCTGTTTCCCCCCAACTGACCCCAGTGTGTAGTGCTCCCCTCCCTGTGTCCATGTGTTCTCATTGTTCAACACCCGCCTATGAGTGAGAGCATGCGGTGTTTGATCTTCTGCTCTTCTGTCAGTTTGCTGAGAATGATGGTTTCCAGATTCATCCATGTCCCTACAAAGGACACAAACTCATAGATTTTGTTGGCTGCATAATATTCCATGGTGTATATGTGCCACATTTTCCCTGTCCAGTCTATCATCAATGGGCATTTGGGTTGGTTCCAGGTCTTTGCTATTGTAAACAGTGCTGCAATGAACATTCGTGTGCACATAAGCATGACTATTTCTACTCACACAGTACTTCTCAGGGAATTAGAGCCTCAGAAACATTCCTTTAAGCCCAAGCACAGTGATGCTGTATGATACTTTAAGCCTCATTCCTGTGGTGTTTGCTTGGTCAAATCATGAAACCAGCCAGAAAGTTCTATCTTTATATTGGAAAACAGCTATTCCTGGTACCCCATGTTGCAGAAAAGGTTTGGCTATTTCTAGGAGCAGGTTAGGTAAGTATAGGAACCTAGGCCAGTTGCTTAATGCTAGACACCTTCAAGTTACAAAGGGTGTTTCTCACAATTGTAAGCGCCAGTATGTTCATCAGCATGTACCAAGAGACAGTGTATAGCTTGGTGTCTATAAGGGTACTCTGGTGTTCAATTGCCAGGATTGAAGTCCCAGTTTGCCCGCCACCAAGCTGTGTAATTTTGGGCATTTTAGTTAATCTCTCTGTATTAGTTCCCCAGGGTTGCCATAACAAACTACTACAAACTAAGTGGCTTAAAGCAACAGAAATGTCTTTTCTTATACTTCTGGAGTCCAGAAGTCTGAAATCAGGGTGCTGGGGCCACGCTCTTTCTGGAGGATCTAGGCTCCTCCTGGATAAACCAGGATGACTTTATCTTGAGACCCTTAACTTAATGGCATCTGCAAAGACTTTTTTCAAATAAGGCTCCATTACAAATTCTGGGAGTTAGGTTGGGGACATATCTTTTAAGGGGGTTTACCATTCAACCTACTTCACTAAGATTGTTTCCCTGCATATAAATTGGGGATAGCATGGAACATATCTTTGCTCTAGCCACATTTTCCTTGCTGTTCCTCCAACACACCAATCACACTTTTCCAAGAGCCTTTACACTCAGATTTTTTCTCTGCCTAATGCTCCCAGGTGCCAGAGTGGACACCTTACTTCCTTCCCCTCTCTGATCTCAGGTCACCTATCATGAGGTCCTTCCCCAGGATTCTACATTTCATCACTTGGCTACATTTTTTTTCTTAGTCCGTATCACTAATTGACATGATAAATATTTACTTGTTGGTTTGTTTATCGTCTTCCCACGCCTACTCACATCTAAGCTTGTAGAGAGAGGGAATTTTTTTCACTTTAATTCAGTGCTGTATTCTCAGCATCTAGAAGAGTATCTGGCACACAAGCGGTGCTTAATAAATGTTTCCTTAGTGAATAAATTAGTGAATGGGTTGTTTTAAGGATAAAGTGAAATAAATGTAAAAACAGTCTAGTAACTCACATGTAGGAAGTGCTTACTTAATTGTAATTATTAATGATCATCATAACCCTGTGTTTGGATAGTTTTCATTCCATTATTGACTTTGTTTTTAAGGATCTCTTGCTGCAGAGATGCATGTGCAGGAAATGATGACACCAAGGGGGTGTAGTCTGTGGTCTCTAGGAATTAGCTGAGATCTTTGAGGATGAAAGTCCAGGGTTGGGGAGGGTAGAAAAGTGATTTAGAATGTTGTCCATTGTGCTAGTTGGGAGGAATTGAAATACCAATTTCTATGTAGTCAAAGATATCCTTTTATAGAAAAGATTCTCCTAGCTGGGTATTGGCACGAAGGGAGGGATGCAGTTTGGCAAGGGGAGAAATGTCCCCACCACAAGGCAAAGTCCGGGTGAGGCTGGTCTGTGGGAGAGGATGGAGCCAGACAGGAAGCAGAGAGACCAACTGAGTGCTGGGCCAGGTTGGAAGGATGTGGGGATTGGCCAGGTTCACAGAAGGGGCCCAAGCAAAGGGAGTTACTCAAAGGGAGTTTACAGATCACAGATTCCATATGGGGTGACCTTTTGGGGATTTGGAAGGCTGGTGGGTATTATGTGCCTTCCCTGTTGATCAATATCATATATGAGTATATTTTGATGTTAGGTTTCAGGAGGTTCACGGACCTGATAAAGCCCAGTTTAGGAACCCCTGGATAGAATGTGACTGAGAAAAGGGACTGCTCCTAAGCTTTCTGGGGGTTTCCCTGTTTGCTGGGGCCTCACTGGGAGTCTTCTACCTTTTTACTGTCTTTCCCCTGAATATTCTAAAGATCTGTATCTCCTATCCTCTTTTCCTGTCTGATAATGATGTATTTTATAGTTAGAGCCTAGAGCAGTATGATTTCCCTTCCTAATACAGTGTGCAGAGAAAAGAAACTAAATGAAACATGTACTCCTTTAGCTTCATGATTCAGCCTAACATGTTTAACCAAGTTGAAATTGAATTTGGTGATTCTTGTTCAATGTTCTGTACAACCAGGAAGCCTGGAACAGCAGTTGCCATGACAAGATGACACCCCCTGTCAGGTTGCAATGTGATACAATGATATGCCTCACTGGATTAATAATTCAGAGGCCATCTACTACTAAATAGACAAAAGACTGTTTAAAAGCATTAAATTGTCTGACAGTATCTTGTGTCCTTATGACATTCTTTCTCAAATACCTTGGTGCTCTTCTACTGGTGCTGGCCATGGTTCTTTCTCTACCACCATCAGGGTGGTTATGTAAATTTGTCATTTAGCACAACCATCTGTTGTATCCCTTAGTCAAAGAACACTTCACCTGTAAGATATCATGTTTAGAGAATTAATGAGGCTGGGGACTGACTTGTTTAAAGGACCCAGGGCTTTCCCTGAGTTACCTGAATAATAAGGCTGAGATTAGGAACACTCCCTGGCTCTTGATCTGAGCCTCCTTCTGCAGTGTCATATAGTAATTCTCAAAAATGGATACTCTGCAGCTAGATAGAGATAACCCTCCTATTCATGTCTCTTCCATTCCCAACAAATGTAGGCTGTTGTCATGTGGTAAGCTAGTGTTATGGACTCAAAGGGAGGACCACATTTTTCTCATTTTCATGAGAACTACATATGATGCATGGCTTGGTGCCATATTTATGCCCTCTGTACTCATAGGTGCACGTGCATCTCTGCCTCCCATGGCATTCATGGTCCTCAATTAGGGAAGAAGGACATCACTTTTCTCTGGAAGTGAAAACTGATAGTACCAATTAATCCGCTGCCTGAGGTTATTAAATATTTACTTTTGAACATATATCCTGGTCAGGACTTATGTTTCTGACTGGTAAATCACTTCTTGGACTCATTTCTTTATGTCTTGGACATGAGCACGTGGATACATAAGCAAATACAGTTTTTCTTTTTTTTCCCCATTTATTTATTTTATTGCATTTTAGGTTTTGGGGTACATGTGAAGAACAT